>NW_027397065.1:31310984-31343875 GCF_003265705.2 Callorhinus ursinus | reverse complement strand
AGCAGGGAGCCCGATGTGGGACTCGATCCCGGGACTCCAGGATCATGACCTGAGCCAAAGGCAGTCGCTCAACCAACTGAGCCACCCAGGCGCCCGAGTCCTTGTTCTGATGATGAACATGTTCATCCTAGGAACCCAACGCAATAACAGCTACCATCGGCTTTGCCCTCCTCACCTCCTTTAATCCTCCTAGTAACCCTTTGTGGTTGTCATCTCCATTTTGCCAGTGAGGAAACTGAGGCACAGAGGGGTTACTGACCTTGCCCGAGGCACCCCAGCTGGGGGGCGGGGCCGGACTGGAGTGTAGAGCTCCGCTGCTGCTCTACCATGTGGCTCCTGAAGCCCACGTCCCAGACTCCATTCTAGCCTCACCTGTGAGCTGAGGCCGGGCCATGCCTGTCAGCCTGGTACCTCACAGATCAGTGCGCAAAGCTCAGGCCCTCGTGAAGACAGGAAGATTTCTGGAAGCCCACAGCTTTGTGTTTGAAACTGGCATGCTTACAAAATAAGCAGACTTTGATGAACTGCTGCTAAGCCAGAAGCTATAAGCCATCCTCCTTCCTCTGATGTAGCTTACCAAACCTTCGTTGAACTGGAATAAAATAAACTCTGTTTTTCAGCCTGGCATGTGGGGCCTTTACTGAACAGCCCCATCTCTCTCTAATGCCTCTTTGTTTCTTGATGCTACCACCCCCTGCAGGCCGTTCTTTTATTCCGGGTTCAGTAGTACCAAATTCTTCTAATTCCTTATTGTATAAGGAATTATACACCAGCTGGACTGGGCAGTTTCTGACCTCCATACTTGTCCATGCTGTTCCATCTGCCTACATGCCTTTCCCCCTGTTCCCAAGTAATGCAGACTCATTAGCACAAGAGGGTCCTTTCTGCTGAGAAGCCCCCTCTGAACACTCCCAACTGAATTAGGGGCTCTCCCCATGGCCCCCACAGTCTATATATCCCTCTGGTCCAGTGTGGGTCATGCAGTCTCATTTTCTGTTCCAGGCTCTTGTCTGGGCCATCTTCCCAAACCCAGCACGTCCCAAGGGATGGCTGCAGGTGGCCATCAACCCAGGGCTGCTGAGGTACATGGTGGGAGGAAGTATCATGTCCTGCGTCAGTGTGCCGAGTCTAGAGTCCCAACAGCCATGAGTTCAAATCACAGCTCTTGACATGTTCCTTAGCAAATGTCTTCACTACTCTGAGCCTCAGTTTTCTTTTCTGTAAAATGGGAATTACCAGATGTCAAAATCAAAATCGCTATTTTAAGATTTTGTGCCATTCATCCTTTGTTCATTCACCCAGTACCTACTTTGTGGGCATCTGCCAGGGTCTGGGGAGTGCAGGTCAAATCGGACACAGCTCCCCACCAGTGTGGAGCCAGCGTTCTCCGGTGAGGAAACAGAATAGAACAAGATAAAGATCAGGTGGCCCGTGCTGGTTTGGGGAAGGGGGGTTGGGAGGCTCCCTGAGCAGAGGCCTGAGGGAGCCCAGGGAGAGCCACATCAGAGAGGGTTCCAGGCAGGGGTCGCAGGCCCACAGGACCACACTGACACCGTTCCTGGTGCCACAGGGCGGCTGGCATGGCCGGCGGAGTACTCAAGAGGAGGATGTGAGCAGAGGAGTGACACAATCAGATGTAGCTTCTAAAGGACCTTCCCGGCTGCTGTTGGGGAAAGGCCTGGGGGCGCCAAGGGCAGAAGCTGGGAGCCCAGTGGGGAGGCTGCCCCCACTGTCCAGTCCAGGGGAGCAGTGGGGGCTTGAGAAGGTCAGGGGCTAGAAAGGAGGCCACCATAGTCCTGCCTTCAAGGATCCCCTAGTCTGGGGGGGTGGGGCAAATGCGGGTGAGTGGTAGTGTTGATTTGGATTTTGACGAGGCTCAGTTGGTCCGTGGGCCTAAAGGTTCAACCCACCATGGGGCCGACAGCCAGGAAGTAGCCGGTGGGCGGCTGCCATTTCGAGCCCTGGCCTGTGCCAGGTGCCCAGCTGTGTTCTCTCACCCCACAATCCCGGCAGCCCCCTCGGGTGGCTTCTGTTCCTGCCCCCATTCTACAGACGAGCAGCCTGAGGCTCAGAGAAGGGCAGTAGCTCCTCCAAAGTCCCATGGCTCCGACCACGCTGGGATCCCGTTCCGGATCTGTCTGACTTCAGGGTGAAGACCTGCCCCCCCACCTCTGGGGCAGCCAGCGAGACTCCTGAAACTCGCATCTCTCCCCCAGGTCCCGGGCAACTTCCACGTGTCTACACACAGTGCCACGGCCCAGCCACAGAACCCGGACATGACCCATGTCATCCACAAGCTCTCCTTTGGGGACACACTACAGGTGAGCAGGGTACACACAGGTGGCGTGGCTGGGGGTAGGTGTACCGGGACTGTGTGACCTGGAGCCTTCTGTCCTCTCTGGGTACAAATGTAACATCTAGAGGGGTCACCCCCTCTGAGTCTCTGTCCAACAGCACCTCTGTATTATTCTTTCGGAGCATGCGCCTGCAGTTTTGATAGCACCATGCCCTTGGACCCTTGTGTTGAGACCTGGAGCCTGGGGAAAGAGACGCACTTTTCATGAGCCAGTGCTAAGTGCTAGCACTTTCTCCATGCCAGTGAGGCCTTACGAGGTATGAGGGGGCACCACACCTTAGAGCTGTGGAGCTGGGCCCAGAGAAGCCACTTATCTGGGGGTTCCCCGGCAGATCTGTCTGATGCCGGAGTCCAGTCTGTGTGCCTCTACAGCCCCTTCTGCCTTCCAGCCCAGTGCCCATGCCTACCAAGTAGGGGTGCCGTGGTGAAGGAAGCCTCCTGACAGTCCTCGGTGAGGATGGAGAGGGCCACCTCCAGCAGGCCCAGCCCAGCAGCTTCCTACCCATGGCAGCCATGTATTCCCATACATCCCATACATACAACACAAGCCACCTGCTCTCCACCAGCTGCAGGCAGGGGAGCTTGGGTGTTCTCTCTTCTCCACTACTCCCCGTGGTCCTGAAGGTAGATTCTGGAACTGAGGCCCAGAGTAGGGAGGTAACTCGTCCTGCCACAATGCTGGGATCAGGACCCTGGGTCCAGCCACCAAGCCTTGCTCGATGAGAATCCTGGCTCCTGGTTAAGAATATTGGAGGGTAGGGTCCCCGCAGGGATGGTGGTGCGTACCTGGGGCTCACATAGGCCCACAAGCATAGCACACACACCTATTACGCATTTACGTGCACACCCATGTGCTCAGACTCACGCACACACTCATGAGACACACGCTCAGACGTACACCCTGACACACACGTGCTCGTACATATACCATAAGATCCATCCCTAAACACACACACCAAATGTACACACACCCAGACTCTTGCACAGACACAGTGCACACACACCACCCAGGGACGCGGCACAGACTCACCCACGTTGGAACAGCTCACATACACACTCCTGCCCGCACTACCCCACTCACATGGACCTGCCAAGCACCATTCTTTATAAGTGTGACCTTCTTTCACTCTCTTAGCAGCCCAAGAGGTGGGTACTTTATTGTCTCCATTTTACAGGTGAGGAAGTTGAGGCACGGGGAGGTACAGTCCGTTGCAGAGCCTGAGTTTGAATCAAGAGTCTGGCTTCAGGCTGCACCGCGGGCTCCACCTCCCCCGTGCTCCCTCCGGAGGGCACACTGCCCCTCAGGCACATGCACGCTCTCACACTTCCTCTTTCCACTCCGCATCGCCTCTGCTTCTTTCCCTGTGGGCACCTTGGGCCCAGCCTGAGGGGCCAGTCATCAACCTGTCCAGTCCCTCTGGAGGCCACAGAGCTCTTCCTCTTGGAGACAGGGCTTAGGAACAGAGAAGGCCTGGCCACCGTGGGTGCCGTGAGCCAGACTCCCTGCCTACACACTCGGTGAAGCACAGCCTGCCCTGCGACTGTGGACTCCCTCCACACAGGGTTCACCACCCACGGGGCCCCAGCTCTCCACTCGGGGTCATCGTGTGTTGGCTCCCCAGCCGGCCTTTCCAGATCCAAGTCCTGGCTCCACCACATACTGGTTGTGTGACCTTGAACAAATGATTTAGTCCTGCTGAGCCTCAGTTATCTCATCTGTAAAATGGGGACAGTAAATAGTACCTGCCTCAGAGGATTGTAGTGAAGATAAAATGAATTTCTGCACATAAAGCCCTTAGATCAGTGCCAGGAAGAGAGTAAGCAGTCAAGGAAATGAGCTCTTACTGCTGTTGCTCTCTGTACCCTAATTCTGCACCAGGCCCTGCAAGACAAAGCAGCCATGCTCATGCAGCCATGGAGAAGACAGAATGCGGGGTGGTCCCCACCCCCAGCAGGACAGGAGCTGACAAATCACAGGCAGGTGGTGGGCGACAGGCACTCCATATACTAAGTGCTAGGCAGTGCCCTAGCTGCCTTTAGACCCACCAGCTTGGCAAATCCTCACCGCGGCCCTGGGAAAAAAAAGTCACTGTGAACTCTGGTGTGCCCAGGGGAAAACTGTCCAGGGTCGCTCGGCTCTGCACAGCCAGAATTCAAACCCAGTCTTTGTGCCAGGCTACACTCCGTCCTCTGGACGCCAGAAGCCTGCTCTTTCTTACCTAGAGAGCAACGTTACAGGTGACCCCATGTTTAATCCTCACAAAGACTCCCTTAAGGGTGCTGGATAGCATTTGTTGTTCCTGATGAGGAGACTGGGTCAGAGGGATTCAGTAACTTGCCCAAGGTCACACAGCTTATAAGAAACCAGGTATGTCTGGCCCCAGGTCTTCCATTGCTGTGCCTCATACAGTCATGGATTCATCAGACCTTCTTGAAATTTCTGCTCTGTGCCAGGCCCTGGGGTTACATGATGGGTAAATGATACAGGACTCTTGCTCTCAGGAGAAGAGATCAAATAAATGAGCATGATCGTATAGGACAAGGAGGGTTAAGGACAAGAGAGGCGTGGGATTCTGGGCAGTGATATGGGAGCAGGGACAGGGTTCCTCCTAGCCTGGGAAGTCAGGGAGGGCCACCTCCCGGAGGAGCGTGACTTTGCAGGTAACATGTAAGCCAGCCCCCGAAGGGTGAGAAGGATTTGGCCAACCTCAGCCAACCTCACAGGGAAGTCTCTCGGGCAAGGAGCATCTCACACATCTTCCGCTCTGTGATACATGCAGACAGTCATTTTCGTATGAAAGGCCCTCAAGGTTCCTCTTAGAAAAAATGGGTCAGCAGATGTCCACATGACCAGAATGATGTTCTATAACAAGGCCTGGGAAGTGAGTGCTCCTCAGAGTTGGAGAGGATGCAGAAGAGTCCCTGAAGGGAAGCAGGGAGCTGAGTTTTACGGGGGGCGAGGGATTCAGGCAGGTGGGGCAGGTGGGGCTGACTGGGGCAGGTTGGTGGGTTGGAGCACCCACTTGCCGTGTGGAAGATGGGCCGTGAGGCCAGACCGGAGGTGAGGGAAGGGCTGCGGCCAGAGCCAGGAGAGACAGGGCAGCAGGGGGAAAGGAAGGGGACAGACGGTGGGGAGGAGAGGGGACAGTCTTGTGTTGCTATGTGCCGCTGGCCGAACAAGACAGAAACAGCCTTCTGCCTGGTCATGATTATGGGTAAAATAGGATTTTCTTTAAATGAGAAAAAAACTTCGCTGAGGTTCCATCTACCCACCCATTATCCATCATCCATGTAACAAATATTTATTGAGCTCCTGCTATGCACATTATGTGCCTTGTGCACATTGCTGAGGACGAGCATGGTCCCTGCCCATGTGGAACTTACAATCTAGAGGGGAAAACAAAAGTTAATCAAATGATCATACAAATGAATGTGAGATAAAACCATGACACATTGACTGGGAGGGAACATTCTAGTTCTCCTCTCCTCTCCATAACCACCATCCTCTTGGGTTCAGATTGTCCTTCCCTAAGGCAGCAGTGGACAAACTTCCCTTTTCTTTGGGCTTGTTAAGAGTGTACAGCTGTTAAGTGCTCAATAAACATCAGCCACCTGAGACAGGGATCGAGGATCAGGTCACCCAGCTGCTTCCCACTGTTCCTGAAATGGCCCTCTCTGCAGGAGCCTATCCCCACCTACCTTACCCCCTTCCCCTGGGGACACACGGGCTTCTGTTCATTCCTCAGTCTCCGGGCTCATGCTTCACAGATGCTGCTTGCCTGATTAACTTCCCACTTTCCTACAGATCTTAGTGTGTCTCTTCTTCCAGGAAGCCCTCCAGGGTGACTAGCTTGGCAGCCCCTGTTAACCATACCCATGGTGACATGCCCCATGTACCAGGCATGCCTTGCCCTGCTTTAGATTTTCCTGTAGCTGACATGGTTTCCCCTCATCCTCGGAGAAGAGGGAGGATTTGGCCTTCGGCCCCACTCTACATCAGGCCCTTTCAGGGGCCCAGTTGCCGTGAGGAGAGGGCTCTTCACAGCTGCTGTATGTTCTCTGCGGCAGATGCAGTGGGAGGCCAGCAGCCCTGGAGCCTCAGAAGGCTGTAGGGGATCTAAGGAGGCGTGTGCTGGAACCCAGACCCACCTTTACTTGTATTTCCAAAGTGGCTTAATGGGAAGAGCTCAGATACCTGAATTTGGAGCTTGGCTCAGCCATTTATCAGCTGTGTGACACTGGACGAGCTTCAGCACTTCTCGAAGCCTTGGTTTGCTCTTCTGTAAAATGGGCTCAACAGTACATCATTAGAGGCACTAAATGAGATGACTAGAAGTACGGCAGGATAGAGTGGTGTGTTACAGGGGCCCAAGATGGGTAGCAAGCTAGTGCCTACTACGTGCCGGGCCTGGGCTGTGTCGGTCTCTTGCTCCCTACAACTTCTCTATGAGATAGACCACGCTGGGTAAGGTCCCTACACCAGGGTGGCACCTGGCCATCCCCTCGTGTGGCCAGGCCCAGGCCTGGAGGGGTGGCATCCTGGGGTCAGTCCCCTCACTGTGCTTCTCCACAGGTCCAGAACGTCCATGGAGCTTTCAACGCTCTCGGGGGAGCAGAC
The DNA here is from genome assembly GCF_003265705.2 of Callorhinus ursinus. Taxonomy (NCBI): domain Eukaryota; kingdom Metazoa; phylum Chordata; class Mammalia; order Carnivora; family Otariidae; genus Callorhinus; species Callorhinus ursinus. Next base: position 31,336,901 of record NW_027397065.1, on the reverse strand, counting down.
AGACTCACCTCCAACCGTACGTATCCCATATCACAACTGGGAACAGGGAAAGGGGGAGAAGAAGGGAACGCGTATCAAGCGCTCCCTGTAAGCCCAGCTGTGAATGCTCCTTTCCCACAGCGGGCCTGTGAGGGAGGTGGAATTAGCCCTATCTGACAGACCAGGGGAGGTAAGTGGCTTGTCCCCACCCTCCCCGGGGAAAGGATGGGACAGCCCCAGGCACGTCATAAGAGCTCAGTGAGTACCAGCTATTATCATCATTATTGTTGTCATTACTGCCACCGAATTGTTTTTAGTTGAGGTGATCACCTAAGATCCCGCAGGGAGCCATGGCAGAGCCCGAATTCATCCTAGCTCCAGCGGTAGGCACCGTGATAATAGGGCTGAGGGTGGCCCAGTCAGGTCTGACCACCTGGGCCGCCCACCCAACCCCACACTCTCCTTGGGCTGGAGCCCTTCCCACCCATGAATGCCCCCTCCCTGAGCCCTCCACCTGCTCAGCTCTCTGGCACCTTGGTCCCAACTAAGGAGGGCTCCGTGTCTTTACACACTGACACACCTATGCACACACCTACCTGTCTGTTGCCTGATCTAATGAAGTTTTGCACACCTACACACTCACGTGTGCACACACACGGGGCCTTGGATGCATGCACAGAATGGGGTCCAGGAGACCTGTCCGCTTAAATGGATCCACCCCCTGGATCCCGCGGCACAAGTGACCTTAACTTTCCTTATTTCCTCACCTGAGCTCTTCTTTTTTATCCACAAGGCTTTTCTCATTGTTTCTTAAAATACATTCTGCTCTCTGATGGTCAGAAATTCAAGCAAAAGAAAACATCTCTCCATGAGTGATCCCCCACCCTCAACAAATCACACTTTTCATTTCTCCATGTCCCTGTGAACTCTGCCATCAGCAGAAGTCATCGTCTCAAAGCCAGTAGATGGCAGTTTACCTTCTGATTTTTGTCCTTGGCAATTTTTACGTGACCACGGTTTGTGGACAGTGTTTCCAGTGGAGACAGAGGCACGCCTGCCCATCTAGCAGCTCTGACGTGCTTTATTAAGGCCTTGTCGTCTCGTGGAAAATGTCTGTTCCTAGTTTTTTACCATCACAACAATGCTTGTGATATTTATGGTATTTGCTTTACCTTGTCCCGTTGCTTTCCCTTGGGTGCGGGCCCGTTCGCGCCGCCTCCAGCAGCATAGGAACACGCAGCGGGGCCTCCTTGTCTTCATGCAGATGTCTGATTCTGACAGAGGGAGATGATCCTTCCCGTGTTAATGTTGGTGTCATTGTTGGTATAGTTCTGTGGAAGGGCCCTCGTTGCCCCAAGGTGGTGGTCCACACCCGCTCGCAGTTGGCACAGATATTGACATAGAACTGAGCTCGGAAGGACCCACACGGTGTCAACCAGTAGAGCGTCTGAGCAGAAAACCCTGCCTGCTCTAGGGCTCATGAGGAGAGCCATCTCAGGCTGGCTTCCATGGAAAGAAAATGCATTAGATCAGACAACAAGCAGCCAAGGGTAGGGCTGGCTTTCATTCCCTCTGCCCTCCAGCTTGGCCTCCCTACTGGGCCTTTTTGCCTTTGCTGCCCCCTCTGCTCCCAGACCTTCCCAGTGAGGGCTGCTTCTTATCATGTAGGTCTCAACGCAAATGTCACCACCTCCGAGAGGCCCTCCCTGACCACCTTATCTAAAGGAACTCCCACTTCTAGGAAACGATTTTTCTTCCAGCAGACCGCTTTCTTTGAAGATACTGAGGAGTAACTGTGGATGTTTTAGCCGCGGTGATGATGACATTGTGGTTGTTGTGTTTTGATTTTTTAAAGAGGCTTTATCTTTTATAGAGACATAGCTAAAACATTTTTGGACGAATTTATGTGATGTCTGGGATTTGCTTCCAGATAAAACAGAGCAGGGTAAACGATGGGGTAGGGAGGAAGCAAAATCGACCGTATGTTGTTAATTGCTGAAACTGGGGAATGGGAGACCGGCATGGGGAGGGGGGTTCGTTATAGGAGCCCCCATTTTTTCATGTGTTTGAATTTTTCCATAACAAGATGTTAGGAGGGAGGGAGGCTGCGAGCGTAAAGTGTATGTGGGCCTGCCTGGATCAGGTCGGAGCCAGCAGCCCCTAGGAGGGGTCCACTGACAAGTAGTCCACGTGGGTGGAATTAGGCGCGGTGTCTCTAGTGGGCATTTGGCAAATTGTATCAAAGGCCTTAAAAATGGTCATTGCCTTGAGTCATCATTTCTACTCATAGAAGAGTAAGCTAAGGAAATAATTAAAAGAGTGTGCAAAGATTTAGGAAAATAATGTCCATTAGGTCATTGTTTATAACAGTGAAAATGAGGAACAGCGTCAGTGTCTAGCCACGGGGGGTGGGTTGAGTGCATTTATGTGGCTGCGCTGTGGGATATGTGCAGATGGGTCAGCACTTCACTGGCATTCGGGCAGCAGACATCTATTGAGCACCTACTGTGTGCCAGGCGCTGTGCTAGGGGATACTGCAGCAAATAAACAAACAGAGTGGAGCTTATTACTTTCTGTGTCTTGGACCTAAAATGGTATCTGTGGTGTTTAGTTCTTAGAAAAGGGTACAGTATGATGCCATTTTAGGAAAACATAAATATATGTATAAATATAAGTCTAGCAGTTTACACACAAGAATGTGAATCCATGGTTTTCTGTGGATGGTGGATTTGTGGGTGGTTTTTATTTTTTTCTCTTTATGATCATCTATTTTGTACAAATTTTAACAGAACTATTACAGGTGTGATTTTCATAAGGCTTTCACTTTTTCATTCCCTCAAGTGTTTAACCTAGGGTGATGGGCATTTGGAGCACTGTATCTCAAGTATGGTCTTCGGGCTCCTGGTTTAAAATGCAGATTCTGAGGCCCACTCTGGAACCATTGAGTGGGGGTGAGGCCCAAGTGTCTGTCTTTTAAATCCTGGATGACTCTCCTTCTCCTGACACCCGAAGACCACTGTGGGCTTGAGCAAAGGGGTTTTGGGGTCTTCATGGGCTGCAGGGCTTTTCTGAGGTTTTCAGAGGAGTCAGGTCTCAAGACAGTTCAGGAAGCACTGCCCTTTCCTTACAAAGATGTAGTATTAGCAGGAAGAGGCCATGAATGCCATCTGCATCCCCTAACCTCTTACAGCAAGCAAGTCCAAGGACTCAGAACTGATTCAGCCAGTAGACCAGGATTAGCACACAAAAGACTAAATTTCTGTGTTATTTTAGCTCCGTGATCCCTGACCCAACATTTTAGAAGGGAAGTATAACTGAGCTTCTCTTAGCATCCCAGAAGCATGATCCAGGGGAATCCACACCTTTCCTGGGTGCTATTTGGCAGCTTTGGGCCAGCATTCTGTCAGCCTAGTGTTTGATTCCAGTTACCTCATGCTTATCAGAAGCTGATGCATCTGTTCTTCCATTCATGGCTCTGACCAACCATCCTTCCATCGGTTCATTCATTCAGTAAGCACTTGCTATTTTCCACTCTGTGCCAGGCCGTATGCAAGGTTCTGGGACAAGAGATGAGTAAGGCTTGGTCCCTGCTCTCTGCAGCCTCCCCCCATCCAGTGATGGTGGGTAAGAGTTACAGTGCAATATGACAGGGCCAGGTGGAGGGAAAACTGATCTCCCATTAATTGAAAATGAGGAAAGAAATTAAACAGTTCTTCATAAATGCAGTTTCTCCGGTTCATTGGCTCTTTTTTTTTTTTGATAAAAAAAATTTTTTTTTTTTTTAAGTAAGTTTGACACCCAACGTGGGGCTCAAACTTATAACCCGGAGATCAAGAGTTGCATGTTCTAACGACTGAGCCAGTCAGGCACCCCATCGTGGGCTCTTTCTTTTTAAAACTTAAAACCCAGCTTGTTTCAAAAGGAACAGTGTTCATACAGGACCGGGGTTGCACCATGAAATGTGATCTTTATCAAATCCTGCCTTCTTCCCCAGAGGCTAAAACTGCTAATAGTTTCTTGGGTATCTTTCCAGAAAATTCTATATATTCATGCATATAGAGAGAGTGAGTCTTCCCTGCCCCCAGTACCTGGAAACATGTTGTTAACTCCGTTCTGTAACTTGGTTCTTTTCACTTAACAATACCTCTTGGACCGTGGCTTCTCCCAGTACCCACTCTTCAATGTTTGCCCTGTTGATGGACATTTGGGTCATTTCCAGAATTTTATTATCCTATACAGTGCAGGAATAAAGATCCTGATAGACGGAGTCACTCAATTCCTGGTGTCCAAAGGGAGAAAATGAAGAGGGGTTGTTTGGTGATGAAAATTTGGAAACAGCCCCCCAACAATGCTGAGCAGGTTTAGGGTTGAAATGACATAGAGTTGCCAGCTGGGCAGTGCCTGTCCCCCTGCTTCATCCTGCTGTGTCCTTCCTGCAGCTCTCGCCTCCCACGACTACATCTTGAAGATCGTGCCCACGGTTTATGAGGACAAGAGCGGCAAGCAGCGGTACTCGTACCAGTACACGGTGGCTAACAAGGTACGTGGTCCGTGGGCCCAGTTGTGTGCAATTACGCCCTCTGCTGGCTCTAAGGAGAAATGACAAGTATCTGAGCGCGATTCCTGCTGGTTCCCTTTAGGCAGCCTTTCCTGGGGCGCTGCTCTGGCCAGGCTCTGTCCCTGGGTAAAGATGAGAGGCTAGTCTCGGCATCAAGGGGAGGAAGTCTAACCAGGAGATGGGTTGTGATCTGTTGAGAAAGAGCCTTGCATCTGGCCCCAGTTCTTCAGACTCAGGACCCTGATTCGTCAACACAGAACAGATGTTCTCGCTCCTGGGGTACAAGCACTTTATCCAAAATCACCAGATGGCCATTGGTTAACAGGAGTGTCCTAGGACCCCAATACTCAAAGTCGTGGAGAAGCAGGTAGACCTTGATGGGAAGCAGAGCACGGTCAGAGCCCACGGAATGGGATGACTAACAGTTGTTTCAAGCTGAGACAGCCTCTAGCTTCCCGGGAGATGACCCTGCCAATGGACATGAATGCTTGCAACATGCTAGTTGAGGCACAGCCCAGTGGATCCCTTTGTCACCAGGACTGTCCTTTTCCTCCTGTTCTAGAGCTGCCCAAACCCCTGATAGGTGATATGTTGTTTAGCGCAGTTGATAATAATAATAGAGTAGTAGATACCATTTATCAAGCACTGACTGTGGGTTGGATATTAAACTAAGCTCTCTACCTCTACCATCTTTTCAGTCATGACAGCTCTGACTGGGACTGTCATTGTCCCCATTTTACAGATTTGGGGACAGTGACACTGTCTTGGCACCGAAAGGTGGTCATAGAGCTACAAAGTGGCCAAGTGGGGGTTAGAACCGAGTTCTCCTCTGCCTGGCCTCTTGCTCACATCACCCACTCAGCCTGAACTGGGGCCGTTGAGTCTGTTGGGCTGGGAGCTGCTCTCTCTCAGGTGACTTGAGGTCCCTATGCCTAGATCTCCCTGTGCTGATTGATGCTCTGGTATAACTTTCCAAAGGGAGTCCTGTTTCTTTTACTCACTGTCTCTTGAAGCGCATCTCATTGTAACTGTGAGGTGCGGACAGTATCTAAGGGCTGGGATACGGATGCAATCTGAGCAGGAAAGGTGGGGCTGGAGCAGACTGCTGGTGCAGACCCAGCTCAGTCACCTGCCAGCTGTGTGGCCTGGGACAAGTCACATAACCACTCTGGGCCTCCGCTCACTCATTTGTAAAAGGGATGGTTCCCACCTCATAAGATTACTATCAAATGAGGCAATGTTTTAAAAACTGCTTTGTTCACAAAGGAGGCTTTGGGTAAATACCTACTGCTGCTATTTTTCATTATTTTCCTCTATCCCTCCGCCCTGGGCTTTGACCCAGACAGTCACCCTGCCCCATCAGCTCTCCTTGGAGAAAGCTAATCTTGTTTTGCCCAAGGCTCCTTCCCCTGAGAGGCTTTGGCAAAGACCCAGCAGCCGGAACAGCTTGCTCAGCTCTCTCTGTGGCCTTGGCCCCAGCCTGCGCCGGGAGGAAGTGGGCTGTGCCCGTCAGAGCCGGCTGCAGTCCATCAGGGTGGGTAGGTCTTGGGTCATCCCTGGAGAAGCGTCAGAGCGTGGGCCCTCGCATTTGGGACTGGGGGCACCCCCTGTGGTCTAGTCTGGTGTACAGTTATTGTGGATGAATGGGAATAGCCCAGACGGCAAATGCCCAGACCAGAGAGGACACGTGTTAATTCAGCTCATTAGCATCCTTTTAATCCCAGCCAGCCAAGTGCGGTCTCCGGAAGCCTTGTGGTAGGGTCCCTTGGTCCTTCCAGTTCAGTGTGTTCCTTCTTTGAAGATGCCCACTCCCCACATGGCCTTTATGTCTCTTACACACCCCCATCCCCCCCCACACACCCCCCCTCAGGATGTCACATGTGGCATAGAATGCCCCCTCCTCACTAAGCCTTCCAGCCGGCCTGGGGAGAGTTGGGCATTCGCCGCCGGCCCCCACGGCACTCCCGGCTTCTGCGGCGTGGCAAGGACAATGACAATGCGGTGCTATATTGTGGATAGTCTTCTACATCTGCTTCCTTCTGCAGACTGTGACCCGCTTCTGGGGATGGGCCAGAGCTTTCTCCCCTCAGGGTCCGCAGCAGCCAGCACCCACAAGAGGTGCTCAGCAAACAATGAGTAAATGAATGGATTTTGCATGGCCAGGAATTAGAGGGGGAAATCGACCTTTACTGATCTGGCTGTAGCCCAGATCACACCTGTTTTTTACGTCTCTGCTCTCCAATCCTGGTGCTGCTTCCAGGTCATATGGTCAATGTTCAAGCAGCCAGAAGAGTTGAAAATGTCCCCGGCAATGCTGCCCATCCAGCTGCTGACAGCAGAGCCTCCAGGGCAAGGGGTGAGAGGAACTGGGGGAGTCCGGGTCCAGGCAGGAAAGAGAAGAAGGCCCCTTGTTGTGGGTCGCCAGAGGACGCTCTGCAATCCACCCCCCACCCACCATGAGCCATGGTTTGTATGTCTGGTTCTCATGTGCCCCTCCTCCCCTCCTCCACCCCAGGAATACGTCGCCTACAGCCACACAGGCCGCATCATCCCCGCCATCTGGTTCCGCTATGACCTTAGCCCCATCACGGTCAAGTACACAGAGAGACGGCAACCTCTGTACCGATTCATCACCACGGTGAGTCGGTGGGCACCTGCCATGCGCCCCTTCTCCTGGCACCCCGGCTGGTTCTCGAAGGGATGGGAGGCAGCCTGCAGGGCTAGGATCTCAGGCTGTACACAGGAGGTTGTGATCCCTAGGATGTTGAGAGAGATGTTATCAGAATCATGTCAATATCGACGGCATGTCATCAAGAAAATATTTTCCAAAGGAGAATGTCACTAAATGAATTTAATTTGTTAAGCAAATGTTTGTATGGCTCAATGAGATGTTTGTGATTCTCTCCAGTGTCTTATTTTTATGGGTTTAGCAGGGTTTATCCTTTTCTGTGGAAATTTTACAGTGAAGATTTAACTCATTTTTTTCCCATGTCTATTTTCCAGCTATAGCTGCTGGTACTGTCAGGTTTCTTCTTTCTTTCCTGCCTGCTTGTTCTCTTTTCTTTTTTTCTTTGATTTTTTATTTTTCCTTTATTTATTTATTTATTTATTTTTTGCCATTGTCTCCATCAAGTCTGATTTTCTTTGGGGCAGCTTCAAGCTGATGTCATTTTTCTTTGATGCTGAGTATTTCTGTCAAGGATGCTATTTCCTGGCCTCCCGTTCAAAGTGTCCTTGGGGGCAGAACAGCAGGCTTACAGCACCCTGCTTCAGCCAGGAGGCCCAGAGATGTTTCATAAGCCAGAGTCAGCTGAGGTGGAGGAGTTGGGGTGATTATCCCTACCTCACAGATTTGGAAACTGAGGCCTAAAGGTCCTTATGCTTTTGTACCTCTTCATACTTTTAATAATGATTCAAGATCAAGGGTCTAGTCCTGGATCTCTCATTCCTGGCTCTCACTAGATTTGTACTAGTCACAACTCTGTCACAGAAAAGACAGAACCCCACATCCAGCTGGCTTGATGTAGGTAAGCCTTAGGCATGGCTAGATCCAGGCACAAATGTTGTCCGGAATAGACATTTTTTTAGTCCTGTTTTCCTCTATACTGGCTTCATTTTCAAAAAGAATTTACTAATGGAAAGTGCCTCCTTCTCAGTAATTTGACTGAGTCCTGGATAAGATAGTACTGTCGCTGGCCTCACTGAGCTCCCATTCCAACCTTGCAGCCTAGAGAGTGAAAGGAGGATCCCAGTTGACCAGCCCCAGCTGGATCACAAGGACAAAGATTGTGAGGGGTGGGGTTCCTCAAGAGGAAAATCAGGGGTCAGTTACTAGAAAACAGAGAGGTGGATATCAAGAGGCACAAAGTTCCGATGTCTGCAACAATGTCTCCATCCTATCCACTACATAGCAGTAACAGGCCCTACTCCCCCTGCCTCGCAGGCCTCATGGGACTCAAAGGACATCATCAAAGGGAGGCTCTTTGCCTGATAGAAAGCCATGTGGGTGCAAAGGGGTCAGAACCCTGGTGCTTATATGAGCCTCACAACAGACTTAATGCCACTCTCGGACTCCATACAAATTTGAAACTTCTGGTCAACAGAGGGCACCTACCATAAAGCTAAGACACCGGACACAGATTGGGAAAAGGTATTTCTCACACGTACAAGAAAGGAATAATCTTCAGAATTTATACAGAGAGAATTCCTACAAACCAGTAAGAAACAGTTAAGTGACCAAAAAGAAAAATGGGTGAGGACTTGACCATTGGAGAGACCATACTGGCCGTGAAAAGATGCCCGAGTTCCCTGGAAATTGGAGGAATTTGATTCAAAATACAAGACCCAGTTCGTTCCTATCAGACTGGCAGAAATTACAGACCTGCCACAATAGAGATCGGGAGGATGCACAGCAAGGGGACCTGTATCCACTATCTGGTACACAGGTAGTTTGGGTCAGCCGCTGGGGGGCTGATGCACAAACCCTTTGACCCAAAAGCCAGGGGACTTGTGAGCAAGTAATTTTACCCAAGGCCATACAGGGTAGCACCCAAATGGTGTGGGCTTTTTGTTTTTTGTTTGTTTGTTTGTTTGTTTGTTTGTTTTACCCTAGCGCTCCTACCGCATACCCGGAGTAAGACAGAGACTAAGACACAAGTTGGCGTGTTTGTGCGGGTGTGGTCTGCTTCTCAGAGGCCCTGGGGTCTGTGGCATTGGCAGTGAGAGAGAAACCCCCTTTGTCCATGTTTCATTGTAGGGTTGAGAAGGATCTTCATGTCCCCTTATTTGCTCCCATATGCCACGTATCTGAGGCTCTGAGTGTGAAAACCCCTTGGCAAGTGGCTGAGAAATGAAGCAACTTCATTTATTCGCTAAACTTCTGCGAGAACTTACCATGTGCCAGGCTCCATGCTGGGCAACAGAGGTAGCTGAATTTGGCTTTCTCCTTGTCCTTAAACTGCTCCCAGCTGGTGGGGAAGAGGTGTGAGCACGCAGAGAACTAAGTCCCGTCCAGCAGGGGCTCCACTGGAGCTGTGCACCAGGCACTGTGGTAGCAACAACTGCCTTTGGTTTGGCACATCTGGAGAAGGAAACCCAGAGATGGGTCTTGAAGGATGTAGAGACATTTTCTAGACTGATGAGTGAAGCAGAGAGGGTCTTAGCACGGGAAACAGTATGTGCAGAGGTGCCCGACGATGGCATGTTTTGTGAAGGCCACGTGGCCTCTTTTGATGGGGGTGGACTTCTGAGAGCCGGAGGTCCCAAGAAGTCACAGGGGAAGAGCCTGTCCTTCCTAACCCAGAGGCCAGATACCTCCATGACTCCCATTTCCTTCTCCTCCTGCCTTTGGCCATCGGCCTCGCCTCCCATCTCGGCCCCATCCACCTCTGCCCGAGCATGGGCCATGCTGAGGGAACCTCCCGACAGCATGAGCCTGGTGGTGTTTCTGAAGGCCCCGGGCCACCATCATGGTTGCTACGGCAACCGTGGGGGTCAGCCCCAAGTGAGCCAACTGGCTGTCCCTGGCAGATGGCGTCATTGTGGAGCTTCAAAGGCCCTTGTCACGAGACGAGACAGCAGATGTGGCGATGACGCTCACATGCAGACACACGCAGCTCAAAGAGCCCTGGGAGCCCTCGCAGCGCGGGGTGGGGCCAGGATGGAAGTGGAGGCACCTGCTCTGACTTCTTTTTCTCTCTTTATAAAATCAAACACTTGTGTGCAAAGCCCCCAAAGCCCAAATGGGGACCTCTGCAAATAGCTCCTCACGGGGGCTGTTTAAGAGAGGGCTTAGGCCAGAGGCCAGGATGTCGTCATGTGGCGGCTGCAGGGCTTCGGAGGCAGCTGTGGGTGGGCTGGAATGAGGTGGAGTGCCGTTCAAGGGGGTGTGGGTGTGGAGGGGAGAGGCAGGTGGGGCCTCCCTGACACGTTTGTACCTATCAAGTACCCGGCTTATTCGAGGTTGCCCCTCTAGGGTCTCATGGTCTGCAAAGGACTTGGACATCCCGAGTCTGAACAGAGGAGGATCCCTCCTCCCGGCAGTCTCCACCAGGCTGCACGGGGCTTCTCTCTCTAGGCACCTGGGGCACGTTGCTCAGACTTCCGCTCTGTGCTATTCCAGAAAATTCCACCACTAAAGGAATAAACAGATGGTATTTAACAACATGCAAGTGATCCCCTTCAAAGTGCCCCCTCCCACACACGCACATTTGTTCCCTGCCCCTGCCACTTGCCAGAGCCCCTTTTTTGGGATTGCCTTCAAGTGGGTTGTGGTGACAGATTGGATGACTTCAGCAGTGTCACATCACTCTCCTTGTGTGTTTTATTCCATGAGGGAGGAACAGCCAGAAGTCAGAAAGTACCACACTGGGCCAGTTTGGCCGTGAAACTTTTTGCCCACCAGAAAGTACCAGCTGGTAACGGCATGCTTCCATTGGGCAGCCGAGATAGCTGAACTAGACATAATCCCTGCCCTCCAGGTGCTCCTTGCCAGTGAAATAATCCCCCAAACTTTAGATCGCACTTTATAATTGCCAGGCCTGATTATGACGAGCTCCAGGTCTGATGTCCCTGTGTGTCCCCAGCATCCAGCACAAGGCCTAGCCTGGATGTAGGTACTGGATGTAGCTACTCAGAAATATACAAGAGACAGCTGCTTGAAGAAGTGATCATATAGCTACACTTATTAAGCATTAATCTTATAATTATCTCCTTTAACTGTCCCAGGTACCTCCAAGGTAGATGATATCAGTCCTGTTTTATATATGAATTAACTGAGGTCCAGAGAGGTAAAGAAACTCATCCAAGGTCACATAGCCAGTAAATGGCGAGGCTGGGACTTGATCCCAGAGCCTGCTTCTGTCACATCCCCCACCCCACTCCCAGTCCCACCACTTAGCTTGGGAGCCTCCATCCTCCAAAGTAAAGGCTCTCGAAGATGTCCCAGCAACAGAGTCCCCAGAAACCATGGAGCCCTTGGTAGGACACCAGGATGATTTGATACAGTGACTCCCTGCTGGGAATCGGGAGGAAATGTTATAGCAGGAAACAAGGTGACATTGTGAGCATGAGTGATAAAATCACCGTCACACACACAAATCATAAAAAAACCAAAGCAACGACAAAAAACCAGCCCACGTCAGCTGTCCATCTAAGACTCGTTGGCTGGTCGTTTGCAAATTTTCCTGCCCAGAACTGATTACCTTTCACTCATCTATTTGGGCACCTGCAAGGATTTGCCATAGACAAAAGGCATCATGTACTCAGGTGGGAGATGGGGTATGGGGGAGATAGTAAAAACAATTGAGAAGAGACAAACTTAAAACTGGGGAGGTTTTGCCCAATAAGGCTGTACGGGTAGGGAAGGGACCAGCTTTGTAGCTGGACCCGAATCTCCCCTACTCAGACTTCCCTTGGTGTGTCTTTCCTGGACCATGAGCTCCAGGAAAACAGGGCAGGGCCTTAGTCATCTCTGGTCTCCAGACCTGGGGCAGCGCAGGTAGGTGATAAGTAGCCATCAAACACTGAGCAGACGGATGGAGGGGTATACACCTCGGGCCACCCCCATACCACAACAGTTTCTGTTATGTGAGTTGTAACACAAGGCCCACATTAGCAGCTCAGTTATTCAGGGCTGGGCATGTGTAAAAAGCTTTGGTTCCAATCTTTCCACACGTTTGAGCAGAGCTAGATCTTCTAGAAGGTTGTGTACCAGGGACAGATTGCTCCAATTGGGTCTGCACACAGATCTCTCAGTTGCACTGGAAACTCCCGGTGCTTGCTTTTCAAAGGCAGATTCTGAGACATATAAGGAATACTGGAATGAATGGAGAGAGCTCCCTTTACAAACTATGCTTATTTTTACAACCACACAACTTTGTTGATGGGGTCCTCTTACTTCAGGACATTTGATATGTAAAACCTAACAGAATTGAGAAAGTAAATATAAAGAAGCCATCTGTGTATGAAGACAGGGACTGAGGGGATCCTTCAGGTTGGGGGTGAAGCAGGGGGGGTCTAACCGAAAAAAGCAGACCCTTTGCAGCCTTCCAGACCCGGATTCTCCTCACCCTTGCCTATTTGGTAGCTGTGTGACCTTGAATAAGCCTGTCCCTCTCTGAGCCTCTGCTTCTCCATCTGTGAAGTGGGGGTCACCCCATTTCCCTAGTACTTGCACAGATGGAGTGAGAAGGGAGAAGAAAGTGCCAGCTCAGGCCGAACACATAGTAGGTGCTCAACCGGGGTGGGGCTTGGGGGAGGGGAGCAGGTGTCTTGCAGCTGCGGCCCTTGTGAGAGTGGCGGGGAGAGGACTCAGTCCTCCCACCAGGCTCCTGTCCGGAGGCTGGGACTGGGGGGTCTGGCAGGCGTGACGCCACTGGACGGAGACCACCACACCCTGTCCTCCCCCACTTTTCCGGGGCCCAGTCATCATCAGCTTCCCTCCCACAACAGCCCCCACCCCTGCGAAGCCACAGCTTCGGTGTTCTCATCCACGGCTCCAGTCTGTCTGCCGCCACCGGCATCTGATGGGACTCCGATTCATTATTTATTTCCTCAAACTGGGCCTTTTCCATAAGCTTTTCAAGCCATGCTGCCTGGCTGAGGACAGTGAATGAACAGTTCCCAAGCACTTGTGGTACAGCGGTCAGCCAGACAGAGGTCATCATGGTCCTCACGGGGCGGCGGGGGGTGGGGGGGCATTTTACAGATGAGAGAAACTGTAAAAGGCTCAGAGGGGTGACCTGGCTTTCCTGGCCACAGTGGCAGGGCTGGGATCTGACAACAGGAATGTTTACTCCGGAGCCCACAGTCTTCACCCCCACCCCCATGTTGGTGTGTGTGTCGTGCTTCTCCACTGCCCACTGTGGAAAAGTAAACGGGGTGGGGGGGCGATGGATTAGGAAAGCATTCGTGTTGGTGGAACCACAGAGGGATTCAGCTCTCCAGCCAGTGCGGTTGGAACACATCCTTTCCATATTATAAGGAATTAAGAGTTCTAATTAAACTGTAAGAGAAACATACACACACACACACATACACACTTTCTTTTCAAGGTAGGTAGACAAGCTGACTTCATTCTAGTCATAGTAGGAGGTTGGGAAGCTGGTAGAACCACAGGAAGTCTCTGCTAAAGAACAAAGGGGCATTATTGATGACTTCTGATAAAAGCAAAGTAATGCGTTCCTCTCAGGCCCACTGGGGCCTGGATATTGAATTGTCCTTGTTTCCATTTCCGGAGCCAGGGCTGCTGACCAGAGTAGGGTTGCATGTGCTGGCTGTGGCGGCCCTTTCTGACTCAGTGGCCCTGCTCCTTCACCACCCTTCGCTGAGCTTGTCCCCCTGCTTCAGGGCCTGGTCAGGATATAAGACCATGGCAGGGGTGAGGGAGCAAGGGAACAGGCATTCATGGCGGTGTGTGTGACACACTCATTCACTCTGACAGCAGCCCTGAGGGCTGAGGATTAGCCTTCCCATTTTTTAAAGTAAAGAAACAGAGGTATGGGAAGTAAGGATGACACAAGGGCACACGACAGGAGGGGTCCCAGCCAGAAGTAGCTTTGTATCAGGAACTTCTGATATCTTCTTGGCGTTCGGGGTTGAGGTAGAGTCTTGGGGAGACTGAAGAGCTCCCTGACTGGCCAAAGAATGGAAACAGCCTCTGGCCTAGGTACTCTGCCCCGAGGGATATGCTTCATCACAAACACTCCTTGGCACTTAGCTGAGGAAATATCCTGTTGAGGTCTCAGCTATCCCATCTGTAGAATGGGCCCTTGCAGTGCTTGGGACGTGGGCCGCTGCAAAGAATCTGCATGTGGTACCTAGGAGAGCTTTGCTGTCCTGTCCTTCTATGAATTGACTTGTTCTCAGCTAAAAGAATTAGGTAGAAGAAGGGAAATTGAGACCCAGAGGCTGGCTCTGGGAAATAAGTGGTATTTTACCCATTGTTCTTCTTAGAGTGGGTCTCAGATCTTAGAAACAGCTCAGATCTTAGCAACAAGGTCAGAGCCTTCTGGTCAACTGCAAGATTGGATTAGGTATCATTTACTGAACACCTACTAAGTGCTGGGAGCTCCGGAGGCATTTCCCGCAGTAGGACAATTGGCAGGGGTAGGGGTGGTTTCCCCCATGTCGTAGATGAAAAAAGCTGACACCCTGAAAGTCTCTCCCTGGCTAGAGTGAGTGAGTGACAATCATGACTCGGCTTCCCAAGGTGGAGCCCTTTCTGCCAGGCAGACCTCCCAGCACTCACCTCCACTCACTCACCACTCTGCTCAGGGCCCCCTGCGCCACGTCCAGTGAGGAGGTGTATGACTGGTTTATCTTCACTTTTATTCATTTGTATTCATGTTGGCGCATCCCCATGGGTCAGCAAGGTGCCGGGCCACCATCCTCCCTTTCAGCAGCCCTTTCCTTAGTCTGTTCTTGAGATCTGCTCTACAGATGTGGAGAAGCCTGTTATCTTGACATCACCAATGTACGGCCTATGTCCGAAGACAGACACCCCATCTGGTGCAGTCTCGTAGCTTCATGTATTTCCCTGTGTCTCAGATGTAGGAACGTGGCCTTCTCAGGACCCAAGGCGGCCATGACAGGCACTGCCTTAGAGAGTCCAGATGTGGTCACCTCCTGGTGTTGGAGGTTTCTGTGCCCCCGCCCCGTGTCAGAATCCAGGGAGCATTACAGCCTGAGAGCACCCCAGGGCCCCTCTCCTCATGACCCCTGCTTCACCTCACACCAGTCACCACCTATGATTATGAGTGTGTCAGGAAGGCCCAAGCAGGCTAACGGCAAAATAATGAAAGTAGGGGGCCATAGCAGCATCAAGCAGGCTGCTAGGTTTCTTTCAGCTTTTGAGGTGCCTCGCCCCACCCCAGAATGTGCCAGAAATCCCCCTCCTCATTTGACTGGTGACCAGCACTTTCGACAGATGTCGGATAATGGGAGATGTGCTGCTGAGCTGGGTAGTATCAGGAGATGCACATGGGAGCTCACTACAGGGCCTCCTTAGGCTCAGGCTGACAGCAGCTCACTCGGATGGGGTCAGTGGCTTAGTGACTTGTGTGCCCCAGGCCCCAGCTTCCTCGCAGCTGTGTGTTTCTTATGTACCTCAATGCATGTGTTGTCTCCTCCAGCTCCTGGCCAGTCCAGGAAAAGGAGGCTTCAGACTAGGTGCCAGGTGTTTGTGAATCATAGGCATGCTCGGGTTCCAAAGTGTGTGTGTGTGTGTGTGTGTGTGTGTGTGTGTGTGTGTGTGTGTGTGTGTGTAGGAGGTGGGGTGTGCATGTCTGTGTGTGGGTTTTGTTGTTGTTTTTTTTTTTTGCTCCATTGCACTTAAGTCACAATTTCCTCTTCTCTGATCCAAGCTCTAAAAGCATTTTGTGGTGTAAAATCTCCCATCATCTGATCCACTCTGCTGAAATAAGCCAGCTCCCCTGCCGTCATCGTCCTTGAGAAGTACCCCTGCGTCATGCTCTGAAGCTGGCAGGGAGAGGACTTGCCTGCTGAGAACACTTCATGATAATCCCCCCAGCGCCCCCCATCCTCTTCACTCCCTGGGGGGCTGTTATTACTGGAATGTCAGCTGCCTCACCTACAGCCTGTCCATACAGCCCTGCTCTGTCTGTCATGGGCCTCACAGGCCTCTGCTTAGCTCGTCTCATGGAAATATCATTTTAAAAATAAACCCTGGTTTGATTTGCACTTCCTTGTCACCTCCGCTGTGTCTCCTGGCCTCCTCTGCTGGGCAACAGAGGGTCCATTAAGGCACTGCCATCTCTCAGAGTCTTCCAGTGGTCGAGTGTCAGCGGCTGGCCGGCCACCCAGTGGTGCTTCCGGGGCGGTCTTGGGAGCCCTCTGGGACTGCTCAAGTGGGCTTCCTCTGCGTCCTGTGGTCATCTAAGTGCTCCTTCACTGTGGCGGGGGGTGGGGGGGGTGGGGGAAGAAGTGAGAGCCCCAGAGGCGGACAGACGTCGCTCTGCCACGCACTTGCTGTGTGACCTTGGAAAAGTGATTTCCTTGTCT
The DNA here is from genome assembly GCF_003265705.2 of Callorhinus ursinus. Classification (NCBI taxonomy): domain Eukaryota; kingdom Metazoa; phylum Chordata; class Mammalia; order Carnivora; family Otariidae; genus Callorhinus; species Callorhinus ursinus. Next base: position 31,320,343 of record NW_027397065.1, on the reverse strand, counting down.
GGGCCCCACGAGGGTGCGTGACTGAGGCGTGGCACACGGGTGACGGGTCGTAGGGGTTCTTGTGGACGGCATAACGTATGTGCTCCAGAGGCAGAATACATTTAAAGTTGCCTTGCAAACCTTCTGTGAACTTCTTTGATCTGCCATTGTCTATTCTTTGATTCTTTTATGGAACCAGAAAGCGATCGATACGTAGGTGAGAAAATTTTGAGTAAAACATAGCATGACTTGGATATGTCACAAGTGGAGTCCCTACAACTTCGAAGCAAAGTTAGTCGTTCGGTTCAGTGACGAAGCTTCATGCTTGAGAAGCAGCAGAGTGTCGTGTTAAGAGTACAGACTCCAGAGTTCTGAACTCTCAGTTCAACCACCGAGGACTGTGGCATTATTCAAGTGGTTCAATGTCTCTGTGCTTCAGTTTCCTTGGCTGTCACATATGTATCAGAGTAGGACTTCCTAGGGTTGGCCTGGGGATTCGGGAGGGAGGAGGATTCTCAAACCCTGCCTGGCACAGAGAAAGTGCTATGTGAGCTCTGTTTCGTCATGCAGGAAGTCATGAGCTACAGACATGCAGCAGGTAACATTCCTTATCATCCCCCTACTCCAGCAGTTCTTCACTAGGGGGCAGTTTTCACCTCCAGGGGACATGTGACAGCGTTTGGAGACATTTTGGTTGTCATAGCAGGAGGGAAAGTGTACTCCTGGCACCTCCTGGGTGGAGGCCCGAGAGGCTGCTAATCAACATGCCGCGGCACACAGGACGGCCCTCCCACGACAACAAATTTTCTGGTGCCCAAAGTAGATGGTGCCATAAGAAACTCTGCCCTAATATAAGCTTTCTGGTAGCACCATAGGCCCCCTTGTGCTCTGTAGCACTTGCCTTGCTTGTAGTTTTGCATTTGTTGGTATGATTATGTGGTTACTACCCATCCCCCTGCTACAGTGCAAGCTTCTGAGAGTGAGAGATTTATTTCTCACTCCAGCCCATCCAGGCCAGTGCTGCCTATTCTGCCCCTCCCAGATCCCCGTCACAGGCAGCACTAGGCCTGGACCTGTCTGATCTGGGTTCAAGTCCCAGGATTGCCACTTCCTGGCTGTGTGACCTTGGGCCAGTGCCACTGCCTTTCTGAACCTCCATTTGTTCATCTGTAAATGGGATTGTAAAAATCTGGTAAGTTTAGAGTAGAAGTTAAAACCATAGCCTCCAGGGTGAAGACATAGCTGAGTTCAAGTCACAGCTCTGCTACTTACTGTGTGAACTTACTTACCTAACTAAACCTTGGCTTCCTCACCTATGAAATGGGTCTAATAATCCCCTTCCTCATTTGGGAGGTGATTAAGGGATTTAAAGGAGCTGGGATAATTATTACTTTTATTATTATTAAATTCATCATCCAATAAGTGGGGTTTTTTTGAGCCCTGCGTATGTTCCAGACCCCGCTAGAGTGTCTGTACTTGCACAGCTCATCATCTCATGATCTGGGAGGGGTCTGACCTGGCGCTCCATCCAGCACTGACCTCTGACCACCGTCCCTTTCAGATCTGTGCCATCATCGGTGGGACCTTCACTGTGGCCGGCATTCTGGACTCCTGTATCTTCACAGCCTCGGAGGCCTGGAAGAAGATCCAGCTGGGCAAGATGCATTGACAACCCACCTGGCCCAGTGGCCGAGGACCCAGGGAGACCGCCAGCCCTGCTTCCAGCACCCTGTCTCCTCCTGCCCTCTTATCTGGCCCAGGATCTGGCTGCGTCCCAAAGTGGGGGTTGGGGGTGGTAGGGGGTGGCTCACGGTTTTGCAGCTACCTCTTTTCCCCATCTTTAATTTTAGGTGAATTACACTGCCTGAAGTTGTGGTGCCCCTTTTCCTGGGGAGCCCCAAGACCAGAGTTAGGCAGGGTGGGTTCGGAGATATCAGGGACCACTCCCGGGAGGGCTGCAGTCCCTTCCTTCTTAGGGGAACAGCCCAGGATCCACGTCAACCAGCTCTCAGCCAGGCTTTGACAATCTTGAAGCTCCCACCATTTAGAGGCACCAATCACTTGGTTTCTCCCCTGGGCAACCAGCCCACAGACCAGGGCTCTCCGCTGTGGGTCACACTGCCCAAGGTGCCTCCACTCGGCGCCTTCAACAAAGGATGGTACTTCCCAGGCGAGCCCCTGAGATGTGGCGCCGTAGATGGAACCCTCGCTTTTGCTCTATCCCTCCTCGCCCATCCCAGAGACCGCACTCAAGTCCCTCACCCCCACCCATTTCTTTTTCTCCCGAGAAGCAGATGCCCGGTTGTTGGGTAGCAGCGGTGGACTCAGATCTGCCCATTGGAAACTGGGTGGGTGGCGAGTTCCCCTTCTTCTCTTCCCCCTTGTTTCTCTGAACCCCCCACCAACGTGCCTCAGCCCCTGTGCTGTGTGGCAACAGCATCTCTTGGTGGAGGGGCTGGTTTTAACTGGGGAGTCATCCTTTCAACACCAGACGTGGTTTGTGCACTTAGGTCCAGACAGAAAGCATCCTTCTCCGCAGCCCTAAAATAATCATGTCTCACCGCCTCCCACACAGTTGCCATCAGTCCCAAGGCCTTCGGTGGGGGAAGCAAAGCAGACCAGTCCTTCTCCTGTCTTCGGACAGCTATCTTCCAGGCTCCCGAGGGGTGCACAGCATTCAGACTTCTCTGCAGCTCACTTGTGGCCCACTCGCCACTGAGTTCCCGCATCAGGGGCAACACACCAACACAACATGTTTCTGGTCCCTAGGGCAGCTCCATGGTCTCCCCACTTGCTCCTAAGCTAGGTCCCTCCCCTGCTGCTCACCCTCTTCCTTCCCCTTTAGTCCCAAAAGGGAGTGGCAATGGTCCAGGCCTGGATTCCATCCAGGGAATTTTAGGTATGCCCTTATGTCTCGGGGAGAAAGCTGCCTGCCTGTTTTCCATTTATATCAAGATTGTTTGCATACTTTTGTAATTAAGGGGAGTGTCCGGTGGATGTTTTTAAATTATCTATATGGATAGCTCAAGTCTCTGCCATTTGTAATTTTTGGCTCTGGATTCCAATTAGAAAAGTGTCCCCTTCTGCGTATGAGTTGACTGATGTTGTGAGTGTAAACTGCATTCGGTTATCTCTGGTATCTGTGGCCACTTGGATGGATTTTTTTTTTCCCATATTCTGTTCCCCAGTTACCGAAAGGAGTCTCTTTGTTGTGTGAATACCTGCACCTGTAGAGGGTGGGCAGGGCGGGGTGGGGAAATGTGTGGCATGCACATGAGTTGAAATTCCACTTTTATGCTTTTAAAAAAAACAAAAACAAGCAAACTCTTGAGGACATGGGGATGTCAGTTTCCTATGGAAGAGACACCTCTGACCCATTATTCTTATAAACAATCTCAAGGGGGGAAAATGATTTAGTTCTTTCCCCACTCGTAGGGCTCAAATAGATTAAAAGGCTGATTTTCCGAAGTATTGATGTGTGTTTCTTTCTACTTGATTGAGGCTGGCTAGCCTGGAGGCTGGGATCACAGTCAGAATGGAATTTAATTCTAGAGGAGACAAATTGAGAAATGTGGAAAAGATCCATGAGGATGATCAGAAAGTCAAGACCCCTTGGAGCCAGCCTTTTATTGAATCCCTACAGAATATGCCTGAATCTGCCGGTTTCCAGCTGGGTAGACCCAGGCCAGGTCCTTACCTCTCAGCACCTCTTTTTTTCTCAGGTGAAAATGGGGAGTGTACTAAAACAGTCTCATGGGGCTGTTGCCGAAATTAAATCTATAATATGTGCAGGTATGTCATACTGGATCAGAACGAGTTCATGTATGCAGAAAAGGGGTACGTGGTAAATCTTCAAAAATGGGGATTGTTTCATATAGGTATTCTGACTAGGATATAATATCTTTGAGAACAGGGCTGACACATTTTCCCATAGCTTTGAGCCAAGGGCTACTACATAAATGAAGTGTTTCATAAACTCTTCTTGATTTCCAAGGATCTGGCATTCCTTGTTCAGCCTTCAGCTCAGCAAAGGGAGACCATCATCAGCTATGAGAAGGAGATTTACACAGCTATTTACCGTCCTGTTGTCCAGTCCTTCGAGGCCCTCAACCTGGAACAGCACAAATGTGGATCATTCAATCAGGAATGAATGTGGGAGTGAACCAGTCTGCAAGAAACTCTTCACTGATTCTCCCCATTCTCTCATTGACGTCCTGATACTAGAGTTACCATGACCCTCGGAGCCAGAGGTCAAGAGTAACATGCCTACTGGTAGTCAGTACATGTGTTCCCAAACCTGTTCATGTCAGTTGTGCTTTATGCTGTAATGCTGAGACTTAGCTAACCAGTGAAATAGGATTGAAAAATGAAGGAATCTAGTCCAACTAAGTTGTATACTTGGCAGAGACCTGATAACAGTGGGTTGCCACCCCTTCCTTAAAATGCTCCCGAATTAGATATGAGCAAGACTCCTTACTGAAAAGACTTGGGGCAGGGGCGGGGGGTGGGGAGGGTGGTGCAGGGGGACGTCCTTGAGGATTCCACATTCACGTGGAAAGGGTCTCAGTTCTCACTCCACGTTAAAGTCACCCAAAACTGGAACTCTCAGGTTGATTTGTGTAAGGACACGGTTTATGCAAGGAAAGGGAAGGAGAACTCCAACAGAGTTTCTCAATGATAAAACCCTCCTTCAGGGTCAAAAGATTGGTGAATTTTTTTAAGTGGACATAAAACGTTTAAGACGTGTCATTTCTCTCTTAAACCAATTCTTTCGATTGTCTAACCAAGAGCAGATTATAGTGTTCTCGTGTAAGAGGATTTCTCAATCGGGAATTAGAGTACAGACTCAGAGAGAGGGTGGTCAGAGGTCAGGGGCTGTGGTGGCTCAGGCAGGGGGGACGGGTTGCAGTTGCACGGGAGGTGAAGTTACAGAGGTGCATCAGAGAAGAGAGCTGCTCAAGTCCTGCAGCCCATGCTGCCTGGGGGGCGGGTACCACAGAGCAGGTGTGAAGCTTGGAAAGAAGTGGGATGTAGCAGTGGTGCTTATAAGTGGCAGCTGTCCTTCGTTTTTATTACTGTATGTCACAGATTCGTTTTTGATTCTTGCCAGAAACAAAGAGACACATTTTCTCCATGTGGCAGGTTATCAGGTCTCTGCAAAGTGTACAAAGTATACAGCTTAGTGCTAAATTAGGTGGTCCTAATCCCTTCTTAAGAAATTGCCTCATTAGCTGCTCCAGCAGATAGCTGCCCTGGTCCAGGAATGCGAGAGCGGGACTGTGTGAAGGAGAACGCTCCCCTAAGACCTGTTTCTCTCCCCAGCAGTTGTCTTTGGTCAGTCATGTAGTGATGAGGTCATGCACTTTATTCTGACTAGAATAAGTTATTATTATCTTCTCTCTTGTAGAAATAGCTACCAACGGTTGGGCATTCTCCACGCTCCAGGCAAGGAGTGATGATTGTTCACAGCCATCCTACCCAGTGGGTGTTCCCTCCTTTTTACAAAGGACAAAACAGATTTAGTAAATTTTCTCCATCACACAGCCAGCAGGTGGTGAAGCTGGAATTCAAACTCATGTCCGCCTGACTCCAGGGTTATGAAGAATTGTATGGTTCTGCCTCAGTTCCCAAGAGCATCTTATCCACCTCCAGAGAGGGAACTGACCCCCACCCCCCAAAAAGGGGGAAATTGAAAGTGGTCAGGGTACGTTTGTTTTTGTTTTCTTCCTTTTTAAACAGCCTACAAGGGAAGCTAAATTGAACATTTGGGGATCCTCTTAAAAATGTAAGGCCCTTCGGGATGCCTGGGTGGCTCAGTCGTTAAGGTCTGCCTTCAGCTCAGGTCATGATCCCAGGGTCCTGCGATCAAGCCCCACATCAGGTTCCCTGCTCAGCAGGAAGCCTGCTTCTCCCTCTCCCACTCCTCCTGCTTGTGTTCCCTCTCTCCCTCTATCAAATAAATAAATAAAATCTTTAAAAAAAATGTAAGGCCCTTAAAACATTTTAATTACACAAACAATACATGCTCGTGGCCCCACTGGAGGAAAATCAAAAAAGAGCAAAAAGGAAAAAAAGAAAAAGTGGGCCCCGATTCCACTAATAGAGGCAATCATTGTTAACACTGTAGTGATATCCTTCCATAAACAGAATGGGCTCATGCTGTTCATATTATTTTGTAGTTTACTCTTTTGCACAATAGACCTCTTCCTATGTTAATGACTATGGATCTCATCATTATCTTTATTGGCTGCAAGATAACAATAAGCATATTGAGTATCTGAGCATATTGGTGGATCATGTTCATCCTCTGCTCCTGTCTCATTCAGAACCTATTTGGGGCACCTGGCTGGCTCAGTCGGTACAGCATGGGACTCTTGATCTCAGGGTCATGAGTTCAAGCCCCACATTGGGTGTGGATCCTACTTAAAAAAAAAAAAAAATCATTCAGAACCTGTTTTTTTTTTTTTCTTAAAAGATTTATTTGAGAGCACACACGTGTGTGCGGGAGTGCAGGCGTGAGGGTAGGGACAGAGGGAGAGAGAGAGAATCCTGGATCATACTCCCCATTGAGCAGGGAGCTGGACAGGACTTGATCTCATGACCCTGAGATCATGACCTGAGCCAAAAATCAAAAGTGGGACACTTAACTGACTGAGCCACCCAGGCGTCCCACAGAACCTGTTTTTCCACCTGTAAAAGGAACAGTTCAGAGGATTGTTTACCAGATTAAATAAGGTGACATCTGTAAAACTTAGCACAATACCTGACATTAAATGCTCAGCTAGGTAAGATTAGCCATTTTCATTTAATAATTTCTACCCTTTATTAAGTGCTTACTTTGTGCCAGGTATTGTGCTAAGGGTTCATTTCATCCTGGCACCAAACCAATGAGGTAAATACTATTATTATTCCCATTTCTCTGATGAGGAAAGTGAGTAACCAAGAGGCTAAATATCTTACCCAAAGCTACACAGGCAGGAGGTGATGGAGATCCAAACCCAGGCAATCAGAATCAGGGCTCATATATTTCCCCACTGTACCACCCTCTGCCTGAGAGACATAAAAATGTTCCCTGGGCATTTCCTCTGTGCTAGCACTGCCCTAGGTCCCAGGGTTCTGTATCAGCTCCCGTGCATGTTTCCAAGAGTGGACATGAGGCAAGATAGTAGCCAATTCCACTAAGTCCTCATTAGAGTGACAGAGCCTCAGACTCAAGATCTTATCTGGTGATGTCATTGCACCTGTCTTAATTTTACTGAGTGTGGGGTGAGGAGTATAAAGAAATGCCTCCCTGCCCTGGTTGATCATGAACATACCTTGATTATCCTGGGTTGTAATGATCTGTCCTCATGGTGACCTATAATACTGTGAGTTTAGGGGCGCCTGGGTGGCTCAGTCGTTACGCGTCTGCCTTTGGCTCGGGTCATGATCCCAGGGCCCTGGGATCGAGTCCCGCATCAGGCTCCTTGCTCCGCGGGAAGCCTGCTTCTCCCTTTCCCACTGCCCCTGCTTGTGTTCCCTCTCTCACTGTGTCTCTCTCTGTCAAATAAGTAAATAAAATCTTAAAAAAAAAATACTGTGAGTTTAAGGTGTACAAAGGTTGAATTGATACACTCAGGTATTGCAAAATGATTACCATAATAGCTTAGTTTACATTTCCATCACCTCACATAATTGCCATTTCTTTTTTGTGGTGAAGACATTTAAGATCCTCCTTTCCTATGCTTCTCCCCCCCCCCCCCCCCCCCCCAGCCTCCTTACTCTGGGAGCCTGATGGCCTTTCAACTGCTATTGCCTCAACAAATTTCACACTGCTTACCCTGCTGCCATGGCTTCTCCAAACAACCCAGGTATTGGTCATCCTCCCTGAGTCTGAGAGCCAGAAGTCTCCAACACTGACTGCGGGGGTTCTGGAAGGAGACCTAAAATAGGACCCGGCAGGTTCAGGGATCACGGTAGATGCCCTGGTTGGTCTTGAGTGTGAGTAAATGCTGATGTTTAACAATTGCATCATCATATTCCTGAAGACACTAATAAACCGAGAGCAGGGGACCTGCCTGAGTCTGGCAAGACAAACTCCTCTCTGAATTTCAGGGTGTCCATTTGTTAACTGAGCACCACAGAGCGATCTACTGACATGTGGCACAAAGTAGGTGCTTAATACATATGAACTGAATGAATGAATCAATTCTTTCAGTGAATGAGTCTGTCCATCACTGCGAGTCTCCCGCATAGCGAGACCTTTCATTCCCAGTAGCCAGACTTAGCCGGGGGGTGGCGCCCGCGGCTCCGGGCGTTCTTTCCAGGAGGGGAGGCGGAGCTTGGACACGACTGTGTGGGGCGGGGCGGGGACGCGGAGGTCCCCTGAGTGGGCGGGGCTGGGACGAGCGGGGCGGGGCAGTGGCTGCTAACCCGCCGGTGACATCCGGCGGAGGCACCCTCGGCTTTTTCCCCCCAAGGTGCGTGGAACGTGTTTACCTCAAACACAGAAAGCTTACACTTTGCGTCATCGGGAGTTAATGGCGAAAGTCGTGGATGTGAGGCCTGGCTTTAGGGCTGTCCTGGAGCAAGCCCCTCTGCTTTCATAAGGAATAACGGCTTACTGTAATTGAGTTTTTTTTTTAAGTTTTTTATTGTTATGTTAATCACCATACATTACATCATTAGTTTTGGATGTAGTGTTCCATGATTCATTATTTGTGCATAACACCCAGGGCTCCACGCAGAACGTGCCCTCTTTAATACCCATCACCAGGCTAACCCACCCGCTCACCCCCCCCCAGAGCCCCAGTTTGTTTTTCGGAGTCCATTGTCTCTCATGGTTGGTCTCCCCCTCCTGCTATCTTCTTCTTCTTTTACTGTAATTGAGTTCTAAACACTCCCAACGGATTAACTCATTTAATCCTCATAACAACTCTATGAGTAACCTAAGATCATCCCGGTTTCACAGATGAGAAAACTAAGGCTCAGAAACATGGAGGCATCTCCCCAAGGTCCAGCCACATGAAGAGGCACTTGGGTCCAGGTGTGATTCTACAACCCCAGCTCTCCCCAATGATGTTGGAAACAAAGGCAGAAGAAAAAATTTTTTAATTTCCTTACTACCCAAAGCCGATTGACAAGTCCTTCAAACAGGCAGAGTGACATTTCTGTAGGGATTCAACTGCCTGGATGTTAATACGGGCAAAAGGCAACCTTAGCCCGACCTCCAGGATCCTGTAAGTCTACTTTAACAAAAAAAAATTCCTTTGGGGGCGCCTGGGTGGCTCAGATGGTTGTGTCTGCCTTTGGCTCAGGTCATGATCCCAGGGTCCTGGGATCGAGTCCCGCGTCGGGCTCCCTGCTCCTTGGGAGCCTGCTTCTCCCTCTGCCTCTCTCTC
>NW_027397065.1:31099332-31310884 GCF_003265705.2 Callorhinus ursinus | reverse complement strand
GTCCTGGGCTCGAGTCCCGCGTCGGGCTCCCTGCTCCTTGGGAGCCTGCTTCTCCCTCTGCCTCTCTCTCTCTCTGTCTTTCATGAATAAATAAATAAAATCTTTAAAAAAAAATTCCTTTGGAAACTTCCTTTATCTCTAAACCCCCCAAGATACGTGTTGGTAATCAACCCCCAAGCATAGGGCCCACCGTATACATATGAAGGGTCTCACGACTAAGGTTTTTATTAGACAGTAATAAATGACCTTTTCCCAATAATAACTAGCCCCCTCAAGGTCCTAGAAACCTTGCCCCCAAAATTCCTTAGAGGGGCGCCTGGGTGGCTCAGTCATTGAGCGTCTGCCTTCGGCTGAGGTCATGACCCCAGGGTCCTGGGATCCAGCCCCGCATCAGGCTCCCTGCTTGGCGGGAAGCCTGCTTCTCCTTCTCCCTCTCCCCCTGCTTGTGTTCCCTCTCTCGCTGTGTCTCTCTGTCAAATAAATAAAATCTTAAAAAAAAATTCCTTAGAGACTTACGCTATCCCTAACCCACTCCCAACTTGAAAGTATATAATGGGCCACTCCTCATGACCCCCAGTGCAGCTCTTTCTGCCCACAGGTCCTGTCCCCGGGCTTTAATAAAATCACCTTTTTGCACCAAAGACATCTCAAGGATTCTTTCTTGGCCGTCGGCTTGGTAACAAAGGTCTTTCCTACATCACCCAGCAGTGCTAAAAAACTGGGGGCAAGTTTTGCAAGACCAGGTGGTTGGTTCTCACGATCTCCAAACGTTGTTGCACCTCAAAATCTTTGGTTGGGCGGGAGGAGGGGAGTGCTTGCTTTAAAACCCGGGCCTACCATTGCCTGGTTTCGTAGGACTGTGATGGACCACAAAAATTTGCATTTTGAACAAGCTTCTCAGTGATTTTGAAGGAGCAAGTCAGCTGATTGCATTTGGATCATGAATGCCCAAAGCATCTAACAACTAATATTTAACATCTAAATGACCTCAGCGGAGGGTAACAAGAGGCAAAGAAAAAGTCTGGGATAAGAAAGAGACTCTGGTGTGCCTATTTTTAAATCACCAGTAGGCCTCTATTGCAGGCCCCACAGAAGTATGCCCCTTCTCCCCCGCGGTGCCAACTCTTTGTGGGCCCTGGCGGGACCCCCAAAGCCGCCCAGCCCTGAAATGGCCCCCCTGGAAAGAGGCACTGCGATCCCACCCCAAGTCGCAGGGGGCGCCACGCAGTCTCGCTCCGACAGGAATGGGGCTCCGCTTCCTTTCTACGCTTGCGCGGCAAGGAAGCCCTCACTTCCGGCCTTGCGCGCTCAGGGTCTGAACCTAACGGGCGCAAAGTAAGCAGGGGCTGGTGTTTTGGCCGAGTGAGCAGCTTTCCGCCCGGTTGGGTCCTTCCCCCACGTCCGCGGGGCCGCCCACCTCCCTAAAGATCTCTTTGCTTGACCTCCGACTGGGCATTCTTCTTCTCGAATCTGCCTCCCAGTCAGTCTTGAGGTCCCAGTGCCGCCCTCTTCCCACGGCCCCTCTGGTCAGGCAGGCGCTCCCCACGCTCGCCTCACTCTGTGTAACACCCAGGCCCTTCGCTTCCCCCATTCTCCTCCCTCAGGCACCTTCTCCCGAGGCCACCTCCTCCCGTAGAGACCTTGTGCGGCGGTGGGGAGGAGTGTCCTGGATGGAGAGCAGGCCCTGGTACCCAACCGAGCACCCTTTCCTCCTTTCCACGCCTCTCTTCGCAGACTATCAGCAGGAAGTTCAACCCCTTGGTTACCTCGGACCGCAGCAAAAACCGCAAACGCCACTTCAGTGCGCCCTCGCACGTGCGCAGGAAGATCATGTCTTCCCCACTCTCCAAGGAGCTGCGGCAGAAGTACAGCGTCCGCTCCATGCCCATCCGCAAGGACGACGAGGTCCAGGTTGGTGTCCCTCAGGCTCTCGTTACCCAGCTACATGTCGCTCTGGCGCTGCCTAAGAGTGTCATGTGTGCTGGGACGTGGGGAAGTCGTAGACTCACATGCCCTCACGACCCTGGCAAGTAGTGTCACCCTGCAGATGTGTCGGACCGGAGATGGGGCCCACAACCACCAGTGTGCCTACCCCATCTTAATTGAGATGTGCCTACCCAGCTTAATTGGGAGCCTTCCCATGCGATTCTTTAATAATAATGATTGTTTAAAAAAAAAATAGTATACCAGCCAAGCAAAACTTTGCTTTTCGATTTAGTCCCTTGGCTGCAACTTTCCCAGGCGTTGCTCAGGGTGACTCTTTGAACCAAATTCTCCAGGAGAAAGTGCTGTGATAAGAGTAATGTCTCAGTAGTATTGGGTTCAGCAAAGGTTGGGCATTTGGTGATACTGGGTTTGGCAGAGAGAAGAGGAAAGCAGCAAGTCAGAAGCATGAAATTATGAAAGAGAATGATCCTTGTGAGAAAGTGTAAGCGGTCTGTTCTTCCTAGGGCTTTGGATGTGTGGTAAGAAAGGGAGAGTGGGGGGGGTGACTGAAATAGATGGGGTAGATTAACTCCTTGAGAATTTATGGAGCTGGCACTGTTCTAGACATCAGCAGTAAGCAGGACTGACAAGGCACCTGTCGCCATGGAGCTCGACATTTTAGAGCAGGGATTCCCAGCCTCAGCACTGTTGACATCTTGGACTGGATGCTTCTCCCCACTAGATGCCAGTAGTACCTCCTCACGTTTGTGACAGGTGAAAATATTTCCAGATATTGTCAAATGTCCCTGGGGAGCAAAATCCACCCCCCCTTCCCCTAATTGAGAACCATTGTTTTAGAGAATGAAATGGGATACGGTTAAGGGATTTGGTATATCTTTTAAGGCACGTGGACACTTTGAAGCTTTGAGGAACATTTCGAGGAGAAGCTTGAAACCAGGGGATAATTTGGCCTGAGGGAATGAAAGGAATAGAGTGGGAAGTATAGTTTTGAGGTATGATCAACAGTTGCAACTTCTCTTCTAGATCCTTCCCATCAGACATGTTCTAGAATGGGGGAATTGCAAGTGCATGTAAGGGCTAGTAGGCATATTAAAAAAGGGAAGTTGGCTGATGGCAAGAAAATAGCAACTGGAAAGCTCATGCCTCATTTAAAGGAGATTGTGGTGTACCTTCAGCCCATTGCTACTACAGGGAAATGCAGGCTCCTTGTTGTCAGATTCTTGATTTTGCAAGAAAACTAGAAAGTTTAGATTCTCTTCCCAGTCCTCCATTTCCTTCTAGCTACTACTACTCTGTTCTGCATGTATGGCCAGTGTCCTCAAAAGAGTTGTCTACACTTCCTCACCTTCCCATTTATGCCTAGAGCCTCTCCAATCTGATTTGTATCTCACTACTTTATAGAAACTGCTTTTGGCTGAGATCAGAACCTGTTTGTGACTAAATCCGGGACACATCTTGGTCTCATCATGCTTGACTTTTTCAGCAGCACTTGGCATAGGTAGCACTGCCTTACTTCTTGAAATAGTTTGGCTTTTTCGCTTCTGTGACCGTTCAGGCTCAGTTTACTTTTGACTTCTCAGATTCCTTTGCTGGTCTCCTCTGATCCGTAAATGCTGGAGTTTGTCAGCATCTGCACCTGGTCTAACATCTCATCTTGCCTACATTGCTTCCCTGGGTGATACTATCTATTCCGAGATCCAAACGTCTGCCCTATGCTAACAACACCCTATTTTATATCCCAACCCAAACCACTTTCCAGAACACAGACCTGGAGATCTAACTATGTGCGGAACATCTTTATTTAAAAACCTCATAGTTGTATTAAAGAGGGCACGTTCAGCGTGGAGCACTGGGTGTTATGCACAAACAATGAATCATGGAACACTACATCAAAAACTAATGATGTATGGTGATTAACACGACAAAAAAATTAAAAAAAAAAAAAAACAAACAAACCTCATAGTTGTCTCAAGCTTCCAATCTGGGAGTACTCTTGACCGGAACACTGCTACTCTCTATAATCTGCTTTTCCTCCCATCTTTCACACTTCAATAAGCATCACTTTTTCACTTGGCTGTGCCATAAACCTTTAAATTCTCCCTAATGTCTCTCTCTTCCTAACCTACATCTAATCGATTACTTAATCTTAATTGATTCTATCTCTAAAATAAGTCTTTCTTTACATTTCCAGTTTAGTTCAAGACACTAGCTTTCCCTCTTTTCCTGGTCAAACATTCTTCACAGAGGGGCATTTTTTGCAAATTAGATTCTGCTTAGAACCTATCATTGGTGCTTGACTGCTTACTATAAACCTAAAATCATTGACAACAAGGCCCTGTGTGCCCCAGTCCTGGTCTGCTTGTTCAGCTTCATCTCATCCTATTATGCCCCCACATGTTCTGTACTTCAAACACACTGGCCTTCTCAGGTCCTTAAGTATGCCTTGACCTTTCCTCCCTTGGGGTCTTTGCCCAGAAGGCTCCCTCTGCCTGGAGTGCTCTTCCTTCTCCCCTTTACCTGAATGACTCCTCATTTTTCAAATGTTATCTTAAATGTCAGTTGCCCAGAAAAGCCTTCCCGGATACATTAATTAGCATGGTATCATAGCACCCTGTATTTGTATTTGCTTCCTAGCAGTGAACATAATTTGATTTTATTTCTTTTCAAACTGAAGCATAACGGGCCCACCTGCAGCTGCTGGAGCCCGTCTTCCCCCAGACCGTGTACCCTGACATCTGCGCACCCTGCTCCCGGAGTCCAGGATCCAGTGTGGTTCCAGAACAGGTGTGCCACGTCACGGCATCACAGCCGGAAATCCTTTCAGCCTTCAGCCAGACCGGGGCTTTGACTCCACCACTCTGCTCCTGGAACTGAAACAAAATGAACTGAAGTCCCAGCTGCCTCTTGAGATAATGTGAACTGGCCACCACATCCCAGCAGAGTTGCAGAGGGCATCTCTACCCTAGCTCTCAAGGTCAGAATTTTGAAACCTATTCTCTAAAGACACTGATTGAAAGCTGGACTCTTGGGAGGAACACATCTTTTCTGCCTTTGGTAACTCTTGAGGATTCTAGGCGAGTTCAGGATAAGCTCAGAGGAGCCATGACTGACATCCAAGGAGGTGCACATCAGAATTCTTTCCTTTCTGGCTTCCATGTTAAGGCCACATCAAGGTTCTCCTTGTTAAGGGTTTGCTAGTTCTCTGGCTTGTGCAGCTCCTGCACCTCTCGCCTGTGAACCTTTACCCTTGCCTAGTTCTTTCTCTGCAGCACACTGCTCCCTCCACCGCCTGAAATTGTGGCACTCACTTTGACCTGTACACCTCCAAATCTGCACATTCAGTTTGGTTTGCATTCCTGCTCCTTCTTGCCAGTTCTATTTTTTGGATTGGTTTTTTATTTTTTAAAGATTTTATTTATCTATTTGACAGAGAGATAGACAGAAGAGCACAAGCAGAGGGAATGGCAGAGGGAGAGGGAGAAGCAGGCTCTGCACCGAGCAGGGAGCCCGATGCAGGACTCGATCCCAAGACTCCAGGATCATGACCTGAGCCGAAGGCAGACCCCGCGCCCAACCAGCTGAGCCACCCAGGCGCCCCTGGATTGGTTTTTTGGAACTCATTATCTCCTTTGCAAGAACACTTCAGCTTGGCCCAATTTCCCCTTGTGCCTGGCAGCTGCCTCCTCGTGCTTCCTCCAAGGCTGGTACGCTTAAACTTTCCCTAACCCATCTCCTTCCTCCTCATCCTGTGCCTAGGATTTACTGCTTTTTAATGCGGCCTGTCATCTTTACATTCATCTGTAGCTTCAGTGATTCTGTATCCAGATTATTTCAAGAGTCCCCTGCCTCTAGCTTCTCAACTTTTTACACATTACTCTCTAGAAATCTGTAGTAGCCTCCAATTGCTATCAAATGGTGAAAACCTTTTCGTTCCTCTCCCAGACAGGGAGGGCAGTTTAAGAGTAAGCTTACTTAAGCTAACTTACTAAGCTAGTAAGCCTAGCCGACAGGGCGGTTTTTCAGATCTTCATATGGTCACCCATGCACAATGTATGTCATCTCAGAGCCACTCCTTTCCTTTTCGGAACCAGATGAATACTTTCTCTTTCAAAACACTTGCAATCTCCTCCCCGCCCCCTTCTGAAGTCTGAAACTTTCTGTAATCATGATTTTGTACCTGTTATTTCAGTCACTCCAACGTTACCCTTCGCCCTTGTTATTGTACTTCTGTGCAACGTTAGTGAATTACTAAATGTTCCCACAAATGAAAAATAAATAAAACTGAGGCATAATTTACGTATAGTAAAATGCACAGGTGAGTTTTGGCAGATGAAAAGCCATGTAGCCATCACCATAGTTATGATCCAGTAAGTTCCCATGTGCCCTATTCCAGTTAGTGATTATATATATTTGCATGTTTATTAGTTAACTGCTTATTACCCATTACATTAAGATGAGGCCAGAGAATTTCTCTTTTTTGTTGCCTGATCTCAGTGACCTCATCTCTGGTGAATTC
The DNA here is from genome assembly GCF_003265705.2 of Callorhinus ursinus. Taxonomy (NCBI): domain Eukaryota; kingdom Metazoa; phylum Chordata; class Mammalia; order Carnivora; family Otariidae; genus Callorhinus; species Callorhinus ursinus. Next base: position 31,304,421 of record NW_027397065.1, on the reverse strand, counting down.
ACTGTCTTACTGTAAGTGGCTTCCATCCGTCTGTTCCACTGAAGCACACTAGCCATGATCACCAGTGACCAGCTTGTTGTCACATTTGTTCCTTTATCCTTCCTGTAAATGACCATTCCTTGGCATTTGACATTCTTTCCTTGGCTGCAGTACCCCACATTCCCTCAGTTTCCCATTCTCTGTGGCCACTTCAGTCTCCCTTATGAGCTTTTCCAAAATGTTGGCTTTTCTTGGATTTCTACATTCTGCCCTCATACCATAAGCTCCCTGAGCAAAATCAGGCTCCGAATTACCATCTTTGGAGGACTCCCAGGTCTTTGTTGCCGACCCACTTGGTCTTCCAGCTGTGTATGGAATTCTCCACTAGAATGTCATGAGATGCCTCAAATTCAGCATGTTCCCAACTACACTGTTTTCTCCTAAAATGTTTCTTCCCCCATATTCTATGCCTCTGGGAAAGGCATATCCATCCATCGAGTTGCTCAATCAGACTCTGGATATCATCTTTGCGTCTTCTCCCTTCCCTTTCCGGGCCAGCTGGGTTAGTCTTCTCCTATCCCTCTCCTCGCTGGGTCTAGTGTTTGTCCAGTTCTCTTTAAGCAGGGTGTTCCTTTGGACTCATTTTATTAACCTCTTTCTTTAGTCTTGATGATGGTTAAGAGGGGCTTTTTCACAGACTTTTCCACGTTTCACGTAAGAGTCTCTGGTCATGTAGAGTGTGGTGGATTTTCAGTGAGGCATGGCTGTTCTCTTTTCAACCTGAAAATCACCTTGGAAAGTAAGCTGAACAATCTAAATAGACATTTTCGGAGTATTGAAATTCTCTAGTTTTTTTTATGTGGTTATTTCCTTTATGTTTCTTATAATCAGCATCAGCTATATTGTGGCTCCTGTTTAATAGGCTTGTGCCTTCAGGGAAACCATAATCTAGTTGGCTTTGAATAGTGTTGGAGTGTGAGTAAGATTTTTATTTTTTTTTAAAGATTTTATTTACTTGAGAGAGAGAGAGAGCACGAGAGGGAAGAGGGTCAGGGGAGAAGCAGACTCCCTGCTGAGCAAGGAGCCCGATGTGGGACTCAATCCCGGGACTCCAGGATCGTGACCTGAGCCGAAGGCAGTCGCTTAACCAACTGAGCCACCCAGGCGCCCATGAGTAAGATTTTTAGTATGTGAAAACAACCCAAGAGACTTTAACATTTTAATTATTTTCTGACTATAAAATATTTGTGTTAATTATAGAAATCTTGAAATTTGGGGGCACCTGGGTAGCTCAGTCAGTTGAGTGTCTGACTCGATTTCAGCTCAGGTCTTAAGTGCAAGGTTGTGAGTTCAAGCCCCACATTGGGCTCCACGCCAGGTGTGGAGCCTCCTTTAAAAAAAAAATCTTGAAATGTGGAAGAATAATACTTTTTTTTTTAAAGATTTTATTTATCCATTTGAGAGAGAGAATGAGAGAGAGAGAGAGAGCATGAGAGGGGGTTGGGTCAGAGGGAGAAGCCGACTCCCCGCCGAGCAGGGAGCCTGATGCGGGACTCAATCCCGGGATTCCAGGATCATGACCCGAGCCAAAGGCAGTCGCCCAACCAACCAAGCCACCCAGGTGCCCAAGAATAATACATTTTTTTAAAAAGTCATCTGTAATCCTACTTCCTGGCAACCATTATTGACATTTAGATATATTTCCATCCCATCGTGTTATATGCCGTATATCTGAAACATACATATACAAGATTCAGACTTTATTTCATATAAAGCTTTGTTTTCTTTTTCTTTTTTTTTTCTCTAAAGGTCCTATCTTGAGCATTTTCCTTGGTCATAAATTGTTTTTTGAAAACATTTTAAATGGTTGCAGGAGAGTCTCACAGTATAGTATCTTTAACTATCCTTTTCCATTTAATCACTTAAGAATGATTATATTTTTTCTTTCTTAAATTTTACTTTTATTTAACCGAGATATAATTGATATATAAGAATGTGTTAGTTTTGGGTGTATAGTGATTATACTTTTTTACTCTCAGGACTAGGTCTGTGGTGGCCATCCAAGTTCAAGGAATTTTTTGTTTCAGGTAAAAAAATTCAGGTGAAGAATTTTCACCTGACTTAGAACAACGCAGAGCAGATTTATAGCCAAAAAATAGCTGACTTTTGACTGCAAAGGTTAATCTGCTTTTGTGCAAAAAGTTATATGTTAGTCTGTGTATTCCTGATAATTAATTTCCTCACTGTGATGTTCACATATTAGAATGGGGGGAAATTTTTCTTTTGTGTTTTCTCTTAGGTGGTTCGAGGACACTACAAGGGTCAGCAAATTGGCAAGGTGGTCCAGGTGTACAGAAAGAAATATGTCATCTACATCGAGCGGGTGCAGCATGAGAAGGCTAATGGGACAACTGTCCATGTGGGCATTCACCCAAGCAAGGTATGGCCTGGGACCGAACAGTGGTAGCAGCTGTGTAGCTTAGTGCTGTTGTTAGAGTTATCAGTGTGTGGGACTGTCTACTCAGGTGGCCCTACTCAGGGAAAGACTTCTAGAGGGAGGTCAGGCAGGCTTGATCGATTCATTGGCCTAGGATCCAGATTCTTTTCTTCTCTGTTTTGTCATCCTTGGTGAAGGCTCTGTCTTTGAGCAGGTTGCAAGAGGGTTCCAGGTATTGTAGGCATCACTTTCCTACTGGATGATGTCCAGAGGGAGAGTTGAGAACATCTCTTCCTATGGCTCTCACACCCACCTGGTGTAATAGGCTGTTTTTCATTTGCACTCCTCTATTTCATGCACTGTATTGGAAGGTCTTTCTCCTCCAGAGTTTCAGATAAGGACAGAGTGGTGAGGGTCTTACTTATCCTTATGACCTATGGTCCAGTAGCTGGTGGGAATGCACGTGTTTAAAAAACAATGCGTTTTGCCGGCCGAAGGGTGATAGACGAACCAGAAACATGTTGGCAGTATAATTTTTCCCAACCCAAAATTTGGTATCACTAAACTATCTAACTGGTCTCTTAGACCCTCAGGAGTTAGGGGGTATTGCTATTGTTGGGAAAAGTTCTTCTGTACAAAATAATTGTAGTTATAAATCCTTTCCTTAAAAAAAAATAATAAAGATCTGTTTTCTTACCCTTAACAGGTGGTTATCACCAGGCTAAAGCTGGACAAAGATCGGAAAAAAATTCTCGAATACAAAGCCAAATCTCGACAGGTTGGAAAAGAGAAAGGCAAATATAAGGAAGAACTTATTGAGAAAATGCAGAAGTGAATGTAACCTGTTGTGCAAGCACAGTTTGCCTGTAGACCGTTAGCCTGGTGTGTGTTCCTTTGAAACTTTTCAAGACATCTGCCAAACATTTCATCTCCTTCCTGTTTTGCTATTGATAATGTAGCTTTGTAAATCCACTTTTGCTGTTTTGATTAATAATTTTATGAATAACAATTGAAAATGTTTCCTAATTCCACGGGGAATTTGCATTGTTTTATAGATAAAATTCATCTTACTGTCAATTCCTTTTTGCCATTCTTTCCTATGTTTTAACGTACTGAGCAGCAGAATAGCAGGGGTGGCATGGCTGTGTTCCTGCCTGAACCTTCGTGGCTGACGGGGTGGACAGGACAGGGCTCTGGTCCCTAATTCAGGAGTTTGCTCCACTTAGTGGTAGTCATGATGTGAACTGGCAAATATGAGAACTCACTGAGTGTCTGGTGCTGCTCTGGTCTCAAGTCTGACGGATTGCTCCCTGGCCCATTTCCTCTCCCTTGTGCTCCAACCAAACCAAATGGCGTGCAGCTCCCTAACCAGGTTGCCCTTCCCAAGGTCTTGACTTTGCAAATGCATTTCCAAATGACTGAAATGTCCTTCCACTCACCTGGAGCTAACTCAGGAAACTGACGACAGCCTGGAGGCAATATTTGGCTCACAGACAGATTGTTTCTCCTTCTGTTTTCATAATTTTAATAGATCAATTTCCAACATTTAAAAGTTGAAGAATTTCATGGGGAAATCCACATCTTGCTTCATCTGGTTACATGGGTCCCCAATCCGACCCAGCATCAGTTAATGTGGAGCTCAGAGGCTGGCTGTGCCTATCCAGTCTGCACCACTTGTGTACCCAACTTGCCAGGCCCCCACTGGCATCTTGAGTTTTAGACTCCAGGTCTAACTGCAACCAGCCTAACGCGAGTTCACTCCTTAGGGAGTTAGAGACTGCACCAAGTGTTGTTATACAAAAGAAAGTTTATTTGCAGCAAATAAGATCACAGGGAATAGCCTCCAAATCCATGACTCTCCAAATAGGGGTGAGTAGGTTTCTTTTATCTAGGGTTACGATGAATATTCAGAAAGGGGCGTTTCTTCATTGTAGGTAGAGGTGGGCATAAGGTTGTGCACATGTCTTAAGGAAACATGCCAATACAAGCGTTGTATGTTATATTAATGAGGTTTGTTCTCCTCCTTGGGTGGGGATTTTAACATTATAATGAAGCAGAGGTAACTGTTGGACCAGGGGAAAGGGCTATGGGCAAGCTCTGAGAGCCAATATTAATGGGATTGAGTCTTGGGCTCCTTATCTCGGAAGGAATGCAGTGCCTTGCTTACTTTTGAAACAGCCCTGGGAGTTTTGCCACTGATGTATTATCTGATATGGTTAGGCCATTTCCTGGCCTACTAGAATCTGTTCGTTTTTGCATTCTCTTTGTTCCCTTAAAGTCTTTAACTATTGAGGTTTTTGTTTTTCTTTGTAATTCTGACACCTCCTAGGCAGTACTGCAAGAAGTGTGCTAGGGCAAGAACCAGGTAGGCATAGATCATGGAAAATAGCTGGGCCTAAAATGACTTCTTGTTTTTCTGGGGACCCCTAACTCTGCTTATGTAACTTCTAGTTACCCTTCAAGATTTAGCTCCAGATCCACATCCAAGATCTTCCCTTGGGGTGCCTGGGTGGCTCAATCAGTTAAACATCTGACTCTTGATCTCAGCTCAGGTCTCAATCTCAAGATTGTGAGTTCAGCCCCACATTGTGCTCCGCACTGGGCATGGAGCCTACTTAAAAAAAAAATTAAAAGTAAATAAAATCGTCCCTTGCTGCAGTGATAAATTATTGATTAAAATTCATAAATGACGAAAATGCATAAAATTATAAAATGCCTTTTATGACTCTAGTGATATGTGGCCTGACACATTGGAGTTTCTTAGTAAATGTTGACTGAATCTCTTACTTCCCAATTTGCCTGATGAAGAAAAATGAGCTTAGATTAATTGTCCAGACCCCAGAGAACACAAGAGATAGAGTTAAGATTTGAACCCGGCCTGACTGCATCAAAGACCACCCACATCCCACTTTAGCCATCCATCTCTGGTGTTCCTTCTTTCACCCTGACAGCCCTGTACTGGAGTCTTGACGACCAACTGGACATCTGTGTGCAGGGAGAAGAACCTACATATTTGCAGCAGTAGTGCTGTTTAGCAGGAAAAGCATTGTCACCATCTCTGCCACAGGACAGTCGTAAGCCTTTGCGCAAGTTACCTCTGAGCTTCCATTCTCTCAGTAATAAAGCATATAGCTAATGCCTGCGCTGCCTTCCTGTCTCATGGAAAATGGCAGGATCAAATAGGCTCTTTCTGAGGACTCTGAAAAGTATGAGTGTACAAATGCTAATATTGCTATTGTTTACTTATATTTCCAATTCTGAGATGCATTTTGCACTGAAAGAGGTAAAGATTTTTCACACAAAAAAATCAATGGAATCACAAACCACAAAATTCAGTATGCATTCTCTGATTTGGGGGCATTGATTTTTTTTATTTTTTATTGTTATGTTAATCACCATACATTACATCATTAGTTTTGGATGTAGAGTTCCATGATTCATTGTGCATAACACCCAGTGCTCCACACAGAATGTGCCCTCTTTAATACCCATCCCCAGGCTAACCCATCTCCCCACCCCCCTCCCCTCTAGAAACCTCAGTTTGGTTTTCAGAGTCCATCGTCTCTCATGGTTGGTCTCCCCCTCCGATTTCCCCCCCTTCATTCTTCCCTTCCTGCTATTGGGGCATTGATTTTTAAGAGGAGGCAGAATGATATTGTCTTGGCTCCAAAGCCACAGGGATCTGGATTCAAAGTCTGCTTTGGTTTTGGGGCATTTTTAATGAGCTTGTTTCCCTATCTAGGTAAGAAGCTAAAAATGTTTCTCTTTGTGAAAATGCTTATCAAATGTAAAAGCTAAAGTAGTGGTCCACCAGACTCTCCTGACTTTAGGAGTCACTCGGAGGCTTGCTAATATTAGCCTCTGCCCCCTTGCATGGTGGTGATTCCTTGACACAGTAATTCTGGAGAGAGACCTCTTCAAGTCTCGAGTGCTTGTATATTTCTGACATGGCTCTTGTGTGATGCTTACAACCAGTTAACTTTGGGAAATTGTGGATTATGATATATGTAAAGTAGGGGCGGCTGGGTGATTCAGTTGGTTAAGCATCTTACTCTTAATTTTGGCTCCTGTCATGATCTCAGGGTCTTGAGATGGAGCTCTGCATTGGGCTCGCTCTGGGTGCAGAGCCTGTTTGGAATTCTCTCTCTCCCTATCTCTCTGCCCCTCTTGCCCCTCGCTCTCTCTCTCCCTCTCTCTCTCTATCAAAAAAAAAATATAAAGTATGTATACATGCAGCATATAAAGTAGGTGTGTGTTATCATTAGTAGTCTAGTGAGTAGGTAAACAGTAAGGTCTGTAGTTTGTTTTTTCTAATTTTGAGTTTTGATTCTCAACACATAATTTAGTATGCCAAAAGTTGCATAAAAGTTGGATTTCATACTACATTAAATTTATAGTAAGGATGACATAGTCTGATAGCCTGGTCTGGGCCCTAGGCTCCAGCCATTATTTTCATCAATAAACTTAAATTATGATGTTTCCTAGGAGTTGGACTTGGCTTGTTTTTAGCAACTTGTTCAATACAAATGATAGATAAGAGGTTTGAGAGCTGTAATCTCCACCACCAGCCTTCACAGGCAACCAGATCCTATCCGACTACTTAAACTGAGCAGGGTGAGTCATAGTGCATGGTCAAGAGCAGGAGCTCAGCATCACACATGAGTTCTAATGCCAGCTCTGTCAGTTCCTAGCTGTGTGACCTCAGGCAAATTGCTTAACCTCTGGCCCTCAGTTTTGTCATTTAGAAGATAGAAATAAAAAGAGTGCCTACTTCAAAGAGTTGTCAGACTTAATACTTGAGATACTGCATGTGAAGCACAGAGAGCTCAGCAAATTTTAACTTGTCTTTTAGAGGAGATTGGCAAGGAGTTTGCAAGAGCAGAGGGAAAATTTTTCTCAGGAGTTCAGATAAACACTGGTTCTTGGCTTTTTTGGGGGGGGTGTGTTTAAGATTTTATTTTATTTTTTTAAGATTTTATTTATTTGGCAGAGGGAGACACAGTGAGAGAGGGAACACATGCAGGGGTAGTGGGAGAGGGAGAAGCAGGCTTCCTGCTGAGCAGGGAGCCTGATGCGGGGCTCAATCCCAGGACCCTGGGATCACGACCTGAGCGGAAGGCAGACGCTTAACGACTGAGCCACCCAGGCGCCCCAAGATTTTATTTTAAAGTAATCTCTATACCCAATGTGGGGCTCAAACTCACAACCCCAAGATCAAGAGTCACATGCTCTACCAACCGAACCAGCCAGGCTCCTCAAATACTAGTTCTTGAATGAAGGGGAGGATTTAAGGGCAGTCGTATTGTGTTTGGGCTGCTGTAGGAAATGGGCACTGGAGAAGGCCAGATGGGTGGGTCGGCCTATCAGAGTTCAGTCCCAAGGATTTTAGCATGTTTCCTGGAATGACTTTGAATTAAGCAGTTTCCTACTAACCTTTTCATTGAATTTGCAGATGTCCACTCACTTGAGTGAGTCCCCTATGCTATTTTGGGAAGCCTCCAAACTTTTAAACTTCAGATAACTGCTTCTGAATGTCTGCTTTCATATTGCACTCAGGCATGAGATATTCAGCTACAGAGCTCTCAGTGTATTTGGGCAGGCAAGTAATTGAATATACTGGGAACTGAGTAGAACTCTACCAACCAAGAATCTACCATACTCTGCTGATACTATGGACTTTGAACACTTTCCATCTGGTGGCTTGTGTTTTTGTTCATTGTTCTGTTAAATTAGTTTCTTTTTTTTAAGATTTTATTTATTTATTTGACAGAGAGTGAGAGAGCACAAGCAGAGGGAGCAGTAGAAGGAGAGGGAGAAGGAGGCTTTCCGCTGAGCAGGGAGCCCGATGCAGGGCTCAATCCCAGGACACTAGGATCGTCACCTGAGCCGAAGGCAGACGCTTAACCATCTGAGCCACCCAGGTGCCCCTAAATTAGTTTTTTTTAAAAGAAGTAATACATATGGTAAGGTACAAAAGTTACATAGTGAAAAGTAAGTTTCCTTGTCCCTGTGATTCTTGGTTACTCAGCTCTGCCCAGAAGCAGTCAGTGTTTCCAGTTCCTTTTGTATCCTTCCAGAAATATTCTTTTTTTTTAAGATTTTATTTATTTATTTGAGAGAGAGAGAATGAGAGAGAGAGAGCATGAGAGGGAAGAGGGTCAGAGGGAGAAGCAGACCCCCCGCCGAGCAGGGAGCCCGACGCGGGACTCGATCCCGGGACTCCGGGATCATGACCTGAGCTGAAGGCGGCCGCTTAACCAACTGAGCCACCCAGGCGCCCCAGAAATATTCTATGCATATATGACTGGGTACTTACTAAAAGTCTGATCCATGAAGAAGTCTTCATGAGAAAGGCAGGTCATCCAAATGTAAACAGCTCTATAATATAAAATTGATTTACTGCTTGAACACCATAATTACAATATAAATATGCAAATATATTAGGTAAAATATTCTTTGGCCTTCAGAATTAACTAAGTCAACCATCGTAGCCTACCCCAAGCAGGAGAGCAGCTAGTTCCAGAATAGGTTTTCACAGGTCTCATCTTAGGAATTAGATATCTCTGTCTTATTAAGCTGTGTGCAATTTAGGGTTTTTTGGCTGACTTGCTGTCTGAAATAGGCAGTTTGGCTTAGTAGAAAGAACAGGAGCCATGAAGACCTACATTTATTATTTTTTAAAGATTTTATTTATTTGAGAGAGCGCGCAAGAGCAGGAGGTAGGGGGAGAGGGAGAAGCAGATCTGAGCAGGGAGCCTGATGCGGAACTCGATCTCAGGACCCTGAGATCATGACCTGAGTCAAAGGCAGACACTTAACCAATTGAGCCACCATGGCACCCAAAGACCAATATTTAGATCCCAGTTCTGTTACTTAAAACAGACTTAAGGCAAGTTACAAACCTGTGCCTCTCTTTCCTAATATGTAAAATGGATATAATAAGATCATAATAGGTATTGTGAATATTGAATGAGGGGTAATTCAAAACACATGGTTCAATGGCATATGGCTGCCACACAAGAAATGAATGGTGGTCACCCACAGGGCATGTTCCATACATATGTGCTGAGCAAATGAGTTGTAAAGCATGCTGGAGCTTTCAGCTTCTCCAGTAACTTCCAGGCTTCCAGATCTGCTTGAAAGGAGCTCTATGACTCCATGGCTTTGTGACTTTGCATGCCTGTTTTTATTTACAAGGCTGGGCTTAGGAAAGGGGATTGGTGGGGTTGCACTGTAGCATTTCAGTCAGTTCTTCTTTACTTTATCTTGGGGTTGCCTTGGAGGTTTTTCCTCTAGAAGTTGATCTCAGACTTTTTGGTCTCAACACCTCTTTACACATTTAAAAATTATTATGGACCCAAAATCTTACTTTTATGTGGGTTATATCGATCATATAATTCACCATATTATAAATTAGAACAAAAATTTAACATTTATTTTAGATTCATTTTAAAATAATAAACCTGGGGCACCTGGGTGGCTCAGTCGTTAAGCGGCTGCCTTTGGCTCAGGTCATGATCCCAGGGTTCTGGGATCAAGCCCCGCATTGGGCTCCCTGCTCAGCAGGAAACCTCCTTCTCTCTCTCCAACTCCCCCTGCTTGTGTTCCCTCTCTCTATCTGTCAGATAAATAAATAAATAAATAAAATCTTTAAAAAAAATAAAATAACCTATAACATGTTAACAGAAAGAACATTTTTAAATGGAAAATAACTCTTTTCCAAGTCAACATTTAGAAATGTAGTGGGAAGAATGACATTCTGTTACACTTTTGCAAAATTCCTTAATATCTGGCTTAATAGAAGACAAATGGATTCTTAATAATGCTTCTGCATTCAATCTGTTGCAACATGTTTCCGGTAAAGCATAGGAAGAAAATTCAGCTTTACACAGATTGGTAGTTAGAACAGAGAGGCCCTTACAGACTTGCTGGGAGAGTCCTGGGGACTCCCCTGGCGTCCTTGAGCCATACTGACATTTCCTGAAGTAGACTTTAAGTGCCTTGAAGGCAGACAATATTTCTTCATTTGGTGGGTCACTGAATCTTAGTTCCTGGCCTTGGACACCAGTTTTTATTCACAATGTGTGATAAAATGTTTTTGACAGACTGACTGATAGAGGGAGCTATTGGCCAATACTAGCCCACAACTATAATACCAAGATAAGGGAATTTTCTCATTTCACAGAGGATGAAACAGATTTACACAAAACTGATGTCTGAATGGCCACTTCCCTATGCTCCCCAACACCTGGGTTTTAAAGAAGTTGCCAAGAAGGTGAGGCAAAGGTTAGACTTAATGGAATCAACTTAAAAGAAAATATTTGCCTTTATTTAAGAGACAGGAAGGGGTGTCTGGGTGGCTCAGTCAGTTAAGCGGCTGCCTTTGGCTCAGGTCATGAGCCCAGGGTCCTGGGATTGAGCCCCGCATCGGGCTCCCTGCTCAGCAGAGAGCCTGCTTCTCCCTTTCCCTCTGCCTGCTGCTCTGTCTACTTGTGCTCTCTATCTCTCTGTCAAATAAATAAATAAATATCTTTTAAAAAAAATAAGAGACAGGAAAAAATCCATAATAGCTAAAAAAATGGAAGCAACTCAAATATCCATCTTCAGATGAATGGAGAAACAAAATATGGCATATACATACAGTAGAATGTTACTCAGCCTTGAAAAGGAAGGAAATTCTGACACGCTACAACATGGATCAAGCTTGAGGATATTATGCTAAATGAATCCAGGCAGTCACAAAAAGAAAAATATTGTATGATTCCACTTGTATCAGGTATCTAGAGTAGTCAAACTTAACAGAAGGTAGGATGGGTGTTGCCAAGGGCTGGAGGAAGGGAGAATGGGGAGTTGTTTTATGGGTATGAAAAAGTTCTGGAGATTGGGTACACAACAAGTGAGTGAATATACTTAATGCTACTGGACTTTACACTTGATGGCTAAGATGGTGTATTTTATGTATATTTTACCACAATTAAAAACAAATTAAGAAAAAAATAGGAGAAAGGAGTAACTTTTTTCTCTTAGTTCTGGCTGACCTCATTCTTTCTTAATTACTCAGTTTAGTTACAGGTGTTCATTGAGCACTTTCTATGTATAATACTCTTGAGGAGCAATGATCTGTTAAACAGTGCCTGTCCTCAAGGAGTTTGCCTCCAATAGGGTTGGTTAAAATATACGGCCACAAGAGACACACTAACATAATGAAATAGGTCTTGGAGAAGCCAGCGCTTGACTGGAACTTAAGGACGTTAGAATTTCTGCTTAGGCTATTTTGGGAGAGCAATATGAGCACAAAGATGACCATCTAGTTTCCTGTATTACTGGCCAGGTGAAAGTTTGGAATTATGTTTGAAAAGTTGGTACATATGTTAAAGGTTATTGGTCCAACCTCCCATTTAGTCCAGGAATCCATTCTGCTTAATGGAGAAAGAAATCAGGAGGTAATTCGAGGTAAGGACACACGGCTACTGCACGGAGACTGTGGTCCGTATGTAAAGTACACGGGATTTAGGGAGGGGCGGAGTCCGGCGCGCGGGTCATGTGGGGCGCGAGAGGCGGGTCTTTGCGCGCGCTGGTCACGCGGCCCGGTGTTGACACTTCCGGGTGGGACCACAGTGAGGCGGCTGGGCCAGGGCTGGTAGCTCCGGCGGCAACCATGGCGTATAACGGCCTCACGGTGCCTCTCATCGTAATGAGCGTGTTCTGGGGCTTCGTCGGCTTCTGCGTGCCCTGGTTCATTCCTAAGGGTCCCAACCGGGGGTAAGTGCGCCAGGCCCGCCTTGGGAGGAAAGCGCGGTGAGGACCGGCCGGGCCGGGCGGGGGAGGGGGCGACCTGCACCGGTCAGAGACCTTGCGGGGCGGCCCCGGACTCCAGAGTCAGGCCCCAACCTCCTACAGCCCCCCCGACTTCTTACCGCGGCAGCCTTAGGGTTCCCCAGTGCGAGGGTGAGGAGGGTGACTCCCGACGGACCCTCCTTGGGACGGGGTTACAGGGGAATTTTTTTCTCATCACGGGCGTGTCTGGGGAGGGTGCATAGGAAATGGGTTTATACCGACTCAGGGAGAAGTTGTGGTTTGCCCCTAGACGACTTTGGCCCCTCCACTCAGATGAGGCCTAAGCTTGAAAGTATCAGATAAAACAGAAATTGTCTTCTGTGTCTCACGTGTTGTCGCAGTTGCACCCGACACAAGCTTGTGTGGCAGCATGGAGCCCAGGCCTTGCATCTAGTGGGCGCCAGGTAGGGCCTGATCTAAAGCGAGATTTATTACCAAAGAGCCGGAGGTATTGTTTAGAAACCCCTGCGTCATACCTTTTGGAGGGCGCTCCTGCGCTTGTGAGTGCACCAACTTCTTAGAATGATTGACTAAGACTTTTCCCCTAGACTTTTTTGTTAAATAGAGCTTTATCAGTTTTGTAAGTAAATCTTTTCTGTTGTAGTATAGAGCCTTGTCTTCAAAGGAGCTTTGGAACACCCTCTTTCTGGTTCCTCTTTTGCCTTTTAGTCATTTTTTTCTCAGCCCAAGATCATGTGGAATGAAACTTGGGCTGAAGTCAGAGCTTGGCTAAAACACCATCTCTTGCTTTATTCTTTGAAACACATTGGTGGCTTTCCAGTGCTTTGCATGTCTAGTAGGGATTCAGTAAATACCCGTTGAATGGATAACTATATTGCCTTTATTAAGGGAAAGAAAATGCTACTACTTCCTTAATATTTTGTGACCCAAACCCCTTTTGCAGTCTGGAATAGACTTGTATTAGACTTGGTACTTCTTTCTAGCTGAAAGTAAATCACAATTTGTTTAAAAAGGAAAAAAGGTAGATGAATTTCTATCATTTGGTAGCATTGGGTCCCCTCCCCCCCAATAACCTCAGTTATAGACTCTCCAGACTAATAATAGGTGATGCACAGTGTTGGAGTTCTAGGGTTATTAAAACAGTTGTATTGGGCGCCTGGGTGGTTAAGTTGGTTAAGCGACTGCCTTCGGCTCAGGTCATGATCCTGGAGTCTCAGGATCGAGTCCCGCATAGGGCTCCCTGCTCAGCAGGGAGTCTGCTTCTCCCTCTGACCCTATCCCCTCTCATGTGCTCACTCTCTCATTCTCTCTCAAATAAATAAATCTTTAAAAAAAAAACAATTGTATTAACCAAATTTAATTTCTTAGACTTGTTTCTCCTACTGGAGTTAGAGAACAACACAGTAGTTTGTTGTGTTTCTGTCTTCAGCTATTTCATTACCCCTACTGTCTTGCCTTTCCAGTCTAAATACTCAGAAAAGCATTTATTAATGCGCTTGTAACATGGACCACTCCTTTCTTAAAGACCCCTATTTGGGACCCATCATGCCCAGCCTTGGGACTTGATGCCACTGCTGTTATCCAGGGTAATGAAATGGCTCCTATAGTACATGCACTACTCAGTTTCCAGCTCTAGTGTCCTGATTCAGGTTTAACCTGCTAGTGATAGGTTATCCGGGTCTAATTCACAACCTCCACCTCAATCCTTGTATTTCCTGCTCTTGGCAGGATTGAGCAGTTCTTAAAACACAAAGTGTCTGCTAGGAGTTACTGTATTACACTTTGAGAATCGCTGCTCCTAGCTGGATGATCCTTGTGACCTTGGACAATTCAGTTAATTTTTCAGTGTTCCCATTTCCTCATTTTAAGATGGAAGGAAATATCAGTTTGAATTAGTACTAGTTTCCCTTTATTTCCTGAAAGGCTGCGAAAGAGTTTTTTAATACATGAAGGAGCTTAACTGCTTCAAGGACTAGGTGAATTTTTAATCAGAGCATTTCTGATTTGAAAGATTAAAAACGTCTTCATTAAGGAGATAAGTAAAGGTGCTATGTGGAAAGGGAAGAAGAAAGACTTTGATGTTAAATCCTTTTCCCTGCAAGACCCATGTGATGTGGTTTTGGAATATAGGTGAGGTTCGGTGGGGTGGGGTCTGGAGGCAACGGCCAAGAAAGAATTCTTGAGACGTCTTTGGTGTAAAAGGGTGGTTTTATTAAAGCCCGGGTACAGGACCCGTGGGCAGAAAGAGCTGCTGCCTCCGGGTTGTGAGGGGTGGCTGATTATATACTTGGGAGTTGGGGGACGTAAGGAAAAGGGAGGTTTCAAAAGAACTTTCATATTCTAAAGAGGACCAAGAGATGCCGGAGGCCGTGCCAGTTAAGGTTGTCCCCCCCCCGCCGCCCCCAGGCATTGCCTTTAAGATAGTTGGGAGCTTCCTGGAAGAACATCACCCATATCCCACCCAGGAGTGGGGGGGCGGGCAAGCTGTAGGGTGTCAGCTTCTGCTTTGTCCTCAGCTCGCCTTCTGCTCCCTCATCACATGCACATCAGAATGCAGAAAAATCTCTGGGTAACCTAAAGCAAACCCCTTGCTCCCATCCTTTTCTACGACTGAAAATGGGCCAAACAAAAGCAAGTTTGTGTTTGGAGTCAGCTTTCCTGACCATTCATGTTTTTCATGACTTCCCTCTCTTTAGGAATCCACAGATGCTCTAAAACCTTCTGTTTTTTTTCCCAGTGGCTCCTTCAGGAGTAGATACGGGGGAGGGGATGAGGGGGTGGAGCTAGCTCACAGGGAGTTCAGTCACCTCCCGTTTTTTCAAGCATACAGAATATTTTCAAACATACAGAAAGGCACTCTTACTAAGAGTGCTGTATTCCGCCACTCAGATATAATAAGTGTTAACATATTCATATTTGATTTATATCTGTGAATGTGTGTGTATGTGTGTAAATACACACATATATGTTTTTGCTAAACTGTTTGAAAGTAAATTGCATTCATCATGACACTTCAGCCTGCAACAACTAAGTGGTATATTTGGAGGGGATATTTCATTTATTTTTGTTTAGGTTTATTTATTTTTTTAAGTAATCTCTATCTCCAATGTGGGGCTTGAACTCACGACCCCAGAGATCAAGAGTCCCACACTCTTCCGAATTAGCCAGCCATCCTGGAGGTCGTATTTTAATGAGGAGCTTTTGATATGAAAGTAGTAAGCAGGTAACACAGAAGAGCCTCCTGCAGTTTCAGTTCTCTGAGGTGGCCTTTGGTGAAGACAGAAAGAGGGATTCTGGGTTGAGGCAGAGGAAAATGAGCAGAAGCTTGGAATGGAGAATAGTAAACTTGATGTGTTTGGGGGGGGGGATGGTGAGGCCACCTGCTTTTGAGAGTAGAAGGTTGCTGTTTGAAAGTGGACAGTGGTGAGGGTGATCGGAGGGAACTGATTACAGGTGAGGAGCTGGACTAGTTTGTGTAGCTCTTCAAAAATCAAACATTTTTGTTATGCAGCTGTCAAAATTTTGTAGCACAAACTGCCATGCATATTTATCTATGTATTATAAGCATAATGTATAAGTTAGATATTTTGAAGAATGTTGCCTTCACAGTATATCCAGAGTCTGACCAGTTCTCACTACCTCTGCTGCTCCCAGCCTGGTCCATGGATTACTGCAATTCCCCCACCCCAGACTGGTTTCTCAGCTTTTCCCTTTGTCTCTCTTCCCCCAGTTTGTTTCTCCTGTGCGGAGAGGTCCTCTTAGAATCTGAATCAGATTTTGTCGGTCTTGTCCTTAGATCCCTCCAAATAGCTTCCCTTTTCCTTTAGAGGCTACCAAGACATTGCTATGTCCTCGTGAGGGTCAGAAAGGGCGGAACTACAGTTGAACTATTTGAAAGGTTTTTCCAGTTCTTGTCTATATTCTCCCCTTCCCTGACCTCACTTCTACTAGGCTCCCCTCGCTCCGCTTAGCTACACAAGGCCTCTGTCCTCTTTCGACTCCTGGTATTCTAGGGCCTTTGCATTTGCTCTTCCCCCTGTCTGGAGCACTCCCTTACCTTCAGGTCTTGCCAGCTTGCCACGTCCTCAGCAAGCCCTCGCCTGAATGCCCTCTTTAACATTGCGAGCACAGCCTCCAAGCTCTGTATCCTCTTATCCTTGTTTCCTGCTTTGTTTTTCTCCATTAGCACTTACCGACCACCTGGCATACCAATGGTACCTCAGTAAAGAGTTCTTGCTTAATGTTATCTTGTTGTTGTCTGTCTTCCCCCATGAATATGTAAACTTCAGAGCGGGGGCTTTTCATCCGTTTTGTATACTCCTTCCCCCCCCCCACCCCGAGCCTGGTACATACTGGACATGCATTGAAAATCCTCTGAGAGGATGATGTGCTAGTATTATTGACCACAGAAAGTACATGCACACACGAGTAACTTTTAAAGGATGAATTGAAAATAAATGTAAACAGGAATTCTGATATTTGCTACTTGCATTCTAGGAGATAGTCTTGCTTACTCTGTGGGGTGTGGAGACCTCCTCTTTGGAAATTACTCCTGTGGAGGATGGAGAGCATTGAAAGGTGTTCAGCTGCAGAGTGATGTGACAAAAGAATTATTGGGGAAAGATGACTCTGAGGTGATTGTGGTAGGATGAAAGGGAAGGAAGACAGCTTTGAATCGGCTAGCATTTGGTGACTAAGGGTGCAGAGGAGGCCTGAACAAAATGATGACAGATTTGAGGAGTCGGTCAGACGGGTGGAAATGACAGAGCTGTTTCTGGGGCTTGGGAAATTGGGAAGAGGAGCCTTTGGAAAGACAAATGGGAAGAGGATACCATGAATTCACTTTTTTAAATGTTGAGATTCAGCTGATCAGAGATCCAGGTTTAACTGTTTTTCAGACAGGAATAGAGACGGGGAGAGGTCAGCATTGGAAAGATATATATATATATATATATTTATTTATTTATTTTTATTTTTAAATTTTTTTAAGATTTTATTTATTTGAGAGAGAGAGCCAGCACATGAGAGGGGGGAGGGTCAGAGGGAGAAGCAGACTCCCTGCCGAGCAGGAAGCCCGATGCGGGACTCCATCCAGGGACTCCAGGATCATGGCCTGAGCCGAAGGCGGTCGCTTAACCAACTGAGCCACCTAGGCGCCCTAATTTTTTTTTTAAAGAATCATCTCATTTTCATTGTAAGCCTACGCAGTTCTGACGTTTTTTAAAAAGTTTATTTCTAATAATCTCTATCCCCAACGTGGGGTTTGAACTCACAACCCCGAGATCAAGAGTCGCATGCTCTCCCAACTGAGCCGGCCAGGCGCTCCTAGAAAGTTAAATTTTTGTAAGTATAGTGTCATTTCATTGCAGAGAAAACTACCAGATAGGTAGTTTCTTGGATGTCAAAACTAATTGTCATTGCAGCTTTTTGTGTTCAGTTGTAGAGGGGTTTGGATTAGCCATCTAAGCTGTGGCCTCAATATGTATCCCTTCAAATACAAATGTTAATTACTGCAGTCCGTTGGTGTTTGAGCAGATTCAGCTCCCTTTTCTTGGTGCACAGACCTTGCCAGTTTGTAATTTGGGAAGGAGGCTTAAACCATCTGACAGTGTCTCCTTAGTTTGCTGGTTATCTAATGATGGTTTTGTTTTTTTGGTTTTTTTTTTTTAGAGTTATCATCACCATGCTGGTAACCTGTTCAGTTTGCTGCTATCTCTTGTAAGTAGTTCTTTTCTCAAGATAATAGGAAATTACTCTTGGCATTTATAATGTGTGTGATTGAAAAATAAATTCGTGGAACATGATTGTTGTGAAACTTTAAAGTTTTTGTCATTGGAGCTGGTCCCTTATGTAACATCTAGAAATAGCATCCCAAGATGGAAAAGAGCACACTTTTTCTCTGTTCAATACATTTACATAAAAACTGTACAGATGCTCTGTTCTTCTGGCAATACAAGTGTAAATTATTTGGCACAAATTTAAATCTTATAATTAGCTGGAAATTGCCTTTGTACTACTTTACATTTTACTATTGTGGAGAATTTAGGCATACTCATTTCATTTAAATATCACTATGAAGCCAATAAAGCCATTCTTTATTATGACTTTTGTTTATTGGATGAACAGAAGTTGAGCTAGAATTGTAATCAAGTAAAGACAGTTTTTTTAGCAATCATATGCTATATCGATGTATGATAATTAACACGTTTAAATAGATTAGTTTGTGCAAACTGTTGGGAGAAAACTGTCTTAAGATATGTAAGGTTAGGGCGCCTGGGTGGCTCAGTTGGTTAAGCGACTGCCTTCGGCTCAGGTCATGATCCTGGAGTCCTGGGATTGAGTCCCGCATCGGGCTCCCTGCTCAGCGGGGAGTCTGCTTCTCCCTCTGACCCTCCCCCCTCTCATGTGCTCTCTCTCTCTCTCATTCTCGCTTTCTCAAATAAATAAATAAATAAAATCTTAAAAAAAAAAAAGATATGTTAGGTAATTCATCAACATATATTTTTGGAAAACCATTCTTAATCTTCATAAGTGTCAGAAATGGCAGAAGTGCCATTGAAGTATTGTAAAGGTTTCCAGTTCTTGTCTACATTCTCCCCTTCCCTGAAGAATGGAACAAGTCAAGCCCCAGAAAAAACTGAGTATTAATCGGTTTGTGGAAAGGATAGCCACTTCAGAGTATTCGAAGGCCTTAAAGTTTCTTTCTTTTTCTTTTTTTTTTTTAAGATTCTATTTATTTATTTGAGAGAGAGAATGAGAGAGTACATGAGAGGAGGGAGGGTCAGAGGGAGAAGCAGACTCCCTGCTGAGCAGGGAGCCCGATGTGGGACTTGATCCCGGAACTCCAGGATCATGACCTGAGCCGAAGGCAGTCGCCCAACCAACTGAGCCACCGAGGCGCCCCCTTTTTTTTTTTTTTTTTAATTGAGATCTACTTTTCATACCATAAAATTTCATCCTTTTATGGATTTCCTTTTAGAGTTTAGAATGGTTCTCTTTTCTTAAAGAGAACTGTGTAGCTTCCTGAGGCTTCTTTATATGGAGAGTGTTGGTGTTGGCCAAGCTTTTGTTTACTGCCCACATGATGTAGGAAACAGCAGTTTTAAAATCGTGATGAAAGGCCATGCCTCCTTGTGACTGGGAATCTGTGAATTTCTTATATTCTGGGGCTTTTGCACTAAAGTTTTTCTTTTTTTAAAGATTTTGTTTATTTATTTGACAGAGACACAGTGAGAGAGGGAACACAAGCAGGGGGAGTGGGAGAGGGAGAAGCAGGCTTCCCACCGAGCAGGGAGCCCGATGCGGGGCTTGATCCCAGGACCCTGGGATCATGATCTGAGCCGAAGGCGGATGCTTAACGACTGAGCCACCCAGGCGCCCCTGCACTAAAATTTTTCAAAGAGGTTTGTGGGGATGAGCCAATTCTAGTTGTTGGCATAGATCAAAATCTGTCCCTGACAAAAAGTTATCACCATGAATTTTAGGTATGTGGCCATTCAGTCACTTGTTTGAGTGGAACTTGAAGTGTTTAAAGTTGAATCATAATGCACTATAGAAGTTTTGCTAATGATGATGGTTTTGACTGCCTCAACACTAGGGCTTAGATGGTAAGACTTTCTACAGTTGGCCTGTTTACTCTGTTTTTTCTAGTTAGAAGGGTAACTTTTTCAGGTGATACAGCTCAGCTTCCAGAGTGGAAGTCTGACAGATAGCATATGGAGAGAATTCTTAAACTAGCTGTGTTTAGCTCTAAAGAGTAAAGAAGTACATACATCATCAAGAATTTCTCGTTTTAGTAAGGGTGATTGAGCTTCAGTCTGTTCTACTGAATCTCCTATGGAAATCCCAACAAGGGAGCTCTTTTTCAGTCCAGGAGCCAAGGAGTGGTCCTGTGATCAAAAAGGCCTTTGTTTTTATTCCTTTGAAGATCTCTGCTGCCTGATCAGCAAGGTTGGTGGTAGGGTCTTAAAAATGAGATAATTACTGGACAGAAGAATGACTTGAGATTAAGAAGATGGGGCAGAAATATTTTGTGATTTTTCTGGTCCTCCACTGTCTTTGAAATTTGCTTAATTTTCATGATTTTTTTTTAAACACATCTTTCCAATGAGTCCCATGCTTCTTTTCATTTTCAAGTATAAAATGAATAACGACATGGTTGGAAACTGTACCTCTTTGAGTCTCAGTGACTCAGTTGAGAAATATCTGTGAGCCTTTACCTCTCACTGTCTAGATTTTTTCCTTTGTCCCAGACTTGCTGGTGACTTCTCCGTTGATGCTGGGTTAGTACTGTCATCAATGTATTAATAAAGATAGCACACAGTGTTCCGACATTAAATGTTTCTGGAGGCTATCATATGGGGAAATGAGCTGTATAGTATAGACTTTATGAAATTGTTTTTTTTCCTTTTATTTCTTTGAAATCTGATCATATATCCTACTTAGCAAAATGTCTGCCTGGAACATGAATGAATGAATTGAATTGAAATCCCAAATACTTCATTCCACAAAGGGTTGGGATTCCAAAATAAATTTGAAATTCAAAGAAAACTTTGAAGTTCAAAGAAAACTTCACTGTTTGGCATTAGTAAGTATATTTTTTTGAAAATACCTCTTGAAATAAATCACATCCAAACTGGATTTCCTAAGCAAAGTCACATTTGAAATACATTCACGGACTTTTAGATTGCCTTCAGTTTATGGCAGTTTTTTTTTTTTTTAAAGATTTTATTTATTTATTTGACAGAGACACAGCGAGAGAGGGAACACAAGCAGGGGAAGTGGGAGAGGGAGAAGCAGGCTTCCCCCTGAGCAGGGAGCCCAATGCGGGGCTTGATCCCAGGACCCTGGGATCATGACCTGAGCCAAAGGCAGACACTTAACTACTGAGCCACCCAGGTGCCCCAAGTATGGCAATTTTTTTCTCTTTCCAGTTTTTTCTGGTTTAAGGTTAGATTCATGGGGCGTAACTTGTTTGAGCTCTGAAAAATTAGGATCTCTGCCAGTACAACCAGTTTGTGTTTTAATAGTTCAACAGAGGAATGTCTGAATGTTATACATCTGGTTCCCTCTTTGAGGCACAAGGTCACTTTTGTTCCTTAAGTATACAATCCTTTTAGTTACTGTTCCATACTTTCTTTTTTGTTTTAGGTTAGTTTTTAATGTTGAATTATGATGTGGCTTACCCAGAGTTACAAAACTTACATCTTCAGGGTAAATTAGAAATTTAGTGCAGTATTGTGAAGGTACAATTGCTTCTTGGAAAACATGCTTTTTCTTTAGCACTTGACTAATGGTAAATCTTACCGGCAGAGGGATACAGAAAAGGAAATATTGACCAAAAGGCAGGAGTCCTTGGTTCTTCTAGGCTGAATGTATGTGACCTGATTACATGGTAGAATGGTTTTGTGAGTTTTAAACTGAGATGCTGTGTGTAAAAACTTGTAACAAACAAGAAAAATAAAAAGTAATACTATCATTGGTTTGTTACAATAAGTTATTTTAATTCAGAGAAGTATGAGTTACTTACAAGCACAATTTGCTTACAAGGCAATTGTAGCATGTATTTTATTGATCCTTACCTAGGGTTCATTCACTCAACATATTTATTTAGAGCCTACTTTGTGCCAAGCACTGGTTATAGAGCAGTGAATAAATAAGACATATTCCCCTGCCCTTTTTAGTGAGGAGAGACAGACAGTAAACAGATAAAGAGCCAGAAGAGCCTTAATCACTTCCAAAAGTGGTTCCCTCATCTACTTATTCCCACAGACCCCTATTCTGTGACCCCAGACGAGTCCCCCTCACTCACCTCTCCAGCCCCCTAATACTGCCCCTCGCACAAGCACCTTCGCAGCCTGTAGGAACGTTGCCCCACTTGTCCCAGAATGTGCACATCCATAGCTGAGCCCAGCCTTGGTTTGGTCTTGGCTCTAGAGCCAGTTTGGGCACAGGACATTATCACCTTCTAAGGTGTTCCACTTAGGTTTCTGGCCAAGTAGCCACAAGCTGGTCAGTTTCTGGGATGCTCTTTATTATAGCCTTTTTTTTTTTTTTTTAACTTTCTGCTTTTGAACTTTCAAAACCTATGTGCTGTTTACAAAAATTTGTCCACCTACCTGTCACTTATCTTCAAAAATTATCAACTCATGGCCAATCCTGTTTCATCTTCACACACTTTCCCACTCTACCCCAGATTATTTTGAGTTTATCTGTAAGTATTTCAATATACATGTCTAAAAGATGATCATTCTTTCCCCATGTATAACTACAATACCATTATCACACACAGAAAGTTAATTCCTTTACATCATCAAATATATTTAAATTGCCCTAGTTGTCTCATTATTTATTTTACAATATATTTGAATGAAGATGCTTATAAAGACCACACATTGCAGCTGGTGGATGTGCCTCCCAAGTCTCTCTTTATCGGTTTCTTCTCCATTTTTTTTTCTTTTCACATTTTAGTAGGAAAAAACTAGGTTGTCCCATAGTTCTTCAGAGAGTGGTCCTTGTTAATTGCACACCCATGGTATTATTTTACATATTCTTCTTTGTTCTGTATTTCCTGTAAGTTGGTAGTCATCTAGGGGCTAGATCACATTCCGGTTCGATTTTTTAGTTAAGTTTGTTTCATAAATGGTATTGATACTTTCCATCAGGGAGTACATAATGTCTCATTTGTGTTGTTGGCATCATTGATAATATTATATATCTACAATTTGTTCATTAGGTAGAATACATCCGTAAATATTTACTTCATCAACAATTTAATTACTCAGATAACTGAAAACTGTTCATAAAGGAAAGCTAGGTTCTCTGTGTGATTTTCTCTTTACTTACCTGTTTTCAGAATAATGAATTGGGTTCCCTAGCATCTTCTAAGGGTGGACAATGATTTTTGTTTTGTGTTGGTATCATTATGATTTGATACATTTAGAGAGATGTGATGTATTTCAATCCATATAATTAATGTCCTTGTTGATGTTCAAATTGTTGCATCTTTGGTGAGAGGAAGCATGTGTTTTATTCGGCCTTCTCTTAGCTGGCTATTAGTCTCTGTCTTCACCTCTAGCTTTGAAGCTCCTTCAGGAAATATATTTTTATAGGTGGGATGTCTGTGTCTCCACAGATCGGTGATTTTTTTTTCCGTCTGCTACCTCATTAGGTGATGTCTGCTAGTAAAAGGAAGTAGTGGCATCAATAATGAAAAACACTGGGTAACTCAAATTAAATTTGTTCCTGAAATATGAGGCCCTCCTGCCTTTTAATCCTTTCAGCTTAGAATCCCACATGATGGGGGTGCCTGGGCGGCTCAGTTGGTTCAGAGTCTAACTCTGTTTGTATTATAAATGGTATTGATATTTTTCATCAGGGGGTACATAACTTCTCATTTTGTTAATGAGACACAGTGTTTTGGCTCAGGTTATGATCTCAGGGTCATGAGAACGAGCCCAGCATCAGGCTCCACGGTCAGCAGGGAGTCTGCTTGGAATTCTCTCCCTCTCCCTCTGCCCCTCCCCTCCTCAAATGAATAAATAAATCTTTTTTTTTTTTTTTAAGAACTCTCACAAGATGTAAGAAGGGATGAGAAGGTAGTAAAATCTGCAGGCATGCACCACAAAGAAGTCTTGTTTTCACAAGAGTGAGAGAGAATTGTCTGCAGGTAGCACAGGGGAGCAAAGAAGTTACCCTATTGCCAAAGCCTGGGTTATCTGGTATAAGAATAACTTCTGCTTGAGAGAGTCTCAGGGGGATTCTGGAGGCTATGGGACGTGTGAGAATAGAAGGAAGTGTGTAAGTGAGTGGTGGATCATTAAACAAGTTACATAGAACAGTGGAAGGGTTTGGTTTGGAAGACAGGGTAGAGTATAAGTTGGGTCAAGTGGTGAGATGAGCAGAGCAGTCTGGGGATGGAATTGGGTCATAATAGGTGGTCCTGGAGGTTTGGGGGGGAAAATTGAGGTAAACAAAGATATGAGACCTGTTGAACTGAGTTTTTAAAGTTCCTGTTACTGGGTGAGGATTTGGACCTGAAGGCTTTCCACAATATGTTGGCACTTAGGTTTTGGCAGTTAGGCATGACTGCTTCCAAAGGTCACAGGCACTAGAACGGTGGGTTCAATCTTTGCTTTTTTATTGTTTTCGTGGTACAGATATTCAGTTGTTGCTGCATTATTGGTTGGAAAGATTTTCCTTTCTCCATTAAACCGCTTTGGCATCTTTGTTCAAAATGATTTGACCATATATGTATGTGTCTATTTCAGGATGACCTCTTCTGTTTGTTAATCTCTTTGTCTAGCCCTATCACAATACAACACACTCAAATATTTAGTTTTATATTGAAACTAAAGAAGTTGAAGTCCTCCATGTTTGTCGTTTAAGATTATTTTGCTATTCTAAAATAGCCATATAAATTTTAGAATCATCCTGTCAATTTCTACCCCAAAAAAAGCCTGTTGATTTTAGTTGGCATTGTGTTGAATCTATAGATCAATTCGGAGAGAACTGACATTTTAACAATACTGAGTCTTCTGATCCTCAACGTGGTATATATTTCCATTCATTTAGACTTTATTTCCTTCTCCTGAATTTGGGTTTAATTTGCTCTTTACTAACCTCTTACAGTGGAGACTTAGATAAATGATTTTAAACCTTTGTTGTTTTTTAAATGTAAGGAGTTAATGCAATAAAATTCCTTCTAAGCATTGCTTTAGCCACAGCCTACAAATTTTGATGACACTGTATTTTTCATTAATTTTTAAATATTTCGTGCTTTTCTAGATTTCTTATTAGAAGATATACTCTGTAAGATTTCAGTCTTATGCAATTGGGGCTTGTCTTGTGGCCCAGCATAATGGTTTATCATGATGATCATTTCATGTGCACTTCAAAAGATTGTGTATTTTGCAGTTGTTAAGTGTGGTGTGTTTTATAAATGTCAGGTCAAGGTAGTTAAATCTTCTATATCTTTATTGAGTTTTTTGGTTATTACTATTGAGTTTTTTAGTAATTACTGAAAGAAGGTGTTAAAATCATCAGCTATTGTGGATTTTTCTGTAGTTCTCTTTAATTCTTTCCGTTTTTGTTTTATATGTTTTGAAGCTATGTTAGGAGCATGCACATTCATGATTGTTATGTCTTCCCAATGAATTGACATTTTATCATTATAAAGTATCCCTACTTACCCTTGCTAACTCCTTGACTCGATTTTACTTTGATATTGATAATCATACCACCTTTCTTAGGCTCATTATATCTGTCTTTATATTTAGAAAGTGCCTTTTTGCAGACAGCATATAGCTCAGTCTTTTTTGTCCATTCTGACTGCCTTTGCCTTTTAGTTGGATATTTCATATCCAATTAATGTAACTATTGACATAACTAGGTTTGGGCCCACTGTTTTGTTAATTGTTTTGTTTGTCTCCTCTGGTTTTTTGTTCCTCTGTTCTTTATGCCTTTTTTTTATTTAAATTCGATTAACATATAGTGTATTATTAGTTTCAGAGGTAGAGTTCAGCGATTCATCTGTCTTATGTAACACCCAGTGCTCATTACCATCCTTTGTCCTCCTTTTATGCTTCATTTTACATTATTAATGAAATATTTTTAGTATTGTTTTAATTTTGCTAAGGGCTTTTTTGCTATACTTCTTAGTATTTTTAGTGTTGCTCTAGAGATTACAATGCATTGTTAACTTTTCATAGAGTATTTAGAGTTAATACTGAACCACTTCAGATAAAATATAATAACTTTGCAATAATATAATTCCATTTACTTTACATCATTTATGCAATGGTTATGATATATTTTACATCTTTTTATGTTGCAAAACACTGCAGTGTTACAATTTTACTTTAAAGAATCATGTCTTACAAAGAAATTAAGAGAAAAAGTCTTCTATATTTGCCCACATATTTACCCTTTCTGGAGTTCCTTATTTTTGTAGATTTGAGTTTCTGTCTGACATCCCCTTAGTTTGAGTTTTTATCTGATATCCCTTTAGTCTGAAGAACTTCCTGTAGTATTTGTTGTAGGACAGGTATGCTGATAACAAATTCACTCATCTTTCATTTGCCTGAAAGTGTCTTTTTTTCATGCTCATTTTTGAAGGATAGTTTTTCTGGATATAGAATTCTGAGTTGACAGCATTTTTTTCCCCTTTTAGATGACTTTAAAGATGCTCTTTCATTGTCTTCTGGCCTCCATTGTTTCTCCTGGAACTCAGCTGTAATGTGAATAATTGATCCTTCTTATGCATTCTTTTTCCTTTGGATATTATCAAGATTTTCTCTTTATCTTTGGTTTTAGCAATTTGACTATGATGTGTGTAGGTGTAGTTTACTTTGAGTTTATTCTGATTGGAGTTTGCTAAGCTATATGAATCTGTAAGTTAATGTTTTCCATCAAATTTGAGAAAATTTCAGCCTGTGTGTCTTCTGTTTTCTTCAGCTGTATTCTTTTTCTCCTGAGACTCCAGTTGCACCTATGTTTGACTGATTTTTTTTTCCAATATTTTTTTCTCTTATTTCTTCAGATTAGTTTCTGTTGATCTGTCTTTAGGTTCACTGTTTCTTCTGCTATCTCCAATCTGTTGGTAAGCCCATCCAAAGAGTTTTACTTCATATGTTATACTTTTTAGTTCTAGAATCTTCATTTGGTTCTTTTTTGTAGTTTTAATTTATGTTCTGACATTTCCAATCTGTTCATTCTCTGTAGCTAGTTTTTCTTTTAGGCTTTGAACATATTTATAATAGCTGCTATAGAATCATTATCTTTTAATGACAACATCTGTATTATTTTTGGAATGGTGTGGAATTCTGTTGATTCCTTTGTTCTTGATTATTGATTATGTTTCTTTTTGGGGGGGCATGACTATTATTTACTAAATACTGGATATTCTAGATGACAGAGACACAGAGACTCTGGATTCTACTTTGTTCCTCTGAGAAAGGTTAAATTTTGTTGTCACAGTCAAATTATTAATTGATCACCTTAAACTTGTGGAGAGTTGGTTTTATACTTTGTTGGGGCAGATCTCTGTCACTTTTACCCTTAGATGAGAATGAATTATCCATTAAAGCGTGCCCCTTCTGGTTCTGGGATTTCAATGGAAAATCTGAGGTGTTACAAAGTCCTTCTAACTTCAGACTCTGAATACTCTTTCTTCTGGTGATAGGCAGCAGCTAAAATTTCCCCTTCATCCTTTCAGACTTCCGGGTGTTTTCCACAGTCCTTGGCATTTTCCTAGAGCATGCACAGTTCAGGGATCAGCCAAGGGTTAAGGGAAATTTATACACAGACTTTGGGGTTCCCCTTTGTGGCACCCTCTTTTTTGAGATTTCCCTTTTTTATTTCTAGCTGTTCTAGCAGCTCTGAGCATCATCTTTTGATACCCAAGCCAATAAGACTGCGGCTTTTTGCTTGAGTTTCAATTATCTTGCCCCACACTTGGACTGGACAGTGTTTTCAGCAGAAATGCTATATAAAGGTACTGGTGTGGCTTCTTTCCTTCCTCTCTCCCTCCCTCCCTCCCTTCTTCCCTCCCTCCCTTCTTCTCTTCCCTCCCTCCCTCCCTCCCTTCCTTCCTTCCTTCCTTCCTTCCTTCCTTCCTTCCTTCCTTCCCTCTCTTTCTTTCTTTCAGAGAGCACGCAAGTGCATGCACAAGCAGTGGGGCAGGGGAGAGGGGGAGAGAGAATCTTAAGCAGCCTCCACACCCAGTGTGGAGCCTGACACAGGGCTCAGTCTCATGACCTTGAGATATGACCTGAGTTGAAGTCAAGAGTCAGATGCTTAACCAATTGAGCCACCCAGGCACCCTGATGTGACCTCTTTCTTTAAGAATTGAATCCCCCCCCCCAGTTTCTACCTGCTTTTGGACATTCTCTAGTACTATCAAATAGTTATTTTTCATATTTTGTTCTCATTCATAGGATGAGTAGCAGAAGTTCAGCACATGCCTTTTTTTATTTTCAGGTATTATATTTTTCATTTCTGTAGGTGGTCTTTTTGCTGCTTTTACAGTTTTGATTTCCCTCCCTCCATCCCTCCTTTCCCCGTTTTTCCCTGTACATATTTCAGACTTATTTCTTGAAACATAGTAGACAGCTTGTCTGTAGTCCATATCTGATCATTCCAGTATCTGAAGTCCCTGCAGTTCTGTATCAGCTCTTTGCTCTCTTTGGTCCCTCTCACTCATGGTGCCATATGCATTTATAGTATTTCATTGCCATCTATTCATTTTCCCTATAATTCCATGTGTATGACTTTTTTGAGGCCTACTCTGAAAGTGGGCTTCTCCAGAAAGGATTTACGTACTTCTGCCAAGTGCCAAAAGCTATCACCAGTGTGGGATCAAATTAAGTAAAATTTTTTATGTGGTTTTTTTAAAACCATGTAGTATGAATTTGGGTTATAAACTTTCATTAAGGCTAGTTTTCAGTGGCACTGTTTTTCTACTTCCTTCTTGATGCTTATATTTGAGACAGTTGATTTTTCTATCATTCTTCTTCAGGGGTTCTGTCTGAGTTATCTGTACATTGAGAATATAGGCCTTTGGCACCTCAGCTTTGTGGGGATGAGATGTGAAACTTGTATTAGATTCTCTGCCTTAAGTGGGCCCTGGGCTTTGTCTGCTTGTTTCCCATGCCCTGGGAGGTCTGAAAGTAAAAGCTCAAGTTCATCTGGTATAGTCAGTGCTCTCAAGGTGTGGAAAGCAACCTATAATCACTTCTTTTTCCTCTCTGGATACTTGCCTTCACTTAGTTTTTTTGTCTTAGAACTGCTTACTTCTATCATGGATATGTAAAAAATAGCTGGATATCTTGACTGTTTATAGTGGGAGAGAAATCTAGGTACCTGTCCCAGCATATTATCATCTGCTATATGAAAAAGTATACTTTTCTTACTTTGACTTTATGCTCTTTTCCTTTATAATTTGGGAGATAAGGGGATTATTACAGACTTTGAACTTGAAGTCCTGGAAAATAGGGACAAAAGCTGGCAAAAATAGGGCATATTCCTATGGTAGTGAAAGGGTCCTAATAGAGATAGGGTTGGGATAAAGTTAATGGAAATAGTTTGTACCTTCTCCTCTGGAGCTTGGGGCCCTTTTCTAAGTTCCTGTGGCTGTGGCAGAATTCAGTTCCTTTGAACTGGTTGTTGGACTGAGGTCCCTTTTCCTTGCTGGCTATTAGTTGGTGACTGCTCTCAGCTCCTAGAAGTCACATTCTTTTCCATGGGGCCCTTGCGTCTTCAAAGCTGAGAATAGAGAATCTCCTTTGTATCAGATCTTTCTCATCCTGTAATCTGGTCCCCATTAGGAGATAGGAACCACACAGGAGTTAAACAGGGGAAGTTAAACATAATTACCGTTCACCACAAGAGTAACTACTATAAGATATAAGGAAACTCTGGATGGTACTCTGGGGCTGAGGGAGAGTACCCAGGGAAGGGCCTTGGAAGGCAGTCAGACCTGGTTGGAGAAAGTGTGCTTCAGCCCACTCAATAGCAGATAATTGCATTGGTTTGGCCAGGCTGGAGTTGGTTCAGAGTTGATGGGCGAGCAATAGGCCACCCTCCGGAGTCCAGGCAGGAGAGCGGGCAGTCCATGGCATGGGTGCGATTCCCTGTGCCAGTGTGGGTGGGAGGCCTTCAGAGCTTGTAGGCCACGCAAGGGCTCTAGTTTCCCCATCAGGAAGACTGCAGAAAGGTTGTTTCAAGGCTGAGGCTACCGGATCAGAGCATGACTGTGTTCCAGGCCTGAGTCTGCAGGCTCCTCGGAATAGTCACACACCAACCACACCAACTTCCAGCCCACGCCTGCCGTGTCCCTCCAGCTCCCTCTGCTGAGAAAGCTGAATGTCACGTTCACTGTAAGGGAGAGAAAGGAATTCAGTTGCTTATTACAGAGCACAGATTAAAGGGTGTGTTCAGAACTGATTGGCAGTAAATGCATAAGAGATAACACACTCCTTATGTCTTTCATCAAGAAGAGTGCCATCCCTTTTAAGAGCTCACCTGATTAGGTCAGGTCCACTCAGGGTAATTTTCCTTAAAGCCAGCAGTACAGTCTAACACAATCCAATCTAATCCCCCATCATACTCACCGTCCTGGGGTTAGATAGTGTGTGTATACCAGGGGATGGGAATCTTGGGGGAATATCTTAGAATCCTGCCTACCACAGAGGGCTGGGGGTGGAGAGGAGGTGGAGATGAGATGACTCATTGTTACATGAGAAACTCCTTTGTAAAGTAAATAGGTTGTATTTCATTCTGTGGCTCTCTCACAGAGAAGAAGGAATTACTAGTATTTATTGAACATCTAGTTGTCAGCTCTACACAGAGCAGTTTCATGTATTATCTGTTTAATTCTTAACATCCTGAGACAGAGGTTATTATCTTCATTTTACAGAAGGGGAAACTGAGGCTCAGTTTGTAAGGTCACTTGCCTGGAGTCACTCCACTAATACTTGGTGTAGCTGGAATTGAAATGCAATCTTGTCTAATATTGAATCTCATATATTTTTTCTGCCTCTTTATAGTAATAACAGAAGCTTTCATTTTTAAAATTCAGTTTATTTAAACTAAAACAAAAACACACAATTCACCCGTCTTTCCCATCCCCTACACCCACCTCTGGCAACCACTAATCTGTTTCTGTTATCTGTGAGCTTGTTTTTTTTTTATATATAAAACATACGAGAGAGATCATACAGTATTAATCTTTCTCTGACTTATTTCACTTAGCATAATGCCCTCGAAGCCCGTTCATGTTGCCACAACCGTCAAGATCTCATTCTTTTTTTATGGCTGCGTAGTATTCCGTTGTATATACTATAATCTCTTTATTCATCCATCCATTTTGATAAAGGCCATATTTTCTAGTTATATCTAATGACATTGCTGCCCTTGAAAGAATTTGTGTCATTTGACTGGGATGAGGGGATATGACAGAGGTCATCTCAGTGGAGATAAGGCAAGTTGCTCTCCTGCATCTCTACCCTTTCTTCAGGAGCCCACTGATAGAGGTCATTCCTATCCTGGCCCTTTCTGGAGGGAGAGTGGATCAGAAGAGAAGTCCTAGCTGGACTTAACCCATTCCAGCAGGGAAGCCAAGCAGTTACCCACTGGATCTGTGCATCACCAAGAAGTAACCATTCCTTTTTTCCCTGTTCTCATATCTGAGTGTGGAACAAAAAAACAAAGCAAGATTTGAAAGATCTGGATATAGCCTTTGTGCTTGGAGAATTCCAATAACCAAGAGCTGAGCTCATGATTAAGTGGGCAAGGAGTGTTTGTAGAATGAACGCTCCCATGCATATGTTATTTAAAGCACACTCTGCTGCTAACCTTGACTTGTGTCTCACAAGCTCATGAGTCCCTCAAGGGTTGGCTCCTTAACCAGTTAATCTTTGCGTTGGTAAATGGTTGTGGTATTAATTAGGAGCTCCGGGGCTGCTTGATTTGTTTTGCCCTTAATATGCTATGGAAGCAGCCTGATGTAGTGGGACTCAGGAGTTCTGGGTTCCTCTTTTTTTTTTTTTTTAAGTTTTATTTATTTATTTATTTGACAGAGAGCGAGAGAGAGACACAGTGAGAGAGAGAGAGCACAAGCAGACGGAGGGAGAAGCAGGCTTCCCGTGGAGCAGGGAGCCCGATGCAGGGCTTGATCCCAGGACCCTGGATCATGACCTGAGCTGAAGGCAGACGCCCAACGACTGAGCCACCCAGGCGCCCCTTCTGGGTTCCTCTTACAACTTTATCACTGATTCAGTGTGGGGTATTAAGCTCTCTAGCACTTAGTTTCTTCCTCATTAAAATGAGGAACATAGACTTGACCTCTGGCCCATTCCAGCCCTGCAGTTCTCTGAAATACATTACCACACCATAGCTGCCTCAGTAGTTTGAATAATTTCAGATGGTTGGTTATTAGGCTGGCCTTCGGTTATGGAGACATGTGGAACAGTTTGGGCAAGTGTGAAAGGTACACTTAGTTCTCTTTTCTTGGACACATGAAGTAATAGATTCATTGGAATATGATCTCTTCCTCCACCCACTTCCATCAATTCAGAGTAGATTTTTTTCTCCTTCCAGTTTTCCACCGTGTTTATCGCTTTAAAGGGAAATTTTAAGTCAGGCGGTAGTCAGAAGGGCAGGCACAGAGCTCAGCTGGTTAGAGGGGGAAAATTCCTCCATGAAATTTCAAGTGAACCGACCTGGGCTTTTTCCCAAGGAATTTTCTTGAACTGTAGTTTGTTGGTTTGGTTTGTTTTGTTTTTAAGTGAGATGTTTTGCTTGATTGGAAACATTAAGAGTAGTATGTAAAATTAAATTTTAGAAAGTTTCTGGATCCTGATCTGAACAAACAAAGTGGACTTTGTTCTTGATTTAGGATATTTTTTTCTTTACCTCAGGTAACAAAGGCTTATGATGGACTTCATCAACAATCAGCAGATGGATTCTTTGTTTCCTTAACTCCCAGACAGATTAGGTTTAGTTAAATGGATGCCTTCTGAAATGTTGTCCATTAAAAAATACTTCAGCAGATAACTTTTGTAGGGGGAACATTAGTCTAACCTGTTTTCTGGTTCAGGAGCTACTACCACCTACTTAGTGTTATGACCACAGGCAAACCATTTAACCTGTCTCTGCCTTGGTTTCCTTAACTGTATTGTGGGAGAATTAAAGATTACATGTGAAGTATAGCATCTGTATTTTTTAAAGCTCCCTGAGTGATTATAATGTGTGGCCAGGATTGAGAAGCACTGCTATACAACATCATACAAAGTGCTGGGAGATGGTGCTTTTATTTCATTCTGTACATTTTTTGATGAACAAAAAAGAGATCAGTTTAGGTTCTAGCATATTTTTTATCTAGTACTTCTAAGCATTGGCCAGTTATTTCAGTCTCTTACGAAAGGATGAACGACTGTTTTTACAGTCAGCCTCTATTGCCTGCTGGGATTGGGGAAGTCCTGGGTCTGTGTGGAATTTTCCATGACTCTTCGCTGTGCACCATTAGCGCTCACTGCAGTCACAGAGCTTTTCAGTGTGTCTGCCTGTGCTGTCCTGTTTCTTTGTTTCACAGTGACAGATAGATGTGACCGCAACTACAAGTCTTGGTATTTTGTTTTTGTGTTTAATATTCTCGTTCTAAGGACAGATCAGAGCATCTCATCCGAATTAGCTTTTTCTTTATAAAGTGAATCAGCCTAGGGTATCTGTTTTGGCCTGATTTCCTCAGGTATCGTGTTTCCTGTCACAAAACCACCTTCTGTGGGGTGGAGCGGGAGGGTGGGTTCGTTTGTTTCTGTAGGTGCGAGCTTCAGGGCTTCCGGTGCAGTGCTGGCAGATTCTTCAGCAGTCTAGTCATTGATGATCAGAATTGGCTTTTTGATCCTTTGACTGGAAGAGTTCTAAAAATGACAGCAACTCGAAGAAAAGAGATGTAACCGGGTAACAGCGTGGTTGGGTTTGGCTGGTTCCCCTCTTATAGGGGAATTTAAAGTGCTAAAATTTTAGGAGGAGACTCCTGTAGCAATATCTCTCCTTTTCCTTGGAAAGCAGTTCCCTCTATTCCGTGCAGAGAAGATACCTGCGTCAGATTATATTACTAAAATCTCCTCTCCCAGATCAGTCGATAGAGGCTGGGACCTCCCTG
Source organism: Callorhinus ursinus (assembly GCF_003265705.2). Lineage (NCBI taxonomy): Eukaryota > Metazoa > Chordata > Mammalia > Carnivora > Otariidae > Callorhinus > Callorhinus ursinus. The sequence goes on along the minus strand of NW_027397065.1, from coordinate 31,270,543 downwards.
AAAAATGAGAGAGTCTCTGATCACTTCATACATATTACAGAGGGATGAAAGGCAGTGTGTGTTCTGCTTCATTCTGGTCTCTGCTCGAATGTTACCTCCTTGGAGAAGCCCTCCCTGACTACCTCCATCATTCTCCATTCCTCCATCCTACTTTATTTCCTTCCTGACATTATGTTATGTAAGCTTTGTGAAGGTAGTGATGCTTCATTTTCTCCTTTCTATTCCTGGGGGGCCTGGAACCTAGTAGGTGCTCATTAAATATTTGTTTAATAAGTAAAACAGAATGGTTTGAATGGCCAGATATTTGTGTATTATCTTCCTTTTTGTTCTTTGGTCTTAGCTCAGTGGTTCTCAAACTTCGCTGGATATATGTTATCACTGTGTCAGACATAAAACCACTTACTCAGAACTTTACAGGCTGTAGAAGAAAATTTTAAAGGCAATTTTGACTGTACTTTTTTCACTTTTAACCTTGAGGTGGTATGTAATACTGTACTTCCTCCATAAATAGTCTGTATAATACAGAGGAATGTGTTGTTGCTTAGATTCTCAAGTAAGCTGGGGGAATTAAATACCCATTTGGTTCAGCTCCACTGGGGCCAAAAGATGTATTACATATTTTAGTGGAGATGGTGATTAGAGAAGGGGAGCTCAAGTGTTACATCCTAATTGAAAGATGGTGGGCTGAAATTTAACCTTGGCTCTCTCAGTAAAAATGGGTGTGTGCTATCGTTTGTGGGCCTTAGCATTTAGAGAATGGATAAAGTAACACCCATTCTTCCTGAGCTTGGACGTTGTGATGATGCTAAATTGAAATTAAGTAAAGATAATCTGAGGTAAAGATCTTATATGGATGGGGGAAATCTTGGATGCTTGGAATTAAGGTAATGAGAGAAAAGACAACTATAGTGAAGCCTCACTGCTTTGTCACTATGTATTGAAACAAAGGCAGGGTATGCTTTTTGAAACGGGTTATAAGATAGGCGTCCAACAGCACCATGTGTTTTATGAACTTAAGTATATGGAGGGTTTGGTCCGAGCAGAATAGATTTAAATTTTACTAAAGCATTTGTTTTCATCCTAATTGAAAATGGTACTGTTCCAACATGAGTTCACCACTTTCTGTTGTTGCTTTTCCTCCCCCCATCATTCTTTTAGTTGGCTGATTGCAATTCTGGCCCAACTCAACCCTCTCTTTGGACCACAGTTGAAAAATGAAACCATCTGGTACCTCAAGTATCATTGGCCTTAAGGAGGAAGACCTGCTCTCCAGTGCGCCATCATTGAGGTGACTATACCCTCGACCTTTCACATCAGTGTTGTCTGTCACACTGGCAGCTAGAGATTGCCTTGACTTTTCCTCAGAAAACTACAGCCATTTTAACACTTGGCAAGGGCAGGCTGCTGAAAGTAAACATCTGAAGAGCAGAAATAAATTTGGAACTTAGGCCATTCACTTTACCAAAGGATTTATTCATAAGAGTCTTTTAAATTCTGCTGTTACCCAGCCTTTATTTATTTATTTATTTATTTATTTATTTATTTATTTATTTGATAGAGTTAGCGAGAGCAGGAACACAGCATGGGGAGAGGGAGAAGCAGGCTTCCCACTGAGCAGGGAGCCCTATGTGGGGCTCAATCCCAGGACCCTGGGATCATGACCTGAACCAAAGGCAGACGCTTAATGACTGAGCCACCCAGGCGCCCCTTACCCAGCCATTTAAATAAAGTTTGCATGCAGTCTTTCAGACACAGGGGCATGACTATTTATACTTGATATTGTAGGATTCTTAAAGTTGCTGACAGATTTTAAATTAAGGGCATTTCTGAATGCTTTGGATAGAGAGAGACAGGTGCCCTTTGAAAACTGGAGTTAAAATTGTAGGTTTTATTTGGTTCAGAAGATCAAGGAAGTAAGGAGTGGTATAGTGGGAAGATTTATTCACTGGCCGAGAGTCAGAAAACCTGTCATTTAGTTTGTTCCTCTTTTTCCATTATTTTGATAAATGGAAGTCAGCACTCAATGCTTGCCTAGATTCTGGTTCTGCTTTTTTGGCAAGAGTGTTTTTTAGTGGTACTGTGAACTCATATCAAGAGACATGTGACTGACTGACTCTCCTGTCTTTCGTGATGCTATAATGATCAGTGGGTTCAGGTAATAGCACCCTGGTCCCTCCAGTTGCAAAGTTCTCTGCCAGCCTTTTATCTGGGAATTTTATCCATTGATGATCTTAGCCTGAAGTAAACATTTCAGTAGAAAGTGCAAAATGATGATTTTCTAGTTCCATTGTTAACATCTGCATTTGATTAGATGAAATGTTTGTATAAAGATGAACTTACCCTCATTCTAGGGTTATTTAGTAACCTTGAAATATAGATCATACAGGAAAAGCAGTATACATACTGTAATTCTTTTCTTTTAATTTTCATGGTAAGATGTTAGTGCCCAGGTTACTTCCAGGGTATCCAGAGAGGTTTTTTCTTCCCTTTTGAATTTTAATCAGTTACATTTATTACCCTTTTAATGTTCAGTTGTTCTTTCTTTGGCCTACGGGAGCCTGTCTACACTGGCTTCTATGTCCTTTTGATATTAGTCCTTGATAGTTTCCTTACTTACTGGCAACATCAAGATGCCCCAGACCCCTCTATGTGTGTTTCCTGTCCCAGACTTGGAATCAGCTGTTCCTCAGATTGCTCTCTAAATTTCCCACTGAAAGGATCCCTGGTTCACTAGTCGGTTCTCAAGCCCAGCTGGCTGTGGTTCCTTCAGTGGGAAATGGATTTAAAAACCAAGATCTGATTGTTCGGTGCATCCATTTCTGCGGTGTCATTGCTTCTAAGTCTTTACGGTGGACAGAGCCAGGAAGTGTGTTTTTTTTTTTTTTTTTAAAGATTTTATTATTTGAGAGAGAGAATGAGATAGAGAGAGCACGAGAAGGGGGAGTCAGAGGGAGAAGCAGACTCCCTGCTGAGCAGGGAGCCCAATGCGGGACTCGATCCCGGGACTCCAGGATCATGACCTGAGCCGAAGATAGTTGCTTAACCAACTGAGCCACCCAGGCTCCCGCCCGGAAGTATGTTCTAAGAAGAAAAAAATCATGAGTTCATGTTAGTACCTTTTTTTTTTTTTTTTAAAGATTTTGCGTATTTATTTGACAGAGAGGGAGAGAGCACAAGCAGGGGGAGAGGTACAGAAGGAGAGGGAAAAGCAGGCTCCCCGCTAAGCAGGGAGCCCGATGCGGGGCTCGATCCCAGGACCCTGGGATCATGACCTGAGCCAAAGGCAGATGCTTTAACTGACTGAGCCTCCCAGGCTCCCCTCATGTTAGTACTTTTAATTCAAATTTAACATTACGTGGTTTTTACTACTTTGGTTTTATTCTTGAATATCATTCACATATGTTGAAAATCTTGGCTCCTACAGACAATTTAATTACTTATTTTCATTATCCTGCAATACATATAGTTTCAAAATAACATCAGTTAGCTACTAACTCGAAGTTTATTGAGTGCAGTTTAGGATTCCTTTGCTGCTTTATTTGTCCTTAGAACAAATAAAAAAAAAATGTCGTTTTCTGAGGTCACTTGCAATATTTTCTCTCATCATAACCAATTGATATGTAATTAGATTGTTTTATTTTGTGTTCAGTTCAAAGTAATTTTTTTATTTGCTACTGTTTTTTGAATATGTAAAAGATATTTTCAAAGTCAAAATTATAAACAAGATACATTCAGAGAGGTCTTCCTGTGTTTCATGTTGCCAAGATAAGCAAATACATACATACATATTAATCTATATATGTATGTATATATACATATGTGTGTATATCCCCCCACACAGCTGTTACAAAAGAGATACCATATTATGTATACTATTCTGTACCTTGCTTTTTTTCACTGAACAATATATCCTAGAGATTGCTCTTATCAGTGTATAGAGATCTTCCTCAATTCTTTTTATAGTGATGGATGCACTTTTGGATTGTTTCTAGTCTTTCGCTATTATTGATAAAGGCACAATATCATCCTAAACATAAGACATTTTATATTTTTGCTGGTGATCTTTGGATTAGAGTCCATGAAAATTGAATCTGGTTTAAAGGTATATATGCTTTTTCTAGCTATTACTATATTCCCTTCTATAGGGGTTATACCATTTTTACATTTCCACCAACAATATATGAGAGTGCCTATTTCCTCCTCACAGCCTGGATTTTTGCCAGTCTGATAGGTAAGTGGTCAGGTGTTTTTTTGGTTTTTTTTCCCTTAAGAGTTCTTTCTTTGCCCAAAGGGGAGTATATATACATATGTATTGTCTGATTTATAAGATTTTTTTTTTACCTGTCTTTTTTTTTCATCGAGTTCTCCTGTTTGTTATCCTTCCTTTTAACTACAGTGGCTATTAGGTAAGGATGTTGATTGGGGTTTCAAGCAGAGACCTTCAGGCCTCAGTTGAATCTCTTTCCAGCATTGCCTTTCACTTAACTTCTCTGAGTCTTATTTCCTTCCCTTGTAATAAAAGAGAATTGGGCCTTGTGGGTCTGAAGAACAGTGAATGTGTGGATCTGAAGGTTTCGTTTGTCCACATTTTCAATCTCAAGTTAACCTGACAGACAAATTTCTTGTTTGCACTCTGGTCCACAGCACAAACCAGGGCTGCTTGAAACCCTTATATTAAACGTGGTTCCTTTACAAGCAGGTGCCAGGAAGCAGGAGGACATAATCAGGAGAACCCTAACTAGGAATGTCCTGTCACATACATTCTATTATGGTAGTACCATAACTGTAGGCCTTTGGAGTTATCACATGAAGAGATCTCATCTCTGCCTAACATGGGAGCAAACAACTCCTGTGACAAGACTTCACTTTTCTTTGTGGGAAATCGAAAGACTGAGCTAAATTCCCTTTTGAACTTTGTGGGATGATAAAGGAGTCCAGAAACCAGATTTAGGCCTGTCTTCATCTGGTAAGGAAAAGTGTTTGATTTTGTGCATGAGTAGAGGCCAGATTTGGGAAAGTAGGAGGTGTAAGCCAGACATGGTATTCAGCAGAGGAAAATGAGGAATAGTCGTGAAAGCTTTAGAGTAATTTTATATAGATGGAATTGACTTGATTTCAACAGCACAGGTAAACACCTAGCTGATCTTTCGCTACTTTAATCACTTTACTTGCCATGATTTTCTTTCATGTGTTGATGATAGACTGAGTTACAGCACGTTATGTTTATTGGCTGGGAATCTTGCTGGTACTTCTCTAAGAACAGCGCTCATTCCATCTCTGCCCCCTGCCAGCCTTGTCTGCCTCTCCTAGATTCCTAAGATGCTTCCGGAACTGTCACATCAAGATGGCTGTTTTGTCATGGCCCATTTTCCTACAGCCTTGGGGATGTAATGCTAGTGTGGAATCTCCTTGGAGTGGATTTGGCTTCAGCCCCAGCATCCTTTAAGTTAGTTGGTTTACCACACCATTGTAATCTTTTAGATGAGTTGATATGGCTTACTGTAGTCCTGAAGGGCAGACGTTCTATTTTATTACAGAGTCTGGACAGGAGAGGAATAAAGTTTATTGGTAATTAGGCCTCTGCCCAGGGGGAGCTGTTTTTCTATGCATTCCAAAAATATTTGAGTGCTCATGAGGTGCATGGTACTGAGTAGGGATTTCAGGGAAGGCTGTGGGCTCTGAAGAGGTTTGTGATTTGTTGAGAGGTTGAAATGAAGCCATATTTGTGAAGACTTAAACGGTGCAAGGTGTTTTGTGGTTAAAAAGTGTATCTTTTACTCTGCTCTCTCTGAAAGGATATGCTGTTGCCACTTCAGACTGTCATGTCTCCGTTTCAATTCCTGAGGTTACAGGTTTCGCTGTCACTTAAGAGTCAGAACCTATCCGATCACTTCTTTCTCCTCTTCCTTGAATCCAGTTGATCCTGTGAATGGCTCTTATGTCTGCTCCTCTTCCCTGTCTCTCCTTTGGGCGCCCTGATTTCTGACCCTGATCATTGCGGCTCTGAGATATTACAGGGGCTTATCATCAGGTCCCCCTGCTCTGTAGTCACTTTCTATGAAACACCACCCTTTTTGTCTTCCTGATACAGCACTTCCTGAAAGAGATCACTGCTTGCCCCAGAAGCTTTCAGTAGTTCTCCATAGCTACTGCAGGGTTGTTGTTGTTCTTTAAACTGAGTTTAGTGGATACCTGCCCCTTGGAATGCTCTGTAACATGTGGTAAGCACAGCTTTTGTCGGGGTCACCAAAGTTCCCATGAGCCACAGAAGGTAAGAATGACTATCTTGCAGATTCTGTCCAACTTCCCAAGTTGGCGGTCAAGGCCTTTCCAGTTGCCTTCAAACCACTTTTGCAGCCTTTCTTCACTGCTTTGTTCTGAGACCTGTTGGTTCCAGCGCTGCCATTTCCATGTTCTTGACTTAATGAACTTTGCTTAGCCTTTCCTCTCACTGCCCTCTGACATTTGTTAATTTAGGAGGCAGGTTAGTAAACACCCTATTCTGCAGACATCCTCTCTGCTCTCTGGTCTTCATTCACCCATTCTCTCAGTTCTTTCTGATGTTTTCTCTCTGAGTGTCCAGCTTGCAAATCCTTGTACTTTCTTTTCTGGCCACTTGGTCTCAAAGAGATTTCCTTTCTCTGTAGACGTATTTAGCTCTCCAGTTTTTGCCATTCATTTTGTGCATTGCCTTGACTTGTTAAATACACATACCTTTCACTTTCTTGGATATCTCTTGTAGTTAATCCACAATAAACACGTATCTTAAACATAATTGTAAAGAAGGAACTGTTTTGTGACTTTATCTAAACCAAAAAAATACAGATAAAAATGAAACCTATTCTTTGATTAAAAAAAATATATATTCACTCATCCTCCCTTGAACAGATTTGCTGGTTCTGCCCTTAATATATTTATGTTGTCTTTATTCTCCCGTTGTATCTGAAAATAGCTTTAGTGATTTCCTTATTTTATAAAATGAGAACATGGACCCTTTGGTTGAGTTCCTCCCCACCCACCCCCAGATGGCTATTTCATGTCAGAGAGACAATTAGAATATGTGCTTCTTTAATTTACTCCCAAATCAAACCACAAGTCCATGCCATTTAACATAACGCTCACTCACATTTATCTCAAACTAGTATCATTGAGCTTAAGTGAAAATTATCTTGTTTCTCTGTGGTTTTCCAAAGGTGTGAAGACTTATTTTTCCCTTTTGTTATTATTCATGTGTCCAAAAAGGTCTAAACAATGAGGAGGTCTAACCTGTGTGCTTCATAAAAAAGTAACACACAAAGCACCTGTATTCACTGCTTCAGTATTCTCAAGTTAAATTTATCATCTGCCTGGAACTCAGGGCTGTGCAGATGGATTGTTCTGCTGGCCTAAGGAGAAGAGGAAATGATCATTAGATTAAAGGTTTTATGAGGCCGTGAGGCCACAAGAAACCAGTAGCTCTGGTAATTGCCCCTCCCTGGCCCGATGTGGTTATTTTCCTAGTACATTGTAAAAAACAGTCCTCTGATTATATCTGGAGTTGAATGTATTTTGTTAGCAGTGTCCCTCCTTAGTGGGTCCAGCAAAGTCTGGTGCTTTCCATATTGAGGGTGATTAGACTGCCCCAGCTGGCTCCAGGAAGACTTACCAGCAGCCTTGTGTTTGTTTCTGGGCATTATGGACCCCAGGCCTTGGGAAACCTATTATTTTACCACACTGCTCTGTGGATTCTCCTGGTTGTGCCCACTGATTGGGAAAACCTCAAAGGCCCATCAGATCTCCTACGTACTACTTGACCTTCAGTCTTGTCAGATATGCCTGCCTATAAACCATGTCTCTTCCCAGTTTAACTAGCTCCTCGCCCACATATACCTAACCCTCAACGTTCTGGCAAATTGTGTGTCATAACCAGCTTGTCTTCTTTTTTCTTTTTTTTAAGATTTTATTTATTTGAGAGAGAGAGAGAGAGAGCGTGCACACGAGCGGTAGGGAAGGGGCAGAGGAAGAAGCAGACTCCTGCTGAGCAGGGAGCCTGATGTGGGGCTCCATCCGAGGACCCCAGGATCATGACCCAAGCTGAAGGCAGATGCTTAACTGACTGAGCCACCCAGGAGCCCCTTAACCAGCTTGTTTTCTTTTCTGCCAACTAAGGTTTTGTGTGGAAATTTCCCTTGAAAGCCACTATTTACTTAATTTTTATATTCTCTTTATTGGCTTTTAATTTTGAAAGCAGTGTATATGGCTTTGTTTATATAGTCCTTTATTTTATCTTTTTTAAAGATCTATTTATTTATTTGACAGCACAAGCAGGGGGAGCGGCAGGAAGAGGGAGAGGGAGAGGGAGGAGCAGACTCTGCTGAGCAGGGAGCCTGATGCACAGCTCGGTCTCAGGTCCCAGGGATCGTGACCAGAGCTGAAGGCAGACGCTTAACCGACTGAGCCACCCCAGTGCCCCTATACAGTTCTTTAAAATAAGCTTTATATAAAGGAGTTTATGCAACCACTGCTATGAGTTTGATATGTGAAGATTCCTATTTTAAATATTTGCTAGCTGAGGGGTGGCCTGGGTGGCTCAGTTGGTTAAGCGACTGCCTTCGGCTCGGGTTGTGATCTCAGGGTCCTGGGATCGAGTCCTGCATCGGGCTCCCTGCTCGGCGGGAAGCCTGCTTCCCCCTCTCCCACTCCCCCTGCTTGTGTTCCCTCTCTCGCTGTGTCTCTCTCTGTCAAATAAGTAAAATCTTTAAAAAAAAAAAAAAAGTTTGCTAGCTGTAAGAGGATAGGGGCAAATAGGGATTCTTGAAGTGAACTCATTAGATTCCAGTAGGATTAGTCTGAGTCAACTTCCTGCTTTCCATGATACAGTCAAACTGTTACTTATGATCCTCAGTTCAGCATTGTCTTCGGTAATCGGACCTATTGTCACAGCCCTGCAAAACCTGCCCAAACTGGGACTGTACTTGAGCCCACTTTTCATTCAAGTATTTATTGAGCACCTATATATTTTTAAATTATTGGCCTGATTGACTTTTCTTGATGTTATTAACCTCTTGCCCACTTAAGGATGGCGTAAGGATCAGTTACTAGAACGGCTTTGTTTTGCAGGTCACGAAGAGAATTCCTCTAGATGCAAAATCAACTCCAAACCCAGACCACCTTCTTTGACTCACCTCTTTTGGCCGTCAGCTGCCTTAAATATTCACACCATGTTTGAATATCTTATTCTACAATGCAGTATTTTTCCTGTCACCTTTTTTACGTTTTGACGAATTATGTGCCTACTTAACCTAAACTGTGCTGACTCTGTAAAGTGTTTATGCACTCTTCTGAGATAGAAGGTGCTATTCTTCTGAGAAATACATTGCTGTCTCCTTGGAACCTGTGAATTTGAAGATGACTCCTGCCTGGTCACAACATGGGAATCAGCAAAGTGTTTAACTGTCAAAAGACAGAATCCAGTGGGGCAATCAGTGGGAGAGCGTGTTCAGAGGGGCTGTCAGACCCAACAGAATTGCACCAAAGTATATTTTCAGGATGACTTTCTTATTTCTGCCATCTACTGGAATAAATTATTTTTCTCTGTGGAAATCTGGTTTCAGTGTTTATTAAGTTCATTTTTGTAAGCTTTTCTGTCTCTAGATGATGCCTTTAAAAAAAATGATTTTGTAGTTCAAACTAAAATATGAATGTGGTCATGTAGTTTGATGTACCTGAGGAGACTGGTGAGTACTTTTCTTGATCATTAGTAATCTGGGTGCTTACTGTAGCCAAGGCACTGGAGGAATCAAAGGTGTGGGAATTGAGGTCCCTGGAAGTTCAAGAGCTGATACACAATCTGGTGGGGTAAGGTCGGTCTACATAGAACTGTAATCTGAGGCCGTGTCAGACCATTGTCCATAAAACAGTGGTTATGATGGTGAGCAACTAGAGGGTCCGTACCCAGCATAGGCACAAGATGGAACTGGCAGTTCCTTGTGCCATCACACCCTCAGAGATAGTACCGGAGAAATCAGGACGTATTAAAAAGCCTAGGATGGGACGGTAATTCTGTGTTTTGGTAGCAGCCCTCTGAATAATTCACTAATTTGGGGACTTTATTAGCTTTAAGAAATTAAAAATTTAAATGGATCTAAATTTTCACCAGCCCATGGCTTTTTGACAGCCAGCCAAGCCAAGAATGGATTTCCTGTTTTGCAGTTTGTGCTTTTCTATTCCTCCCAAACTGTCTGAACTCGTTGCTTTGCTGTTCTTAATAACAAGAGTTTCAAGTTGAAATGACTGTCGTGCTTTCATTTCTTTCTTTTCATTCTTTTATTTTGAACTTCAAATTTTCTTGAGAGGCAACTCCATACTTTACATTTCCAGCAAAAGGGTCTTTTTAGCTAATTTCATGGAATCCATAAAACGGTGAAGATCTGACACTGGAGGGACCATAGTGGCAAACACTAGCTAACCCATGGTTTTATAGATAAAGAATCTGAGCCCAGGCAGGGCTTAATGCAGCTGGTCAGACGCAGACCAGGGAGTAGGATCCATATTTTTTAATTTCCCCTCTAGAGCCCTTCTCACTTGCCACCCTGCCTTTCCCAAAGTTGGAGCCAACTTTGGTTTTTTGTTGTGGTTTTTTTTTTTTTTTTTGCCAACTTTGGGTTTCAGGTATTAGGGAAGAATTCTTCCAGGCTGTCTTCCATCAGAGCAATTCACTTGACCTTAATATTTGTCATTGAAGAAAGCAATGCTGGTGGTTACTGTGGGTACATAAAAGGATGCTGCAGTCTCTGAACCCTAACCATGGGGGAAGTGTGACTCCATTGCAGCTGTCTACCCAGATTCTTCAAGTCAGGCCCTTCATCCCATTATTGCTGGGGGTCAGCCTAAAACCTTCCAAACGCCACTCTGCACTGCTTTCTTGCAAAGCACCATGGTTTTGTTTTTGTTTTTTTTAAAGATTTTATTTATTTATTTGAGAGAGAGAGAGTGAGAGATAGAGAGCACGAGAGGGAAGAGGGTCAGAGGGAGAAGCAGACTCCCTGCTGAGCAGGGAGCCCGATGTGGGACTTGATCCCGGGACTCCAGGATCATGACCTGAGCCGAAGGCAGTCGCTTAACCAACTGAGCCACCCAGGCACCCAGCACCATGGTTTTGAAGCTGAGCCTTGTGATGTCTCTATTGTAGTGGCACTTCCTTTGAGTGTTGCTTTCGCCTGTCTTGAGTTCAACATATGGCATTAGCTGATAGGGAGCCCACGTTGTGTCAGCACAGCAGACCTTAGCTGTGGCAGGCTTGTGGCAGTGATGGAGGACAGCGTTCATGATCATGGTTTGGCATAGTTCCAATTTAATGGCATAGTTGAAAGCAGAGGTCATGAACCTAGCTGACCCAGCTCCCTGAGTCCTGCCTTATTCTGTCACTTTGTACTGATCCGTTTTTGTACTTCCCATTTGCTCTCAATTAGACATTTTGAGAAGTCAACTGGATTACATTGCTTTTTCCATTTGGACTTGCCACCTGGTGGGATCCAATTCCTACGGACACAAGTCAGCAAGAGTAGTGTGTTGGCTGCATTAATAACAGAGACACAAGGATGTGAGCACTGAAGGGGCTGATTCTGTGCCAGGGAGGTTTTGATTGTCCCCCAGAAGGGAATATACTGCTCAGTAAGCCTTCTAGGGAAGTAAAGGGCCCTAATTGCAGCTCGGGCCTGAACCTGGATGCTTCTCTACAAACCCTAGTGGGACTTACTGCTCGTGAGGCTCTAACGGCCTCAGCCTAAAGCCTATGAAGAAGAAAGGAGCTCATTTTCTAGCCAAGTTGGAGGTCAAAGACTTCCCAGAAAGGTTGATCACAAGCCCCTAAAGGCCAGGCACTGTGACTGTCACCACCTAGCTTTATGGCTATTGTTGAAATGAGGGAATGAGACAATCAACTCATTTTTTGTGAGGGAAACTTGCTGGGTTCCCTTTGTCCAGGAAGTCACTTAACCCTTGAGGTTGTTTCCTCCTTTATGACATTTTCGGGAATATTAAATACAACTAATATGTAAACTCGGATACCTGTTTTCTCCCCACCTCATTCCTAGTAACTGACCCGTTTTGTTGCAACATGGCCCATCGTCTGAGATGGACGGATGGCTGCGAATCACATTGTGTTTGACCGTTCTCTTGCTCCAGTGATTGCCAGGACCCCAGCTTGGAAGGAGCCCCATCCAGACCTTTAAAAGGATATTGGAAATGTCCTACTCCTCCAAAGCCTGTCCAGATGAATGTGGTGTGGACTCCTGGCACGATCATGAGACTAGGAGAGGCACCAGGTTTGCAGTCTTACTCCGTCACCTGCAAGCGGTATTAACTTTGAGCAAATCATTTAATTTCTGAGCCTCAGTTTTTTCATCTACAAAGCGGGGATAATACCTGCCTTTTCTGCTATACAAGCTTGTTACCAAGTGAGATGTTGGTGAAGATGATTTTAATTTTCAAAAATACACAAAGTATTTTCCAAAGAAATGACAAAACGGCTAGGATCCCCTGACGACTCTTTATTTCTGTAAAGACAGACCTTGGGCGGGGGGGGGCAGCCAACTGATTTTTTTTTTTTTACACATATTGGTTTCCCTTTTGATTAGTCATTGGTACAGAAAAATCAAAGACACACACAGGGCTCCAGGCCTGAACTCTGAGCAGGGAGATGGATGTCTTAGAAACAATCCTAGCATAAGTGTCTGGACCACATCCTTCCTGCCCTTCCAGGTTCTATGTGAGTCCTACAAGCTCTTCTACCAGAATGGGAGTATTTCTGGCATGATTTAAGATGTAGTCTGAGGGTCATTGTTTTCTTTGAACAATGTTTTTGTTGTTTTCTTCAAGCATATTATGATATCTGTACCCTTATCACTGACCCAACAATATTTTATCCTATCTTACTTGGGCATTGCTTCGGAAGTAGTGTCTTTTTGCTCATTTCTTCTGGCCAGTTTTTTAACAATGGTAAGTGTTAAAATTGAGAAATGGTTTTTTTAAAAGATTTGTTTATTTTAGAGAGAGAGGGTGTGTATGAGTGGGGGGAGGGGCAGAGAGAATCTCAAGCAGACTCCCTGCTGAGTGTGTGCAGAGCCCCAGGAGGGCTCAGTCTTATGACCCTGAGATCATGACCTGAGCCGAAACCAGGAGTCCAACCCATTGAGCCACCCAAGCACCCCAAGAAATGATTTTATTTATTTATTTTTAAAGATTTTATTTATTCATGAGAGACAGAGAGAGAGGCAGAGGCAGAGGGAGAAGCAGGCTACCCGCGGAGCAGGGAGCCCGATACGGGACTTGATCCCAGGACCCTGGGACCATGACCTGAGCCGAAGGCAGACGCTTAACCGACTGAGCCACCCAGGCATCCCAATAAATGATTTTAAATTGTTGCTTGGACTCATGGAAGATTTGGCCCTGGATTTCATCTTCCAAAAATTTGAAGAGTCGGAACATCTGGGTGGCTCAGTTGATTGCATCTGCCTTCAGCTCAGGTCATGATCCCAGGGTCCTGGGATCGAGTCCTGCATCGCTCCCCCTGCTTGTGCTTGCTCTCTCTCACTCTCTCTCTGATAAATAAATAAAATCTTGAAAAAAAAATTTTTGAAGAGTCAATTGCTCTTTTACTAACTATATTTAAATTTTATCTTAAAATACATATCTAGGCATTTTAGAATGCTTCCAACAACCCACCCTTCTATGCAAGTGCTCTCTTCTGTTTGAAGAACAGTTATATTTAAAATGAAGATGGGACTTTAGGCAAAAGTTATGTATTACTTTTCCCCTGTTCCTTTATTTCAGTTTTCTCTCAAAAGTTGAATGGATGGAATTAATTGTAGAAAACCCTTAATTTTCAAAGAGGAAAAAAGCACAGTATAAAATAACCACCATAAAGGATATTTATCATGGCACAATTTATCATAGCACAGTTAATGCCCAACATAAAGAGATGCTTTAATTTAAAGTCATACTGCATCCAACTGAGGGAATATCATGGTGCATTTAATAATTGCTTTTTTTCAGGCACCTGGGTGGCTCAGTTGGTTAAGCGACTGCCTTTGGCTCAGGTCATGATCCTGGAGTCCTGGGATCGAGTCCCATATCGGGCTTCCTGCTCAGCAGGGAGTCTGCTTCTCCCTCTGACCCTCTTCCCTCTTGTGCTTTCTATCTCTCATTCTCTCTCTCTCTCTCAAATAAATAAATAAAATCTTTAAAAATATAATTTCTTTTTTTCTGCAATGTATGCCTAGAAATGAGATTGAAAAGATAAACAAAAGTACTAACATTGCCTCTGGAACTGCAGATGGTTCACATTTTTTTTTTCTTCAAAGATTTATTTATTTATTTTGAGAGAGAATGAGAGAGAGAGAGAGAGAGAGAGAGGAGGGCCAGAGGGAGAAGCAGGTTCCTCACTGAGCAGGGAGCCTGATGCGGGGCTCGATCCCGGGATTCCAGGATCATGACCTCAGCCGAAGGCAGTCGCCTAACCAACTGAGCCACCCAGGTGCCCATCAAATTTTCTTTTTCCTTTTTAGCATTTTCTCCAATGAAAAGGTAATACTTGAGTAAAAAGAAGAAACAATAAAAATTATTTTAATAACAAAAATAAATAGAATTTTAAGAAAAAAAGGATTTTAAACTTACGTACATAGCAAAAAGCCTGGTGCGAAATAGACCAAAATGTTGATAATGATTATTTCTTTTGCAACTTTGTGTATTTTCTACAGAGTATGTATTACTTTTATAATCGGGGGAATAAAAGGTGTTTTGGAGGGGACCATTGTCAGAATAGTGTTAATACTTCAAACATTATAGAACACACACACACACACATACACACACACTCACATTTTTTGTTTTCATTTAAGAGTAATTCAGGGTCGGGGAGGGGCGCCAGGGTGGCTCAGTCATTAGGCGTCTGCCTTCAGCTCGGGTCATGATCCCAGGGTCCTAGGATCAAATCCCCGCATCGGGCTCCCTGCTCGGCGGGAAACCTGCTTCTCCCTCTCCACATTCCCCTGCTTGTGTTCCCTCTCTCACTGTGTCTCTCTCTGTCAAATAAATAAATAAAATCTTTAAAAAAAAAGTCAGCTAGGTCTATTAAAACACTGAAGCTATTCTGAATCAATGAAAATCAGCGAGTTCACAACAATTCTGATTAACTGTTTCAGTTGTGCGGGACAGAGTACAGAGCATTCAGCTTATAAAACTCTGGCCTCTTTTTTTTGTATAGGTGCTCACAGTGACGGCATGGTGAAATGAAAAGGGAGCATTGATTTTGATTCTGCCCACATAGAAAAGTGGAAGCCTGGGGTATTAATGTTCTGGGGTCCCACATGGGTTAGAATAAGCCCCACTGTTCTTTCCCTCCCAACTGCTCCAAGCAAGTCTTTCATTGAGGCTGTGTCACTGCTTCAGTTAAAACCCCCTCCTTGTGAAATGTATTGGCCCTGTTTCCCCCAACTCTCCCCCCAACTCCCACCTACCCCCCCCACCCCCGGCCAACTCCAAAACAGGAGTGTTCTAGTGGCTAAGGATGCTCAGTAACACTGCTACCCGCATGAATCCAGTCAGGATTCAACTTAAGTTGCTGTCAGGATTTTGACATATAGTTTCCATAGTTTCTTTACACTGTCCAAAGTGTGGTACTACACTGTGGGTTGCCACTCCAAAACAGAACAAGCAGAGCAGATGTTTTGTAGAAGTAGGCGATGTATTTGAGGAAGCATGAGTTGAGAAGCTAAGTGTGACTTTACAAGCCACAAAAGTTTCTCAACAACATTGAACAGGTATTTTCAGCTCCTGTTCTTTGTCCTGGTGTTAGCTGCTTGAGACAGTGGGAAACAGGAGAGACAGCCCTGAGCTCCTGGAGTTGAGAGTTTAGCAGGAAGAGACAACTGGCTCCCAGGTGCTCCTGGTGGGTGGAGCCCAGGGTCACCAGGTGCTATGCCTTGGACGTACTGGTTGCTGCGTAAGAGCACTAGAAACACTAATAGTGGCAGAAGGCTTCTTGAAGGAAATGACCTTTAAGGGTAAACCCAGAGGATGATTAAAAGCGAAGTCAAAATTGATGAAGCTGTTGCAAGAGTCCTGGAGGGAGAAGTATCCTGGATTATGGTGCTAGGAATGAAATGGAGTTAGAGAAGTAGTGTATTGCGGGCTAGCATGTATTAGCACATACAGATGATTGGATGTTGGGGGGGACGGAGGTTGTTAAGGGACAGGAAGGAGTCAAGGACTGCAGGCAGGTTCCTCGCTGGGTGGACATTGGAGCCTTTCACTAAGATGGGGGCAGTGATGAGTTCACAGTTGTGGACAATGAGAATTTGCAGGTGCCAGAGGTATGCACAAGCAGATAGCCAGTGGGCCATTGTTATGTGGGTCTGGAAGTCGGGCAGGAAGAGCGAGCTGGACGTGGGGGTATGGGGCACCAGCATAAAGATTACTGAACCTGTGGGTGTGGATGAGGGGTCCAGGAAGAGTGTGTAGAGTGAGGAGAGAGACAGTCTAGGCTGGAGACCTTAGGAACACCCACTCTTAAGTGGTGGGCAAAGAAAGAAGAGGCATCTAGAGATCTAAGGTAAATGCCATGTCTTGAACAGCAGTCAGCACCACCCTCACCTCCAGCTTCCTAACATACATTATCATATGAATAAGTGGGACATATTCCTGTTTTACAGTAGGAGACTCTGCGGTTATGTGACTTAGTCAATTTCACCCAGAGGATATCCCCTGAAATCATCTGGGAAATTAGGTTCGTGTATACTTGTGTGTGTTTTTCTGGGGAGCAAGTATATGGCTTTCATCAGACCCCTAGAAAAGTTCAGAACCATTGTTAATATCAACAGTAGGGATGTCTGGCTGACTCAGTCGGTGGGGCATGTGACTCTTGATCTTGGGGCATGGGTTTGAGCCCTACATTTGGGCATAGCGTTTACCTAAAATAATATCAACAGTAGCTGACCCTTACCTGCTGCTTGCTGTGTGCCAGGCCCTAAGTACTTTACCCTTCACCAGACTATAATTGGGGCAGGAAAGGGCAAAGAGCAGTATTGCACATCCCTCTCCTTTCTAATAGTCCCAACTTCTCTGTGTCCCCCTACTCCCAGGGAGGAGAAAAGATCACTAACCTGGTCCTCTTTTCTCCTGTGGTGTTTACAGGAGCCTAAACCTGTTAATACTTCCTTTGTTAGAAGGAGAGGAGAACCGCCCCTTACTTTGTCCTAATCTCACTTCAATTTCCACCCATACTCCCAATTTTCCCAAAGGCGACTTCCTCTTTTACCAAGGGAAGAGATACTTAGATGAGTGGGCAGGAAGCCCCCTCCTATCTGACTGGTTGTAGGCGCACCAGTGAAGAGCTGTGGCCAGCTCACCAGGACTCCTGCAGCCATAATCCTCCTGGCTCTAGCCTGAGTGATAGGTGTGCTGCCCAGGTCAACAGGGTGCCCTGAGGCTCTGTGTAGACAGGCAGGCAGCCCCGCAGGAGCCTTGGTGGGCACTGAGGTATGGGGGCCGAGGAGTGTGGCTTCCTCCTGGGACTGCCCTTCCTAACAGGACAGTATCTGCAGTTGGCATTCGGGTTTGTTAACGTGCTTTATTTCTCACTGCCAACTGGTGTGTGAAAAACAGGTGCAGAGTATGGCACCTATTTCTTTTACACCTCTCACTCTTGGGCTGGGCCCTGTGAAGACAGGAGGAAAACGCAACACTGGTGGACACCATCCCTGGTTTCACCGTCACACGAGGGAAATTTATGACCTTGTGAATTTGTGGGGGAAGCAAAAACCTTGTATACACAGGACCCCCTAACTTCACTCTTAGTTCTCTGAACCTTTCATTATTACTTCTTTCTTTTAGCAACCCCTCTGGACTGTTCACTTCCTAGATGTGGAAATCCAGCTTCATAGTTTTACACTGGATTTGCTCTTTCAGAGCACGCCTCCATCTGTAGTTCAACAAACTGTTATCATAGCTACAGGTCTTGGTTCCTGCTGCTTATCGATCTGTTCCTCCACTTTCTGTTTTTATCAGCCTACTTCGGGCCTCACCAACAAGAATGTCTTATTGTACCTGTCCTTTGGGAGTATTTCCTACAACAAATGCTAGATTGTTCTCACTCCCTGCCTTCCTGGCTTGTTATCAGAGTTGCTGATACTAACAGTGTATGTTCTGCACAGTGCTGACAAAAAAACAAAACCAAACTAAAAAACAAAACCCCACAGGAGCTACTACTTGTCCTGGAAGTTTTCGGTCTTAGCGAAACAGACAAAACAATTTTGATAGGAATGCTGCCTTGGAAGATAAGGGAATCACAAAACAGTCTGAGTTGCAGGCTGCCTTCTCTTGCCACGTTACTTTCCCTTTGCTGCTGCTTTTCTTCCAAGAAGCTTTTAGTCACATTCCTCCCTGGAAGGTCGGCGAGGGGGGAAACCAACACCGTTGAGTACTATTATGCATCAGGTTCTGCATCAAGATCAACCTGATGCATGACAGAAATCAAGAACAGTCAGTATCTTGCCAAATAAGTTAGCAAGAAAGTGGCCCAGAAACACGTAGGTATCATGTTGTTAACCCCTGCAACAGGGCCTCCCCTCTTATAAACTGTGTTGTTGTATTGTAAGCTTTCCATGTCACTCTCCTTCAGGTTCTGAATTCCTCCAGGGTGAGGACTGTGTCTTCATGTACACATTAGACATTCCACAGATGTCAGCTTATTTCTCTCTCTTCTCTTCCCCTACCCATCACTAAACATGGGCTTGATTATGCTGTCTAATGACGTGCCTTGCATTCTCCATAATTCAAGGATATATGAGTGTTATACCACTTGATTTAATTGAGGATATAATAACACACATGATATGAATAGTACAAAGCAATAAGTACTTTAAGTGCTCATTTGGGTGGTAGAGGAAAGGATATTAATGAGGGCAGTAAAAGACATGGTAGAAATAGACTTCATAAAAGATGTGGGATCTTGAGTC
This sequence comes from Callorhinus ursinus, assembly GCF_003265705.2. Taxonomy (NCBI): domain Eukaryota; kingdom Metazoa; phylum Chordata; class Mammalia; order Carnivora; family Otariidae; genus Callorhinus; species Callorhinus ursinus. Next base: position 31,251,548 of record NW_027397065.1, on the reverse strand, counting down.
ATGGAGGATGAGTAGGATTTGGACCACAGTGGTTAAGTTCCTATCTCATGGCAGGCCTAGTTCTGCAAATGGGGAGTGAGGAATCAGGGTAAATAAGTAACGGATAGACTAGAGAAGAGCCTTGGGACTGAACTTGGTGCCTTCCGGGAGAATTAAGAAACCAAAGCTCAGAGCTGTTACATAAAGAATACTCCATCCTGTCGAGAGGTTAAAGCAAGGGGAAAAACTGAACTCTTCTTCCCCCAGAGAATATTTTTTAGGAGAGGTGAATGAGAGATGGCTGCCAATTGCCAGCCAACAGTATCTTTGAGATTTACCCTCAGCAATGCTCCAGTCTCCTCAGGAAGAAAATCAGTTTTTAAAAGTGTGAGAAGGACACAGCTTTTCCTGGAGATCTTCCAGCTTTGAGTTAATTAATCTCACTTCTGCAGCTGTGAAATGTTAAGGTATCACACAGGTCCATAGGGGCGCGGAAAGAAAACACTTAGACTCAAAAGGGTAACACTCGTTTGGATGTGTACATAGTCAGCAGGCAGGGCTCAGTCTGTGCTCTAATGAAGAACTGCAAACTTTAGGTCGTAAGGAAAGTTAGGACCTGTGGCAACTCTTCTAATTATTTTCAGGAGAACTCAATGTTAAAAGTTAGAAGGTTGGTAAGAACAGCCAGTTCTATTCCAGATTCCTCATGGTGAAGAAAGTGGAACCCAGAGAGGTCCCGCCCTTCAACCTGGATCTCATAGTAAGTAGAGCTCAAATTGAAGTCTTGGGTCCAAGAACAGCGTTTCAAATACATCAAGGTTTAAAGGGCATGAAATGTCAGCATATCAGAAAATATCGCTGGGAGGATACACAGAGCATGGGTACTTGTGGTTGCTTCTAACAGGGGAAAATGAGTAGACAGAGAACAGGGGTGGGAGGGAGATTTAATATTCACTGAATATCCTTTTGTACCTTTTGAATTTTGTGCTGTGTATATGTTACCTAATCAGAAAATAAATAATTTATTTTTATGAGTTCAACTATTGCTTTGTTTCCCCTATTGTGTCATGTTTGTGTAACACATTTTTTGATTCAGGCTTTTGATTCTGCAGAAGCAAGGTTAAGCACTTTGGAAGAGGTGATGGCAGCTGGTTACTACTTTGTGGCTAGAACAAGAAGAGTCTCCTGAACCTCAAGCCAATGCTTTTCCAGAGTTCCAATTTCCTCCCAATTTTGATTGTGGTACAATCTGGCAGGATAAAACCCCAGAGAAACACAAATCAATTAGCAGTCAGTGATTTCATTCACTTTAGTGCAGCGTATGGTCATTAACAAACCGTGATGGAAAGGTCTCCATTAGCTAAAACTGTCCTTTCTGAGACAAGGGAAGATGCAAAGGTGGGAATCCAGTGTAACTCACTAGTGAGCTCCTTCAATGGCAGAGCCATGTGCTAGAAGAATCAGGCTGCTCCTTGACCCAATCAGATTGTTGCCCAGCAGAAGTATGAAAATGACCATCAAAAGGGCAGTGGAACAGTGGAAGAGCTAGCCATCTGCTGGAGTTTTCCCAAACATAGTATTACAAGAAAGGATAGTCTGTAACGTATTCCACGGTTTTTTAATGCAGGAATCGAATATGAACTAGTAAGAGGAAACTGGTTCAGACTTCCCAAGCCGGTTTTTCTTTTGGTGTTTCAATTTTAAACTTTAGTCGATATGGAAAATTAGAATGTGGTATGTTAGACTTAAAAAAATAATAATCCTGCTGCTTCCTGTGTAGTAGGGAAAATATTCCTTCACTGGGTACTGAGACCCGAAGGCATTTTGAAGGGTGCAGAGGTGAGATTTACTTTACTTTCCCCTTAGGTATCTATGTATACCCCACCTATTAATACTGTTTACATAAGTATTATTTTAGTGGCTGTTAAACTGCTAAAGTCTAGAATTATCCTTACTTGCTATTTAGCTTACAGTACATCTTCTAAATGATGTCTTTGAAACAATCTAATAATACTGTCATTCATTAAATGCTCACTATATGTGACGCGCTGTGGTAAGTGCTTTATATGAATTTTTCCACTCAATTCTCACATCAACCCCATGAGGTACTTACAGAGGAGCCTCACAGAAGTTAAGTAATTTGCGCTAGTTAACACGTGGGAGAGCAAAGATTCAAATCCAGGCTGTTATTCAACCAGTATTTAATGACTGCCTATGTGGCAGGCATGAAAGGTAGAGGAGAAACAGCAGGGCTAATCCCTGCCTTCTTGAAGCTTATAATCTTTAGAAGTCTTTCTGATTCCAAAGTCCATGGTTTTGACATTAACATTGTACTACTTCCCTAGGTCTGTGCAAAGGAGAGCCACGATTTCTAAGGCAATTACTCCTAAGAGAAATTTCTGTTCTCCAATCCTCCTTTCTCCATGCTTACTAAAGTCATATTTCTGTTCTGTGCTCAGAAGATAAATTCTGTGCCCTTAAGAAGTATAAAGAGCAGTCTAGGAGCACAGGCTGTGGCAACAGACCTGGGTTCTGGGCCCTGCTGGTTCATTTACTAGCTGCCTGACCTTGAGCGAGTAATCCCTATGAGCTTTAATTTCCCCGTCTGCAAAAATCGGTATACTACCATTACGTGTACCTGTAGGGTTAACTAAATAAGATAATGAGCCCACCACATACTACACGTTCAGTAGCAAAGGGTCGCAGTTGTTATTAATAGGATTAGGGAACACAAGGAAACCTTGGGTACAGGTGTTACGAAGGTTTGTTTGTCTAGGCGCTTCTAGTAGCCTTCTGTTTGTATAGTTGTGTACAGGTATTTCTCTTAAAGGTGCACGCAATCCGATTGATCCCAATATCTGGGGCTTACATACGCAATAAATACTAGTTGAATGAACGAGTGACTGAAGGCAAGGTCAGTCTCAGCGAACTAAGAGGTTCAGATGTGGGGGACATACATAAAACAGAAACTTGATACAATCCCTCTCTTAAGTCAATGCCCTCGGTTCCCGTAGCCCCCTTCGAGTTTCACTGAACTTAGAATGTAAATGCAAATGGGCATAAACGTAAATATAAATGGATATACGGACACTTCGGGCCTCACCGTGTAGTTGTGAGATCAGATAAAACGCTGGATGGGAGAGCTTTTGTAAACGAACCTCCTCTACAAACGTGAGTGTGGCTCTGTATCAAACACAGCCCACGCCCACGCTGCAGTGGCAGGCGCCGAGCCCCCGCTCCGCCCCCTCTTCCTGGTTTTTCCCGGCAATCCGCCCCTCCGGCGTCATGTGACAGGGGTGCCCAGCCGGGACGAGCTCCTGATTGGCCGGGTTGCAGAACACCTCCCGATTGGCCGGAGGCCGGCGGGCCCCCGCCTCCCTCCTCCTCCTCGCCGCGGCCCACGTGAGGGGGGCGAGTCACGCGATTTCCGGGAACCCGTCAGGAAGGACATAAACAAAACAAACCGAGGCAGCATGGAGAGGGGCCGCGGCCCCTGCAGCGGAACCGGACCCAGCCCCTGAGCCGCCCCCACACCTACAGGTGAGCTCCGCTGCTGTCCGCCTGGAGCCCGCAGGGGCCTGGGCTGGGGGACTAGCCGGGCGGGGGGCGGAGGAGGGCCGCTGGCCTACGAGGCAGCAGCGCCGGGGCTCTGAGCCGGGCCGGCGCGGGGCGACCGGGACCAGGGCCGAGTCTGGGGGCGCGCGGGCCTCAGGTTGCCGCCTGCCGGTCACGGGGTCTCCGGCTCCCCTCCCCCACCCCCGGTCCGGGACGGTTATATAAAAGCGCGGGGTGGCTGTAGAGGGGACCCACGGGTGGGCGGCAGGCTAGGCCAGGGGTGGGCAACGCCAGGCGTCTGCCCTGCCGGGCTGCCCGGCCCTTCACTGCTGCCTCCGAGACCGGGGCCGTGGCTGCCGGCAACCGGCCTGTCAGAGAAGCTAGCGGGTGGGAGGGGCCGGGGAAGGGAGGGGAGGCGAGGCTGGCGGGGGAGGAGAGAGAGGGGCGTGTGAGGAAGGGCCGGGGCCACGAAGGTTGGAACCGGGCAGGCAGGAGACGAGGAAGCGCTGGCTGGGGGTGGGGGGGATCCAGGCAGGGGTGTCTCTGGGGTAGCCGCTCCCCCTTCCCGTCTCCGCCCCAGAGACGGGCGAAAGGGGCCTCCCTCCGGGATTTGTTTATATGTCTTCTCAAAGCAGCTTGAAGGGGCTCGTAGGCGGAGCCCTCAGCGCGGAGTGGCAGGCCGTGCCGCCCAATGGGATAGGCAGATGAAGGCTGCTGCGCCAATGGACGTGGGGGAGGCGGTGCCGCGGGGGCCCCCTCCCAATTGGTTAGGCTGTACCGGGGGTGGGCCGGGTGGGGCGGCCATGTTAGATGGGAGGGGACCGGTGGTGGTGGGTCACAGAGAGGGGAGGAGACAGGGCAAAGGGCGAGGGAGCCGGGCCGGGGGCGTTTCGGGTGTCCGAAGGCGAGTCCGATCGGACCAGGAAGTAGCTCAGGGGAGCCAGACCCCGACCCACCGCTCTCCCCTCCCGAGCAAAGGAGGCAGGGAAGTACCGAGGGCAGTCTAGCCGCCCCTGGGGGTGGTTCCTGGGACTAGATGGAGCTCAATCTCTGGATTCTCCCTCTTTCTCGGCCCTACCCTTCCTGACAAACACGGCCGCCAAACCCTGTAATTGCTTTCCTCTGACCCAAGAAAACAAACCTTTTTTGCTGTTTCTGAGCGGGCTTGAGCCTTAAGACTACCTTAAGAAGGTACTTGGATAGCTAGCGGTCTGAATTTCGGCACAAGGCCTCACATAGAGGGAGGCAGTGAGGAGGAAGTTCTGCTTTTCTGGATTTTGCACAGAAAACCAGGACTAGAAAAAGCCGAGAAAGTTAAGAGCTGGGTGGGGTTTCCATTTTTTCATCAGGGTACCTTCTAAAGATCGCCCCCGCACTTTCTAGCGCTAGTCCTAGTAGTAATTTGCCCCTCCTGTTTACATAAATTTGTAGCTCACGTGAATCAAGTTCATAAGAAAAGTGAGCCTTGAGAAAATTACAGATTTGAAGGTTCTTTAACTTTGTCTTGTGAATATCCTGCAGGTGAGGAATAGGAGCAAAATCTTATTTCTTTTTAAAAAGCAGAAAATAAGATTTTTATGTAAATTTGGTAATCTGTGGTAAACTGGTTGTCACTGATTGTACTTTTAAATATTTTTTTCCCATTTTCTTTTCATCCAAAATAGCTGGGAAAGCACCAGAGATGAAGGGGGAAATGGTATGAGTAATTAGAAAATCAGTTATTTTACTTTGTTTTCTGATTATTTTGGCATCCTGTCAGCCTTATTAAATGCTTGATTTAGCTTTATGTTAACATCACCTTACAACCTGTGACTGCACTGGTATTGTCAAGGGTACCAGGCTGTTTGTTGATGCACTTTGGTTAAGCATTTAGGGTATCATGCAGAGGCCATTCAGGAGTTGACTGTATTTATTTAGGAATTTGCATTATCTCCTATTTTGTTAACCGGAGAAAAATAATAATCGGTAAATAAATGATTTGTCGGTTTCTGTATTGTTTTGACATGCTTGACTCAGTTCTGTTAAGAATGATATGTAAAAATATAATCCCTCATTTTTTATAGACTTCAGTTCTTAAATATAACTTTTACAGCAAATAAAAGTATTAGTTTATTATTTATTGAATTTTCTTAAGAATGGCAGACAGGCACCTGGCTAGCTCAGTTGGTAGAGTATACAACTCTTGATCTCTGGTCCTGAGTTCTAGCACCTCACTGGACCTAGGGCTTACTTTAAAAAATAAAATAAGAATGGAAAATAGATCCAAGACTTACTTGGGTGTAATTCTTTTATATGACTTATATACTAGCTTTGGAATTTTTAGACTAGTAAGCATAGAAGAGGCTAAATACATCCAGAAGGAGAGATTTTGGATGTTCCACTTACCATCCCATTCTCTGTCATGACAATTGAAAACAGACTCTTAGACTATATCCTATTTGGTTTACTAGTTCACTCTGTGTGGATTCTTGGATGCCAGTGTAAGGACTGAAAGAATAACTTGTATAGTTCCATGGTGGTGGTTAACAATACAGTGACCGTGAAAGTACAGTGAGTTTGTATGTTTATTAATGTAGCATAGTTTTTAAAAAGAGTTAAACTACATCCACCAGTTGCTTTTAAAGTATAGTTTGTAGTCAGGATTGACAATTGTATGACTTGGAATTAATCAGCAGAGGTTTGTTTCCCTATGGGTTTTGTCTTGGATGTTTGCGAGAAAAATTCTCTTTCATTGTATTCAGTAGTTCATCTTCCAGGGTAGATAAACTCTTAGGCTAGACATAATTTGTCAGGTCATTAGTCTGATGATTTTAAGATAGAGGTTGACAGGACTTTTTCAATTCACGGTCAAATAGTAAATATTTAGCTTTGTGGGCCATTGTAGTCTCTGTCTCAGGTCTGCAAATTGCAGCATGAAAACAACCATAGATAACATGTTTGGGGCTGTATTCTAATAAAATTTATTTACAAGAACTGGCTGTGGTTGAAGGTTGTAGTTTATCAACCCCTGTCCTAAGACATCAGTCACTGGGTTTTAATTACTTAGATGTAAAGATATTGCAGAATATGTAAACATGCACTTCAGGTAGTAATTTGAGCACTTGCAGAATGTACATTATCTCTTGCCCTGAAGAATTTTTAGAATAAGAGCATAGGGCAGCATTGTATTCTATATTTTTATTTCATTTGCTAATAGATGTTTTCCTGGAAAAAAAAAACTTTATTTTTTTACTTTTTTAAAGTAGGCTCCACATCCAGTGTGGAGCCCAACATGGGGCTAGAACACATGACCCTGACATCAGGACCTGAGCGGAGATCAAGAGTCAGATGCTTAACCCACTGAGCCACCCAGGCGCCCCTGAAAAGATGTTTTAAAGCAAATGTTGGAATATTAAGTCCTATTTATTTTAGAGATGCATTCTGATTGAAAAGTTTTGGCTTTTTAAGATATTATACCTAAGAACCTTAATATAGTCAAGGGTATGGTCCTGTTGAGGTCTGAAAGTGCATCTAGTGTATCATTCCTAACAAAACTGTTTACAGCCGTTTGAAGAGATGTTAGTCAAATGAGTAAATACTTAACCCTCTGAGTTCTTACATATATCATGCAGTTAATTTGGGAGCCATACTGATGGTGCCATTGCCTGAGGTGTTTGTAGAATGACCTAAATAGGGTGGGATACTTTTTCAGACAAGATCCCAAAAGATACAGGTTGCTACCCCTCCCCTTCCTTGGAAAATGTGAAGTGATGCTAAGTGCCCACTGAAGTGGAGATGCTAAAACCCTACATAGGCAAATAGTTAATTTTTTCATGGGTAGCTTTTTGCTTTGTTTCTATGCAGTTATTTCTCCAGTTTGGTTGACTTGAACTGGGTTTTAAGTGCAAGAATGACAGTTGAGAAAGGAGAATATATTGACCTCTTAGAACGGAAAAGCATCAAGTGGCCTGTAATCTTGTTTCTAGTTCTAGTTAGCCTACTATTTGGCTGGGTGACTGTGGGTAATTAAGTTTATTAATTTGTAATGGGAGAGATTAATGATGTTTTCTGTCTCATAGTGGGATATTGGGAAGTTGTCAGTTACTGTATTCTCAAGCTCTTGTACTTTGAATATGCTAATACTTCCAGCTGCTTAGAACCACCTCTCAAATCTCTATTCAGTTTTCTTTTTCATAGGTTAATGACCTCTCAGTTTATCCTTATTCGCACTTGTACCACAGTACAGTATTTACCCATTTATGTCATCTACCTGGTGAGCAACTTGAGGTCAGAGTCTGCCTACTTTTATATCCCCAGTGCCTCACTCTGTGCCTGTCACCTTTTAGTGCTTCTGAACTTCCTAAATAAATGAGTGCATTGCTAAAAACTGCTTATCTGGAAGGTAATAAGTCAGTCTACTATTAGTAGAGATGTTGGGCTTAGTTGGAAGGGAGGAATTAATCACCATCTGCTGAAACAAAAAGCCTTCATTTAAAAATTGACCCGTTTGAGAAAGTTTATGGAAAAGCTATTTTGATGATGTCTAAAAATCCCTTTAATTCTTTTGTCAATTTTTTTCAGATACATTCCATTAGTTAGACTTGTTGAATATTCCTTCTAAGCATGCCCAGACAGACAGACACACACACACACACAACCTGTGCTTTTTCCTTTGGATTTGTCATTAACACTTAGCACACTTGGATCTCTGGGTGTTTGGCAAATGTGAGTGGAGCCTCATTTCTTAGAGGTTTGGGACAATTATTCATCTGTATAGCAGTGTTTCTCATCTTGGGGAAGTACTGTAAAGTCATTCTTGTTAATAAGTCTGGTTCACCCCAGGGGGGAGGGCTAGACATGGAGAGAGTTTGTTGCAGGGAGCTGCAGTGGGACTTGGTGACTGCACTACCATCCCACTGTATTGCTAGCCAAGCCTTGTGTGCTTTTTTACCAGTTCATGACCTTTCTAACAAAATCTGTATTGGAACTCTCCTCCCCAAACAACTTCTTAAATCACTCATCTTCCCACTAATTCCCGGCAACTCTGTTCATCTTGCTATTCTGTCCTTTTAACACCAAACCTACTTCTACATCTTTTGTTACAAAGTCATGTTTTACTTATTTATCTTTGGGTGTTGTTGACATTGACAGTTTCCCATGAAAGCATTATGAGCTTGCTAATTTTTTGTCCTCCAGTTTTCTTCAGATTCTTCTTGTACACATATTTTCTTTAGTTTATAGTGTTCTGCCTTTGAGAGTTTAAGGTGCTTTTATTTTTATTTTAGAGAGGAATTTCCATCTTTGACTGCTACACACTATTCCTGATGCAGTTTGCCTTCTCTTTTATATTTTTGCCATTCAACAGAAATTTAAAGCATTACAAAAAAAAAAAAAAAAACTTTAAGGAAAGGTCCTTGATGGTATGGGGAGAAACTAGGGGTAGGGTGCCTGTACTCTTGTTCAAAAGATTCACTCTAGAAATCCTTTAAACAGCAAGGCTTCTAGCTTTCTACTTGTGTTTTATAAGGTGTATAAAATTTCTTACTTGTAAAGGACTTTACAGTTTTGTGAAGTGCTTGTTAGTAAGGGTTTTCATCCTTACTATTGAATTCTCTACTAGAGTTGCCCATGGACTAATAGAGGAAACAAGACCTTGCAGTTTAACAGTAGGATAATTTTTAGAACAACATGTTCTGAAAATACGGAAGAGGGACTACTAGCTCTGCCTGAGAAAGTTGGAGGAAAGTTGGAGAAGCTTCACAGAAGAGGTCCATTTGAACTGGGTTTTGAAGACCAGTGAAGGAAGCATTCTGTGTCCAGTCAAGGAGGTATAAAAGGTATATGCGGGGCATCTGGCTGGCTCAGTCGGTGGAGCACGTGACTCTTGATCTCAGGGTCATGAGTTTGAGCCCCACATTGGGCATGGAGCCTACTTAAAAAAGAAAATAAAAGATGTATGTGATGTGTGGGGTGGGCTTGGATATGAGAAGGCGTCACCTAAGACAGGGCCACCAAGAGGGCATAGATGGAGGAGGAGGAAGAGACTAGTTGCGGTGAGATTTAGGAGGAAAGGGCTTTTTTGTTTTCCTCTTGTCCCCTCCTTCTCTTGGGCCTGCTCTACGCTGTCAGGTCTCTGGTCCCTTCACTTTGTGGCTTTGACTTTGATTAGATGATCTCTTTTCCCATAGTTTTTGGTTTTTCTTTCAGTCTTTCATCGAGATCTGACACACCTCTCTTCTCTCTTGTAATCCGTCAGTACCAACATAACCTTTTTTTCTGACCTAATGTGTCCCTTGCCTTTATCTCATATCTCACCTCCTTGCTTCCATCCCTTTCTTTATTCCCTTTGGGTTTCTTTCCCCCCTTTTTTTGACTCTTTTTTAATTTTTTTTTAAGATTTTATTTATTTATTTGTCAGAGAGAGCACGTGCACAAGCAGGGCGAGCAGCAGGCAGAGGCAGAGGGAGAAGCAGGCTTCCTGCTGAGCAGGGAGCCCCATGTGGGACTCGATCCCAGGACCCCGGGATCATGACCTGAGCTGAAGGCAGATGCCTAACCGACTGAGCCACCCAGGCGTCCCTTGACTCTACTTTTCCTCTTCATTTTTGCTTTATTTAAAAATAAAACAAAAACATTCTTTCACACGATCTACTTCTTTGCATTTGAACAGCAGCGAATGTCTGAGTTGATTCCCTTTTGGGAAATCTTGTGAGATCAACTTGGCTTTGATACCGTTCCAAGTACTAATTATCCATCTCCATGAATTTTCCTTTTAAGAAGCATTTTCATTTGTATTCAGAGATGCCATTTCTTATAGGCTACAGTGCAGAATATAACCACTTATATGCTGTGTTTTCTACTTGAAACTGTTCTATGACAAGATTCAATTCAAATCTCACCTTTTCCTGAAACTTTCCCAAACTTACCCAGGTAGAGATGTAGTTCTCTTCTCTGTAGTTTTATAGTGTTTTCTAAACACCTAAGCTTTACTGAGGTATAATTTACGTAAAATAAAATTTACCTAACTTTTAGTTTTGACAAATCTATGCAGTCATCTGACTACCTCTACAGTCATGATACAGAACATTTCCATCACCACAAAAAGTTCCTTCATGACCCTGCTTCACCCCTGGCCCCAATCACTGATTTACTTCCTATCACTGTAGTTTTGTCTTTACTGGAATTTCATCTAAATGCAATCATAGAATGTGTTGTCTTTTGAGTCTGATCGCTTATAATGTTAATAATGCTTTTGAGATTTCATGTCATTTCGAGTATCAGTTGAGTACTTGTTATTGTATGGATATACCACAATCCATCCATTTTGGGTTTGCTTCAAGATTTTAGGCCATTTTGAGTAAAGCTACTATAAACATTCATGTAGAGGTGTTTTAAATACCTCTCTTATCATTAATTATCTTTTATATGGAGGTCCAGTTGCAGAATGCTTAAGAGTGAAAGACCTGAAGTTAACTGTATTCTCAAACAGGCTTTTTGCTAGTGCTGTGATTTTTAATAGCATCTCATCTGTCAGCTTAGGCACCTCATCTGTAAAATGGAACTGGGGTGGATTGTAGCAAGCTAGGGAGCATAGGCCAGGTTAAAGGGGTAATTCCTTTCAGTTGAGTGATTCAGGTGATGTTGCTGGGAATATGTACCCAGTGATTTTCTTTTTCCCCCAAGACAGTGACATTTGTTAATAGGACTCAGAAATTTTACATGAAATTTCCAATTTAAATGCTGGCATTTAAAGTTTAATTTTTTAAAAACACCAGTGAGGGAGCCGAACAAAACCCATATGTAGATTGATTTGTGGCTGCAGTCCAGTTTGGGGCCTTTACTTTACATCTTCAGTTAACTTTGTATTTCCTTTTAAAATGTTTATAGTCCTGGTAGAGTGAACTTGTTGGGACTTTGCTACCTAATAGCTTAGCATAATAACTTGCTGGTTGTCCAACCTCCCAAGTTAAAAGACTAAACTAATGAATTACTATAAACAAATTTTATTCTTTCCTCTGCTAGGAGGGATAGAAGAATTCTGAGTGTCTGATGGAGGGTGGGCTCAAGTTCTTGTTACTCTTTGTACTTCTCCTCTGATTGATAGCTGCTGATTATATTCATAGTTATGTTTTCCCAGATATTTGGGTAGTCCATCTGCTTTGTTTGGTTTATTCTGAATCCTGTTGAGACAAGTATAGTATAAACTGTGTATTTGTATTTATTAGAAACTGTATAAGGTGTTATGGATATAAAGATAAATTTTGTGTAAGTCCATTCCCTTGGGTTACCCAGAATCTCTGGTGAAGCCAGTATAAAACTAACTATAAAAAAGAGATGAGTTCTGTGTAATGGTTTGAACAGTTAGAGCAATAATCTCTCTGAAGAAGCCCTTTCCCCTTGTAATTTACTTGCCAAGTCTTTTTTTTTTTTTAAGATTTTTTTTTTTTTTTATTTTTAAGTAATTTCTACACCCAGTGTGGGGCTTGGACTCACAACCCTAAGATCAAGAGTCACCTGCTCCATGGACTGAACCAGCCAGGCGCCCCTACTTGCCAATTCTTTATTGTGTACAGAGATGACTAGTTTGAAGCTTTATGAATTACTTTGTGAATCCAAAGATTCTTTTGCTGATTAAACCAGCATAATTGACATTGACCCTCATGAAGCCAGGGCAGGGATGTTAAATGACCTGTGTTGCCTGCAGATCCCTTATCTACCCTAGTTCCAAGCAGTTGGGTTTTTGTGATAATGAAGTGTGAAATTTAGACAATCTAGGATTCTGAGTTGAGTTCAGGTTTATACTTTCAGTAGCTGAACACTCCAGGAACATCTTATAACAAGAAAGGAATCTTAGGATAAAAAGTAGCCACAATTTATTGAGTTATCTGTTTTGTGTCAGGGCACATATTATTGTGAGTCACAAAATCCCTGAAAAGTAAAACGGGGAATTCTTGTATTTACAAATAAAAGAAGGCAGGTAAGAATCTGGAATAAAATTCCAAATACTCATAAAGCAGAACCTTTTATCTTGAATCTAGAGTTTGCTTCTCACAGAGCAAGCCTTTAGGAGTATTAGAGCCAAAGAGGCAGCCAACCTTTCTCAGTGTTGAAATAAATGATTGCAAAACTGTATTCACAACCTCTTTGTAGCCTTATGTCCAAAACCTCTGTACCAGCTGTTCTATAGCCCTGTGTCAGTGGTATAGCCCATTTCACACAATAGGAAGGAATTTGAAGAGGATTTCAAAATTGTATATATTCTTGCTACTTTTAGAAGAGTGTCAAATCTGGGAAAGGAGGGAGGAGACAAAGTTTGAGGAAGAACCTACATCTCTGATAACAGGAGTGCTGAAGTTGTTAGGCTACATCCAGAGTGTCTTGGGACAGCTATTCCCCTGGAATCTTGCATTATGGTTCAAATGTGTTTGCCTGCACCACTGTTTCTGTGCTGCTGCCTTTAAGCCTGCTGTTCCCTTTTTACATTTTACATACAGAAACTAAATGATTCTTTAAATTTTAGTGTTTAATCTGCATAAAATATTTTGTTTTAATTAAAATGGGGGTGGGGAGAGAACAGTGTAACCTGTATCAGTCCAATGCCTGGGTTCAGTTAGCTTCAATAAATTTTAATCCTACTCCTCCTTCTGCCCTCTCCTCACTAGACAAGAATTCTCTCTGGTCTTCAGAATTTACTGAAATTCAAATAATACTTTTCCTGGAAGTGTAAAAGAAAACTCAGGAGTACAGTTTTCAATATTTTTATTATATGTTACTGTAGTGGTTCAAGACTCAAATTAGCAAGCTAACTACTAGATAATTTCAGAGCACATAAAAGATGCTTGATACATATACAAGTTGACCTTTGAACAACATGGGGGGTTAGGGGGCACCGACCCTCTCTCCCCCCATACAGTTGAAACTTGTGTATAACTTTTGACTCTCCCCAAACTTAACTACTAATAGCCTGCTGTTCACCAGAAGCATTGTGGAGAACATAAACAGTTGATTAACACATATTTTGTATGTTATGTATATTATATATTGTATTCTTACAATAAAGTAAGCTGGAGAAAATATTAAGAAAATCATAAGGAAGAGAACATACATGCACAGTACTACTACTGTACTTACTGAAAAAAATCCACGTACAAGTGGACCCACACTGTTCAAACCTGTTATCCAAGGGTATTCTAAATGACTGACTTCTTCGCAGTGTCCTCTTTGTATATGAACAAAGTTGCAGCTCTGACTCCTTATCCAGAGGGACCTGTGGTCTTAGGGGATTTCCCATTCATTGTCAGTCAGCTCTTGTGTGGATGCCTGTGCTGGGCAAGGCATTGCTTTTGGTACTGTAGCGAAACAGAGATGAGATATAATGGTTGTTCCCAAAAGACTTTACAATCTGGTAGTGGAGACAAGGAATTAGGGAGGAGGAAAAGAAAAACCAGTGTGAGCAAAGGCATGAAAGGCCAGAGCCTCACTGTTGGAAATTCTGAGTGGAGTGAAGTGTGATTATAAGTACCTCAAGGATTTGGTGAAATTGTAAGATCAAGCTAATATTAGTGTTATAGAACAGTAGTGGAAGATGAGATTGGAAAGATCGTTTCATTGTGTCTGAATATTTTGAGCATTATCCAAGAAATCTTTGGGAGTTGCTGAAAACTTATGGTCATAGTGCTAATACCAAGTGGTGGTTCAGGGAGAAAATATAATAGAACATAAGAACTTGGGGGGGGGCAGCTGGAGACAGGAAGATCTGTAGGGCAACTATTGGGATGGTAAATATAAAATGATGAGGCCCAAGTAAAGGGTTGAGAAAGTGGGAAGGGCAAAGACGAACAGATGCGTGTGTGCTAGGTACAAGGTAAGTTGTCAGTATGTCTTTGTTAAAGAGAACTGGCATGATTTAACAGAATCAGGGAGGAGAAAGAAAAGAGTCAGTACTGAGATCAGTGTTGCGTGCCTGGATGTCTGAGAATGACGGTACTACTGACAGAATGGAAATGTTTGAAGAGGGAGGTGTGGCATGTTGTGTCTGAGGTCATGGGATGTGAGTGAACAGGGAAATACCTGGTTCTCAGATGGTAAGGCTCATGCATTCATGCGTTTAGACTGAAGATGTAGATTTGGGAGTCCTCTGGAGAAGAGGCACTGCAAGTAGGGATGGTCTCTATAATGATAGGTTTGCACAGAGGCATTTACTGAATGACCACAGATAAATCTCTTACCCTTATCGAACTTTTTTTATTAATGTAAAAATGGTTGAACAGAGGGTAGGGGATGACAGTTATGCTAATATGTACCCTAACTACTTCATCAAGTTGTTTTATCAAATGACAGGGCATAGCAATGTGCTTGTAGTCTATAAACAGTGATACAAATATAAACTGTGAATATTTTGTTGCCAGGGGTAACCAAATGTGACTGGGGTTAGAAATACATTCTTTGGTTCTGTCTAAAACTGTCCCATGCTCTTGCTCTTGTGCTCTGGACAACTTAATTGACGTGTATCAATGCTGCAGAAAGCCCATAATATCTTGTAATTGATAGTTTTCAGAAATAAAAAGTAGCTCTTCCTGTTCAGCTCACATTGATCCAGACACCTACTTTAATGGTCTTTCTTTTTCGTTCCCAAAGAGTTTTTTTTTTTTTAAGATTTTAGTTATTTATTTGACAGATCGAGAATACAAGTAGGCAGAGAGGCAGGCAGAGGGAGAGGGAGAAGCAGGCTCTCCGCTGAGCAGGGAGCCCGATGTGGGACTCAATCCCAGGACCCTGGGATCACAACCTGAGCTGAAGGCAGCCGCTTAACTGACTGAGCCACCCAGGCGCCCCCGTTCCCAAAGGGTTTTAACTAAGCCTCCCTGGTTTCTCTGTAGGTGAAAGATTAAAGTTCAGCAGAAATCTTTGGAAAGGAATGGAATAAAATTCTGAGAGGTCTTGTGTCTTCCTCCAAGACTGCATTCTAAGGAGAGAGATTTTTGAGATTCAGTATCTTTTCTTAGCTCCTCAGGATTCTTAGTAAAATGTAATTATTTTGTTTAATTAAATGTGGCAAACCTAACTCAACCCCCATATTTTTAAAACTCTCTCAGTGTGAGGATAAAAAGGGACTATTGTATTGACCCAGGTCCACAAAGTGGTATGGTAAAAGGATCGTATCTCCTTATAGGGTCATGATGAGTACTGCTTGGCTAGGAAAATGATCTTTTCTCACCCAATCTGAGGGAAAAGATATGTCTTCTTTCTCTTTAGCCTCCTCTTTTCTTCAAGACCAGCAGCCACAGGGTTTGGAAAATAAATAATGGGGGTCTTTTGCTAATAATTCCAGACATAAACTATAATCATCTAGTTTGAAGTGTACTTACTTGTCTTCTATATTTTGGAGTCCAGAGAACTGCTGTTGAAGGGTAGAGAATGGGGATTCACCTGAAGTTGTGTTCACAGGATTTATATCACATACTTAAGGGAGAATGTGGCCTCCACCATTCACCCAGTGTGTTCCTTGCGTGAGCAGCATATGCTTCCTCAGTGGTTTGGGAATTTGCGGATCTCTGATTTCTGCTGTGCCATGAAACGGGTAGTGGCTTGATTGAGTAAACATCTGAAGAACTATTTTGTTGAGTAGAACTATTTTGCTTACTATTTTGCTGCACAGTTTTCAGAAGGAAAGGAATTGTTGAGTGGGACATATGACGTATGGCAGGATGGATGGAATGTGGCTGACGGGTCCTGGTCTGCAAAGGAGCTTGGGCAAACTCATAAACTGTCTTTCTTGCCAAACGGGAACCTCATGGGCTATATGTACATGATGTATAAACCTAAATTACCAAGTCAGTGGTCCTTCCTCCCTTCCCTCCCCTCTCTTCCCTTTTTTTCATCTTTACGTGGGGATTAAGCCTCAGGGGAAATGACTTATTTAAGTTAGAGGGTCAGGACAGTTACCACATCTTAGAACTGTGGATCTGGTACAGTTTAAAGACAATAGAGAGAAAACCCAGGAACTCTGCACACATGAAAGAAAGGATGAGCATGAACCAGCAAAGATTAGGAAAGAACAAAATAAACCATAGTATGTGAATTATATAACGGTATAAATGTGTTGGAGTTTCTTACCTCAAAAAATTTTTAAAAATACTTTTCATTGTAAAACAAATTTTTCCATTTAAACCATTTTTAAATGTACAGTTCAGTGGCATTAAATACATTGACAATCTTGTGTAACTATTTCTAGAACATTTTCCTCATCCTAGACAGAAACTCTGCCCACTAAACAGTAACTCTCCTGGCGTCTGGTAACCTCTATTCTACTTTCTGTTCTGTGAGTTTGCCTATTCTTGTACCTCGTATAAGTGGGATTATGTAATATTTGTCCTTTTGTGTCTGGTTTATTTCACTCAGCGTAATGTTCTTAAGGTTCATCCATGATCAGAATTTCATTCCTTTTTATGGCTGAATAATGTTCCATTGTATGAATCACTGTATTTTGTTTATCCATTCATCTGTTGATGGCCACTAGGGTTGTTTCCACCTTTTGACTGTTGTGAAAAACATAGCTGTGAATATGGGTGTGTATGTATCTGTTTGAGTCCCTGCTTTCAGTTCTTTTGGGTATCCAGATGTGGAATTGCTGGATCATATGGTAATTCCATGTTTAACTTTGTGTAGAACTGCTAAAGATTCCCAGCTGCACCACTTTGCATTCCTACCAGCATTGCACAAGGGTTCCGGTTTTTCCATATCCTCCTCAATATCCTCGACTTGTTATTTTCCATTTTTTCGATAATAACCATCCTAATGGGTGTGTCAAAAATTTTTTTAACATCTACTCTGTTGAATGTTGGATGACTCAAAAGTGCTACTTACTATTGTGAGGAGTCAGTTCCCTTGAGTCAACTAAATGGGAACAGTGCCCTAAGCCAGTGGCATATAAAAGGGGAGGTGTAGGGATTTGGGCCATCATATATATAGTATCTGCTTTTTCATAAGACATTTTCATTTATATTGGTTTATATTTTTCAACCTTTGAAAAATATTATGGACTCTCAGGAATCATCTGAAACCCTCGGATTCAGAAGAGGCAAAATTTAGGGGCTCTTGGATGTGTGTAGGCTGCCTGGCACTCCAGTCAGCTCTTGGGTTTGGCTTTCAAAGTTTGGATTAGTGGTTTAAGCAGTCCCAGGGATGAGCTTTTGGTAAAAGTCCTTTGGCCTTACCTATTGGTGATTTACCTTACTTCACCTTTTGCCTTGCCTAATGTACATAGTAAGCCTCAACATATTTTCAAGTAGAGAACCAAAAAAACCAGGGTAGGACCTGGTAAAAAAAAAAAAAAAAAGCTATGAAAGATATTGAGCCATGGCCATCTTCAAGTGATACCATTACTGCTCATAAATCAGTCATTTGCTCCATATCATTTGTAGGAGAGGAAAGCTTTTCCTCTCTTCCCTTCTAGGTTCTAGGTTCTTTGGCTGGTCTGATATAAATAAATTGACACAAGACAGATGAACAGAAGAAAAACAAATTTTAATTTTATATGTATGGGAGCTCATCAAAATACGAGATTCAAAGAAGTGACCAAAGCAGGCAACTTTTATACCTTTTAGACAAAGAAACAATAAATCTGTTAAGAGTTGACAAAGATGTTTGGGCTTGGGGTAGCAAATTAATGAAGAAATAAGGTTTATTTATATAGCCTTCTTGGCCCTGAATTGCCTATCTCTGGCACTAAGGATGCTTTCTTTCTCCCAGGTGCAGGGAGGGTACCTCTCACATGGGGAAATTTATTTCTTGCTTTCAGGGCAACAGAGGAAGGTCAGAGTCTCTTTATTGCACTAGCTCTTTCTTGAGTAACTTCAATTAAAAATAATATGTGAGGGCAGCATATTGGGGCAGCCTGCCCTGAACCCCTATCACATTGCTTCAGGGAGCCAGTTTTCTGTTAACAGAGTATTTTCCTGTGCCTAGGCGCTGTTGTTGAATAGTTTTGAATGAGCCCAGGTACAGAAAATCTGTTGGCAGATATTTCTGATGGACAACAGTCTTCTTTCCCTTGGAAGAGTCACAAAACTGTATTGAGAACTGATGAGCCAGAGCTGCGAAAAAAAGGAATTCATGGGGTGCCTGGGTGGCTCAATCGTCCTGGGATAGGGTCCCGTGTCAGGCTCTCTGCTCAGCAGGGAGTCTGCTTCTCCCTCTCCCTCTCCTGGGTGTGCTGTCTCTCAAGTAAATAAAAATCTTTGGGGGAAAAAAAAAGGAATTCCTAACTAGAAAATTGATTTAGCCTTTCCTTTAGGGTTTTGTGGGTTTTTTGTAGTTGTTTTTAATAACACTAGTCTTGGTCTGCTTGAGGGCAGGGTAGAGGACTTTAGGATCAAGGAAGTTTGGGAAATCCTATCTGCGCTAGTCACCTTTTGGTGATTTATAATGCACATTAGTACCTAGCACCTTAAAGTTTGCAAGAAGCCCTACATGGAGTCAATGTATCAGTTTTATTTAATGTGGTGTTTTCTAAACCTCATAACCCTTTTATTGAATAACCATTTAACATTCCTTGGAACAAATATTTCTTAGGTTACACATTGGGAAATTAGACCATTGCTTTTAGTGTACATAACTTTAATATCAAAGCTGTGAGTAAAATATGGATATTCTTAAGCCCAAAGAAGTGTGAAGGCATCCTGAAGAGCAAGTTGTTACACCTTCCTCTTGTTATTTGGCCATCTAAACATCAATATACCCTTTGTATATGGCTCCCTGGTATAGGAGATGATTTGGGAGCAGTGTATCATTATGGAAGATTCTGTGCAATGGTAATTACTGTAGAAACCTTTATTATTTTTTCTTTTCTTTCCACTTTTGGGTGGTGAATTTTGTTGTTCATGGTCGTTTCACAATAAATGGTACCAAGAATTTTGGAAATTGGTACTTGGAATGGTACCAAGAATTCTGGAAAATGGGTGCAAAACCTTGGGGATAAAGATAATTGGTTGTGACCTTGGGTCATTAGTTTCAGAGAATGAAAAGACCTTTTACTGCTTGGGGTAAAATTGGCCCTTCACCCTTCCTGTTTGCTGCTGGGAAAAGCACCTAAGGACCTTTAACTATCCCAGGAGGAAATGCTCAACTCTTAACATGATGGATACCCTCTCTTTGGGAAATGGTGTCTTTAAAACATTCAGCCTTGCTGCCAGTAGCCGTCACAGATGTTGAGTTTCTGAGATGGAGTAGGTGTGGCACAAAGGAAAGCATTGGCAAAATATACCTGTTGATAATAATCACCTTTCAGATTTATTTTATTAGTACATCCTAATTTAATATCTCATTCAATTCTCATAACATCCCTGTTATAGTTAAAGGAGAATAATTGTCATTCCTCAGTGGGGTGCTAAGGCATAAATTTAAATAACTTGCTCAGATTCATAAGACTGCTTAGTTTTAATTATGGGATCAAAACTGGATTCCAAGTCTCCTGTCAAGTGCTCCAAACAAGTGCTCTTTTTGCTAACTGCATTGACAACCTAGTTTTGATGTCAAGTGTTTAAATAAAATTAAAAAAAAAAAAGTTTCTCCTGCTATGCAAAAGTAGAGTGCTCCTATGAAACCTTTTGTAAGCTGAAATGGCATAAAGTGGAGAAGCACTTACCATTAATTATGTGGAAAAATTTTGAGCATTCCCAGGCCAGAAAATAACCTCTCATAGGATTTTCTGATACCTTAGGATACATCTTGCCAATGCATGCACAAAATAAATCGAGATAAAGCACAGATGTTCACAGACACAGTTCAGAACTGTGGCAACTTGGTACTGAGATGCTGAGTGGTTCCCAGGGAAGGAGCTGGGTAGGGTACCTGCTGCTGTGCTTGGGTTGTGTTCTGCCTCTGTAATGGCCCAATGGACAACAAACGCTTAACACTGTTTTCACCTATTTTCATAAAAACACAAATCCTCTTTGGATTTCCTTCAGTTAGCAGAAACAGGTACCAGTGTAGGTCTTCGTAAAAGCGAAGTGGTGTAACATAAACTTCAAAAAGTGGGGTTACCTCTATTTGCATTTGTATTTTATGGCTTTATGGCTTAGAAGATTCGGTGGCTAGGAAACTAGTATTATTAGTAGTATTGTTTTCTTTCTAGAAATGAGAAAGAGGCTTAGAAAGATTGACCTACCCAGTGTTACATAGTTTGCAAATGAGAGCTGCAACTAGAACTTAGCCCTCTTTTGTCCACTGTTTTCCCTGATAAACCAAGCTATTGGTAGATGGTGTCTTTAGTTGATGGCAATGAGTATTTATTTAGTAGAACTTAATCTTTTCTCAGTCTTCAGCCCTGTTGCTTAGTAAGGGTAAACTTAAGATTTTAGAGAGTATCACTCTTTTCTCCCAGATCCAGGTTATAGACCAGGATTATACTGACCCACTTCATTGAACGCATCACTTGAATCATACACCTTTTTGGAGTTGGAAGTAATAGATCTAGAAAAGGCAGCTGATCAGGGTGCCCAGATGGCTCAGTCAGTTAAGCGACCGACTCTGGATTTCGGCTCAGGTGATGATCTCAGGGTTGTGAGATCGAGCCCCACATCGCTAAGATTCTCTCTCTCCTTCTCCCTCTGCCCCTCCCCACCCCAAGAAGGAAGGAAGGAAAAGAGAAAAGAAAGAAAAAAAAGAAAGGGCAACGGACCTTGTTTCTCACAGGAATCAAGGGAAGAATTAGGACTGAGATTATATATCAGCAGTAGGATCAAGGCATGAGGCCATATAAGGAGGAACTGGACCAGAACTGGCCTTTGTCAGGAGCCTAAACTGTAGCATGGGATTGAAATGCATAGTTAATTCTGTTCGTAGGCCCAGGCTGGGCACTTAATGGTGTTTCCTAGGCTAGAAAAGCAAGGTAGGAATGACAGCCCACCAGAGGGGAGGGCCCAGCAAAGATCCAGGAAATAGAAATGGTTGTCAATTTACTAATCTAATTAAGTGGAACAGCTATTGAATCTCTGGTTGACAGTCTCTTACTTGTTCTGCAGAGGCCTTTGAAATTGACGTAATGTACCACTCTAAGCCTCTAGTCCAGATGTGTTAAGTATGGAGCAGCTCAGCTTAAATTGGTTCAGTCTAAGAAAGGATATTGCAACTAGACTGAATGAGAGCAAGGTGTTGAGTGCAGGACAGTGGTTCTCAAATTTTAGGGAGAGTCAGAATTGCCTAGAGCGCTTGTTAAAACACATAACTGGGAGAAACACTCCCAGGGTTTCTGCTTTAGTTGGTCTGGGCTGGAGCCCAAAATTTTGCAATTGTAACACAATCCAAGTTGATGCTGATGCTTCTGGTCTTGGGATCACACTTTGAGGACCCCTAATGTAGGAAAAGATGATGAAATGGGCATAGCTGTTTAGACCCCCTTAATTGAGGCCTTCACAGAGGAGGGAAAAGGGAATTAACATTTAAATTTAAGGCTCTACCACAGTTAAGACTCTCTGCCAGGTGATCTGCAATCATTATTTAACCCTTGCAACCCCTCTGCAGGGTATTTTCTTATTTTCCCCCAGCATAAACATGTTAAAAACTTACTGGAATAATTTTTTTTTAACAGCCTTTTTTTTTTTTTAAGATCTTAATTATTTATTTGTCAGAGAGAGAGCACAAGCTGGGGGAGCAGCAGGCAGAGGGAGAAGCAGGCTCCCCTCTGAGCAAGGAGCCCTATGGGGACTCAATCCCAGGACTCTGGGGTCATGACCTGAGCCAAAGGCAGACGCTTAGCTGACTGAGCCACCCAGGCACCCTCCATTGTTGACTTTATGTATTCATTACTCTTCTTGTAGATTTATAAGAGATATAAAATGTAGATTAATTTTATAGTAATGATTATACAATAGATAGAATTAAATGTTGTGACATTTTCTCATACAGAACATAAAGTGAATGGGAGCTTTACTTTAACATTAGATACAATAGATCTTTTAGATGTATTTCAGGAAGATAGGCCTCAGTTAATTTTGTCAGGGTTTTTTTTTTAATGTTGCCAATTGGTTATTGACCTATCCTTTTTTAGAAACAAAGAGAGAAATGGTGAATTTCAGGATAGTTAGTACCAAGAAATGACCAAATTCTTGAGATTGTAACTATAAGACTCCTTTAAAATGTTCTTTGTTAATGTCATTTTTGAAAGGTCAACTTGTTTTTAATGGTGCTCAGTGAAGTTACTTTGTGTTGTTTGACAGATTCACACAGAAATATTAAAAAATAAAAAGCAGTGATCCAAGCATTTGAATTGAAGGCATTGTGGGAAAACCTGCCATTTATTGTGAAAATCGTCTTTGATCGTGAAATTAAAAGTAAAGCTGGAAAAGAATTTACAAACAAGGAAAAAAAAAAGTTTGGGATCGGACTCACAGGATCTGGGCTTGGAAATGCCTCAGGTAAATCATACAGAGTAGGTGCAAAGTTTTATATTTTCCCACTGCAGAAAGCCAGTACTCTTGGTTCTGTAAGTTCTTTGAATCTTAACACAACTTGACAAACTCACATTTTAAGACATTTTCTATTTCCTCCTTTGCTACAACTTTGAAATTTAATGAGCTTGACACGGGAAACCTGGTGAATGAAAATTTGGTTAGAAGGGGGACAGATCTGCTGGCTGTGGGCGGGCTCACCCAACTCCCCTGAAAATTAATCTGCCACAGAAAGCCCACTTCCATCTCCTTGTCTACTTCCTGTTTCCCAGTTATTCCTTTCCATTTATGCCTTTTGAATTTAAAAGTAGTTAAGAGGAAATGGTGAGAGATTTCAACCTTTCTCTCTTTCATACATACACATATACTCACAAAAGATTATTGAGAATGATCAGATCTATTTATGTTATGGTAACTACTTTGAATTGATCAGTCCTGGTTTGAGGCAATCTCTGAAATAATAAAAGAAGCCCTGTGTGTCCCCACTGCACATCCACACTTCTTCCTGTCCTCCTCCAGTGGTTAGCTCTTATGCCTTTCTCTCTTTGGGTTCAGTGCTGAGGAGAAACCTAGAAATAAGGAGAGGGCAGGGACTCTTAGGTGGCTTCAGGTAGGGCCAAGCAGAGTTATGCCTTGAGCACAGAAAATAAGCAACTTGCTGGGATTCTCCAGTGGCTCAGAGGCAGGTAGCAAAGGCGAAGAAAGCTAGCTGATATTAAGAAGACCAGTGCCCTAGCTCCACCCCAATCTCTGGGCCAAGTGGACTGCTCGTACTGATTTGGAGTTCTTTCCCATTCAGAGTTTAATTTGTTATTTGTGGAATACTTGAAGTTAGAGCTATAACATACTTATTTTGAGCTTGCAGCCTGGTAGGTTTGGGGAAAATTAGAGAAAGAAAAGACTGGATTGGGAAGTACCAGTAAAGAAAAACATGAGAGTAGAGCATGTAAGAAGGCCAGTTTGTGGTAGGTAGAAGGTATTTGAATAGAGAAGTGTAAGCAAATAGACTGATAGAATTTTTTTAAAGTTTCAGCAAAAACTTGCAGAATAAGAACAAAAAGGCAAAGAGGGAATTTTTATTCTTTCACATCCTCTTCCTTCATCCAAGTTAGATTTCAGAGGGAGGCCTTTTCACTTACTTGGGCTGCTTTAGGAGTGTAGGCCCTGACTTCCCTCTGGAGTGATTTATATAGATGTTGGAATGGAAAAGTGGGGTGGAGAGAAAAGAAGGAGCATCAGCTCTGGGTGCCAAGTCTCTTTTCCCTTCTTTATTACAGAATGAATTGTACCCTTTTCTGGGATCAGGATTAAGGCTACTGAGCTCATGCCCAAGTTTCTGGTCTCACCAGTAAGATTTTTGGATATTTGACTGATCCTGTTTTCATCACCACATTCCTGGAGGCATTGGTTGCACTAACGGTGCCCAGATTGTCTTCCAGATTGTTTGGGGAAATAAGACACTGGACTCACGTAGGACTACAGAATGAGACTGACTTGCTATCTCTGCAGACCCCAGGAAATAGAGAATTCTCCATGTTGGAGAGATAGAAGAGGGAATGTTGTTAGAGGTGGATTTGAAGAAATGTTATATAGCCGAATAAAAGTACTCATTAGGGTAGTGAATGCTGATTCTAGTGGCTAAATAAGCTTTAATTTTTGGAAGTTAGGTATTATTAACAGTTGCCACTATTTCTTTTTCTATTTTTAATGCATCTTCATTATTTTCCTAATTTAAGTTCATAGTTTAATGTTAGTTTAATCTCTCAAATGTGCTAAAGAGTAGAAAATATACAGAATTGTTGTGAAACTAGTAAGTTAGTAGGTATGGGAGTTGCGTGTAATAAATTGGTCTTGGAGTGGTCTTGCAGTAGTCTTTAACTTTCTAAAGTTAAAATCACTTTGTTGTAGCCTAGTGTAAGCGGAATGGATCCGCCTTTTGGGGATGCCTTTCGAAGCCACACCTTTTCAGAACAGACTCTGATGAGCACAGATCTCTTAGCAAACAGTTCAGATCCAGATTTCATGTATGAACTGGTAAGTAACGTTTTCTTGGATTCTGCTTTAATTGATTTATTTAATTGGGGTAAAAATGTTGTGGTATAGTTTTTTTATTTATAAATGCCTGAACAGAAAAAAGGATGTCAAGTTTGATTCTTGTGACTGTCAGTCTAGTAATTTTAGAAGGCTGTATGAACCCATTGAAAATAGTAAGAGCAGTGGAGGTGGATGAGGGCATGGGTGTGAAACAGGTGAAGGGGATTAAGAGCACTGAGTAATGTGTAGAATTGTTGGATCACTATATTGCACACCTAAAACTAATATAACACTATATGTTAATTATACTGGAATTTTAAAATATGACTATGACTATAAAAATAATTGTTATTTTTATATAAATACATGCACACACACATAAAAGAAAATAATAAGAGGAGAGTTTATCTAAATATATTCAAGTCCAGTTTTTGATGATGAGGATGGGAAGCTGTCTTTTTTGTTATGCCTGACTGCTGAAGAACTCTTCAACTGGGATATTTAAGAATGATAACATTAAGCAAAGCATATGACACAGAGAATATGAGGTAAAAGTAGCAATTCCAGGTGGTATACTTATCACTTATTCTCGAGGTAAATAAGATTCCTAAGAAGAATTTAATTACATACAGCTTAAGCAACATGAATGCAAAACTAAATATATAAATCTGTTAATTTACTAAAAAATCATTGAATTGTACACTTAATACAGGTGAATTTTGCGGTCTGCAAACTGTACTTCCTTAAAGCTCTTAGAACACAGAGACACACACCCATAAACAAAAGCAAAACAAGAAAGGCCCCAAATGGAAAAGTCAAAACAAACCGAAAATGTCCTCGTTTCCTTCCTGAACCTCCACCTTCTAACCCTTTTCCCCAAAGATAAGTACTCCTAACAGAGTTTTTCCTGTTCATATATAAGTACATGAGTATTTTAAATTGGATGACACATTCATAGATGCAGTATTCTGTAACTTGATCCTTTTAACGTAAAGACATCTGGTGAGCAGCCTCTCATGCTAGTACATGAGACTTTAACTGCATTCTTTTTAGTGGCTGCATAGTCTTACTAACATATTTTTAAAATCCTATCTCTATTCATGAGGAGTATTGTAGTCCCCATGCCCAAGCATTGTTAACAAGGCCTTACCAAAGATCTTATCCTTCTGTGGTGGAATTTCAACTCTTCTTTGGTTTGCACTTTGCCTCTGTATTTCAGTTCTCACTTAAGAAGACAAATTCTTCTGTGATGAAGGTAAGGTCTTCATTATTTGCTTTGTAATTGAAGCTTGTTTCAGAGGAGATCCCCAAATCCTTCTAAGTCAAATATCAGGAAATGTAAACCTTTTTCCGGGAAGAGTGTTTATAGTAAAGTTCAAGAGCCCTTGATATTTAGACCATACCTGAGCCTCTAAAGGGGCATATTTTCCCTTTTTTTTCCTTGCCCAGGGAAATGATATTATATGGACTGGTAAAGTGACATGTAAATAGCCTTTATCTTAAAACAGACCAGAGGTCAAGTACTGATTTATCAATTTGGTACATGGATGTGAGGATGGAGGTGAATATTTCTTTCCTAAAATATGGTGTGCGATTTTTTTTAAACTTTTCTCAGGACAGAGAGATGAACTATCAACAGAATCCTAGAGACAACTTCCTTTCTTTGGAGGACTGCAAAGACATTGAAAATCTGGAGTCTTTCACAGATGTCCTGGATAATGAGGGTGCTTTAACCTCAAACTGGGAACAGTGGGATACATACTGTGAAGACTTAACAAAGTACACCAAACTAACCAGCTGTGACATCTGGGGAACAAAAGAAGTGGATTACTTGGGTCTTGATGACTTTTCTAGCCCTTACCAAGATGAAGAGGTCATAAGTAAAACTCCAACTTTGGCCCAGCTTAATAGTGAGGACTCTCAGTCTGTTTCCGATTCCCTTTATTACCCTGATTCACTTTTCAGTGTCAAACAAAATCCCTTGCCCTCTTCATTCCCTAGTAAAAAGATCTCAAGCAGAGCAGCTGCCCCTGTGTGTTCTTCTAAAACTCTTCAGGCTGAGGTCCCTTTGTCAGACTGTGTCCAAAAAGCAAGTAAACCCACTTCAAGCACACAGATCATGGTGAAGACCAACATGTATCATAATGACAAGGTGAACTTTCATGTTGAATGTAAAGACTATGTAAAAAAGGCAAAGGTAAAGATCAACCCAGTGCAGCAGAGCCGGCCCTTGTTGAGCCAGATTCACGCAGATGCAGCAAAGGAGAATACCTGCTACTGTGGTGTAGTAGCAAAGAGACCCGAGAGAAAAGGGATGGAGCCTCTTCAGGGTCATGCCACTCCAGCTTTGCCTTTTAAAGAAACCCAGGAACTATTGCTCAGTCCCCTGTCCCAGGAGGGTCCTGGGTCCATTGCCGCAGGAGAGAGTAGCAGCCTTTCTGCCAGCACATTGGTCTCAGATTCATCCCAGAAAAAAGAAGAGCACAATTACTCCCTTTTTGTCTCTGACAACTTGGGTGAACAGCCAACCAAATGCAGTCCTGAGGATGACGAGGAAGACGAGGAGGATGTTGATGATGAGGACCATGATGAAGGGTTTGGTAGTGAGCACGAACTTTCTGAAAACGAAGAGGAGGAAGAGGAGGAAGAGGATTATGAAGATGACAAAGATGATGATATTAGCGACACTTTCTCTGAGCCAGGTATGGTAATGCTTGGAGACTTACCCGACTGACCTTTCTCCTATCCTGAGATATGGATGTTTTCTTTGTCTTAGTTTGGGGATTAAGTGACTTAATATCTTGGTTCAGATATGTAATTGCTTTTTTTCTATTCAGGCAGTTCTAAAATGATCACTTTTGCTCATATAGTGATTCATAGGCTGATTCTTCGAGGGCTTCTTCTTAATTTATCTTATGTTAAGGGACCTAATTTGTTACTCTCTTGAGCAGCTATGCAAAGATGCCAAGAATTGATTGATTTAAACATATTCCTATTTCTGTACATGTCCCCCTCTATTATAGTTGAGGCAAGTTAGGAGTGCCCACAATGGTAAACCAAGTAATGATGGTTTATATTACTCATGCTTAATACCAAGAAGGCCTACTTAATGAATAATGTAAAAAAGAGCATTTTCTTTGTGTCTGTCCCATCTTTCATTCACACGGTATTTTTCCATTTAAGAAAAATCTGTGCTATGATTTAATGAGCATAAAGGATACTCTGCTTTATTTATATACAGCACATATAAATAAAAGGGAGAAAGAAAATGAAACCTGTGAGAACTGGTTCACTTCATTCAGCATTTACATGCTTGGGCTGTTGCCACTGTTGGCTTGTGCAGTATTTATGAAAATGGTATTGCCAAGTGGCACACAGTTCAAAATGCACAAAGAAGTGAAGATCTTCAAATTTAAGCAAAAGTTATTTTCTTCAAAAATAATGTTGGTGGTCGGGCGCCTGGGTGGCTCAGTTGGTTAAGTGACTGCCTTCGGCTCAGGTCATGATCCTGGAGTCCCAGGATCGAGTCCCACATCGGGCTCCCTGCTCAGCGGGGAGTCTGCTTCTCCCTCTGACCCTCTCCCCTCTCATGCTCTCTCTCTATCTCATTCTCTCTCTCAAATAAATAAATAAAATCTTTAAAAAAAAATAATGTTGGTGCTATAACTTGTACATAAAAAAACTGTTATTTTTAAAACCTTAGAAATTGTCAAAGAGAGCCCTTTTGTTACACGATTGCTGGAATTTCTGGCAGTATAAAGATTGGTATTTAATTTTCAGAAAAGTTTTTAAGCCATGGTAGATATATTGTAGCTGGTGAAGCACTATTATTGCTGAAAGATTTTCCTTTAGTGAAATCTTTCTATTACACAAATGCCTAGATTTGTGTATTTGATACAACCAAGTTGTTTGACTCGGGTTAAGTTTCAAGTAAGGAAAAGTACTTTAATCTGGAGGAAAAGGGCTTATGCCTTTTTTTGGTTTACTTTAGAACTCTGCATAGTCTAGATAGAACAATTATTTTTTCTACTGAGGAAAATTTTTCTCTCAACAAATGAATACAATTTGCTTTGAGGGGCACTTGGCTGGCTCACTTGGTAGAGCATGTGACTCTTGATCTCGGCGTTGTGAGTTCAAGCCCCACATTAGGTGTAGAGATTACTTAAAAATCTTTAAAAAAATCTGCTTTGAAATGTTTCAGGGAAAGTTGTCTTTATAGCTAGTGTTAAGTTATATAGCTCCCTCCCATGGGAAGACCAGAGTGCTATCTATGAGTAGTCTTCCATGTCTGAGCGATCAGCCTTTTTTTTTTTTTAAAGATTTTATTTATTTATTTGAGAGAGAGAGAATGAGAGATAGAGAGCACGAGAGGGAAGAGGGTCAGAGGGAGAAGCAGACTCCCTGCTGAGCAGGGAGCCCAATGTGGGACTCGATTCCGGGACTCCAGGATCATGACCTGAGCCGAAGGCAGTCGCTTAACCAACTGAGCCACCCAGGCGCCCCATGTCTGACCGATCAGCCTTATTGCTTTGAGTTCCATGTTTAGGATCAAGGTAGAAGGGTAGGGGAAGGGTGAGACAAAGGGGAGATGGGTAATAACTAAAAGAAATGGAAAGTGTAGAGAAAGATACTTTTCCCAGTAGGTGCTTAAAGGAACATGTAGATCAGAGGGAGTCAGTAAATCCTGCTGTCACCAAGGACTGTACTGTCTACCCTACTTGTGGTTGTAGTTTTGCTTTTCTTTAGCTTTCAACTGCACATTAAATTCATCTTTATCTTTTAATGTGTTTTTACCTGGATAAATGTGTTGAGAGATGAATAGGTCTGTGAAGA
This sequence comes from Callorhinus ursinus, assembly GCF_003265705.2. Classification (NCBI taxonomy): domain Eukaryota; kingdom Metazoa; phylum Chordata; class Mammalia; order Carnivora; family Otariidae; genus Callorhinus; species Callorhinus ursinus. The sequence goes on along the minus strand of NW_027397065.1, from coordinate 31,221,720 downwards.
GAGATCACTTAGTAAGTTGACCCTCATTTCCATTTTGTCAACCTTTTGACACTCAGGGAGGGGGCACCAGTGTTACAGTTGGTGTTGTCCTGTCATGCCACATTCTCTTGCCTTGTCTCCTATAGAGGAATCCTGATTTGTGAGCTTGTTGGTGTTAACCAACTCTGCTTTGAAACAGAGATGCTTTGGCTGAGTAAAACTCTCCTCTTGGCTCTGTTTAACAATGCTAAATGTTTGGATGGCATTTAATTCAGTCACTTCCAGTTGACTTGAAATAAAGCCTCTTTGGTTAGTATTACTTGGACAGTTCTCACAAATGTTAATGAACGACATGATTTAACCACAAAATCAACACTATTTTGTGGTATTATTTGGGCTTTATTCACATTTGCTAATGAAAATTTCCCTTTTTCTTGGAAGAAAGAGCTAAACAAGTGACTTCAGGAATGCAAAAGTGAATTATTGGTGAGAAGCAGGAAGAAATTCTTTGAAGCAGAAAAGTGGATAGTTATAGTTTCTTCAGAGTGCTAGTTTTAGAGTGGGTTGATTGGTTTAATTTGCAGCAGTTTACAAAGGCCCTTTTGTGATGACTAGCTCCCTTGATGCTGTTTCTTGGCAGTTGGCTACAACAGTGCCTGAGCCTACAAAGCTCCAGGAAAGGTGTAAAATGGAGTTTCAGTCCCTACTCTGGCCTTGCTCCCAAGTTTTAATAGAGCCTATTCTGTGAACAGGCTATGACCGTTTGGGGTCATTGGGATTACATGGTTGTAATACTAAGAATTGGGCCCCCAGAATGAAAGTTTGTTTTGTAATCTGTACTAAACATTTTCACGATTGACTTTACCAGTAGTCTGCACTAACCAGAGATGTGTGGTTAGAATTTTACACAATAAATGTAGCCTTTTTGACTTCCATTTGATAATCATGTCAGGAAGGAATGAGTTAGATCAGTATGGTGGTCCAGCAAATGAAAAGAAAAGGGAAAAGGCTTCATGGGAAATGTTTCATTAAACAAATAATTGATTTGTGGGGCACCTGGGTGGCTCAGATGGTTAAGCGTCTGCCTTCGGCTCAGGTCATGATCCCAGGGTTCTGGGATCGAGTCCCGCATCGGGTTCCCTGCTAGGCGGGGAGTCTGCTTCTCTCTCTGCCTCTGCCTGTCTCTCTCTCTCTCTCTCTGACTCTTATGAATAAATAAAACATTTAAAAAATAAATAAATAAAAATAAATAATTGATAAAAGAAAAAAATGTTTGAGTGCCTACATTTGTTTTAGGCACTGTGTGTATTAGATATTGCCTATCCAGAGATGAACAAAACAGACATGATCCTTGTCTTGATGGAACTTAGAGTTGAGTGGGTTTAGTTACTGTTATGATTTCTTTGTCTTTTTTTTTTTTAAAGATTTTATTTATTTATTTGACAGAGAGAGATAGCAAGAGCAGGAACACAAGCAGGGGGAGTGGGAGAGGGAGAAGCAGGCTTCCTGCCAAGCAGGGAGCCGGATGTGGGGCTCGATCCCAGGACCCTGAGATCATGACCTGAACTCAGGCTTAATGACTGAGCCACCCAGGCACCCCTGATTTCTTCGTCTTTTAATCTGCTTGTGTGTAGTGTGACTCGGCAAGAGAGAGATGCAGGATGAGAGTTTCTTAAACCTTATTTGACCACAGAACTCACTTGGGGATGAAGGCATATCTTACGATAATCGTGTTCTTTAGAATATACGTTGAGAGAGATTTAATTACCTTAAATGCTAGACCAGTGATCTGGGAATAATAATTTTTCTGCATTCTACTTGCTCATAGTGGTCTCTGTATTGAAAAGTGGCCATCTTAAACCCATTGTGTGCATGTGACTGTGTTTATGTGTGTTATGGTGAATTTATGGTGTATGTTATTAGAAAATGTTAAAATATTAGGTCAAAGAGAACTGATGGCCCTTAAATGCTTTTTTGGAAAAGGCTGAACATATATAAATAAAACTGATAACTAATTTGAGTGGGATGGAAGAAATAAAAATCTTTATTATTCTTTGAATTTAACAATGGGATATATGTAAAGAAAAATCCATTTAGACCATTTAGGTGGGTACAGGAAAAGTAAAGAAGCCCAGTAGGAGTTAGACTCCTTGAGTCATGGGACTTGAGTCAGTTCCAACTCTGCCAACTCGCTTAAAGCCTCCATGAGCATGTTTCTTTTTGTAAATGGGGTTAATAACACCTTTTTTTAATTGGGCTCTTAGAAGTCTCAAATAAAATATCTATAAGTGAAATATGTAAGTACATTTAATGAGAAGGACAGTGTTTTGCCAGAAATCCAGGCCACCTGAGGAGAGTTGCTAAATGGAGGAGAATATCAAATAAATTGTCAGAGGAATGGGATGCCTGAGGAAGCTGTATATGAAAAAGTTTCCTTTATGCTTTGGGCTAGGGTAGATTTCTTATTTTTTATTGAAGTATAATTGACATACAGTATCCTCTTAGTTTCAGGTGTGCATCATAATGATTCGATACTTTTATACATTACAACATGATCCCCATGATAAGTCTAGTTACTGTCTGTCACCATACAAAGGTTGGGTTTTTGTTTTGTTTTGTTTTGTTTTACTTATTTTTTAAATTTTTATTTATTTTTAATTATAGTTGGTATATAATACTTTCAGTGTATAATACAGTGATTCAGTATTTATATACATCACAAAATGACCCCCACATTAAATCTAGTTACCGTCTGTCACCATATAAAATTATTAACAATATTATTGACTATTCCCTGAGTTGTACTTTATATCCCATGACTGACTGACTTTGTAACTGGAAATTTATACCTCTTAGTCCCCTTTACCTATTTTCCCCCTCTGAATCTTGTATATGGTTTGTTTTTTGTATTTGTGGGTCTGTTTCTGTTTTGGTTGGTTGGTTTTTTGGGGTTTGTGTGTGTGTGTGTGTAACACCAGTTCTTAACATTGGTGGGAAGTTGGGAGTGTTTTGTTGGTCCATCTGCCTGTGTGGAGGTGTTCCCAGCCATACTAGGTTAGTCTCTGTGAACCAGTAGTTTCTTTGAGCCAGTAAGTTTTTCTTGGCCTGGTGGAGCCAGGTGATTCGAAAACACCATCTCTGGTGGCACTGTGTGGCCCTTGCATCTTTCCCAAAGCTAGGTTGATCACTGGAACAAGGTGAAATCCTTAATTTGAAGTGTCACATTGGCACAAATACATAGGCCAAAGTTGTCATTGCTTTATGTATCTAACAATTTTTAAAAATCAGATTTCTAGAAATGATTGTGTGACTCATGCATCATTTCTTTTTTTTTTCTTTTTTAAGATTTTATTTATTTATTTGACAGAGAGACAGTGAGAAAGGGAACACAAACGGGGAGTGGGAGAGGGAGAAGCAGGCTTCCTGCTGAGCAGGGAGCCTGATGCAGGGCTCAATCCCAGGATCCTGGGATCATGACCCGAGCCAAAGGCAGACGCTTAACGACTGAGCCACCCAGGCGCCCCTCGTGCATCATTTCTTAATAAAGAACTAAAGTTCACTGTCACATTCCTTGCCATATTGTTTTAAACTACCGCATGTGCACTTTAATGCTGTGAATACCAGCAGTGCTACAGAAGCTTCTCTTGATTGTTGCCCTGAAATCATTCTGGTCTCCAAATTGATTTTTTTTTTAAAGGTCATGTTTATTGAAGTATAATAAGTACAAGTATGAAATTTGCCCTCTTTAAGTGTAAACTTCTGTGAGTTTTGACAAGTGCATGTAGTGCTGGTAACCACTACCACCATCAAGATAAAGAAGAGTTTGATCACCCCCTAAATTTCCCTTGTGTTCCTTTATTATTTTTTAAAGATTTTATTTATTTGTTTGACAGAGAGAGAGAGAGCACACAAACAGGGGGAGCAGCAGCAGAGGGAGAGGGAGAAGCAGACTACCCGCAGAGCAGGGAGCCTGATGCGGGGCTCGATCCCAGGACCCTGGGATCCTAACCTGAGCCAAAGGCAGATGCTTAACAGACTGAACCACCCAGCTGCCCCCACCTTATGTTCCTTTAGAGTCAGCCCCCCCTCCACCCCCAACTCCTGGCAACCACTTTCTAGTTTTGCCTGCAGTTTTGCCCTTTCCAGAATGTCATATAAATGGAGCCATATTTTTGATTCATTCTTAATCTGAAGAAAACCTGGTAAAATTCTGAAATTCTTTTTTCCAAAACATGCAGGTGTCATCTCTTTCTTAGTGTCGGTTCCAGAGAAGTCATGTTTTTAGGAGACAAAATGGTCATTTTGCTTGGCCGGTGCTACCCAAGTTTTCCTGGCCACCGTAGTGTTACATACGTCCTGCATGGGGCCCGTCTCCATTCCCCCATGTACATAGTGGTAATGATGTGGAGTACACTAAGATGGGCATTCTCTGAGGGTATTTTAGATTTGTAGGTCATCCTGCGTGAGGTCTGACCAACAGTTGTAGCAACTCGTAATTATTTTCTGAAACTCCCCATTAGTGAGGAAGATAACTTCTTAAGTGAAGTAAATGCAGATTGCTTCCAGTAAAATATTAGACTAGGCATATATGTTTTTATTTGAGAGACTGTGTGAGAACTCTCGTTTTTGTACTTTTACCAAAGGGGTAGGGTGGGAGGTAGGCAGAAAAGCACTGCTGCCTCACAAAATTCTGACCGGTAGGATACCATCATAGAAATGCACACACCTGTCTGACTGGGAATGTTTTGGATGCACACATTTTAAGAGGAAGTCATTCTAAAATCACAGTGTGGGGTCTTAGTATCATGATCTAATGGTACATTTGACGTTCCTGGAGCTATATTTCATTATTCTCTCAGTGAGAGCCTATGTAAAGATACAAAAAAAGGATGTCACACACTAACTTATATGAACCAAAGAGAACTATAAGGAGAATAAACAGTATAGTTACCTGTGTTTATTAGTCTCTGAATATTTTATGAGTTAGACAGCTCCATATTAAATGTCATTTTATAGACCTAGTCTGTTATCTTTGACATGCCAGTGATGTTTTCAGATGAAAGGAAATATATCAAGTGACAAATAGAAGAGATCTTTTTATTTGCCCTGATTGCTTTATTGAAATTTATGGAACTTAAGCCCCCCCCCCGTCCCCAATTTCTTTCCTTTTTTTTTTTTTTAAGGCTATGAAAATGATTCTGTGGAAGACTTGAAGGAGATGACTTCAATATCCTCTCGGAAGAGAGGTAAAAGAAGGTACTTCTGGGAGTACAGTGAACAGCTCACCCCGTCACAGCAAGAGAGGATGCTGAGGCCATCTGAATGGAACCGAGACACCTTGCCAAGTAATATGTATCAGAAAAATGGCTTACATCATGGTGAGAGGGAATTGTGGTCAAACATTTCGTGTCACTTTAAATAGAGATCATAAACCATAATGTTTACTCAGTTACATATTCAGCCCTTCCTAGCGAAGTGGAGAGAGGAACAGTAGAGCTGCTATATTTGTTATCACTGCAGAGATACTCACAAATAGCTTTTGCCGGTGGTGAGAGCCATCACCTAAACAGGGAGGAAGCTCCGTGCAGAAACGAGTGACCAGGAGACTGCTGATTGATTCTTGATTCTATTCACAGTTGCAATAAACCAGAAGGGTTGGGGAGAAAGGGGAATGAGCTCCAGCATCTTTCTGTTCCATTCTTGTCTCGTCTCCAGGCTGAAATGTAAATAGGGAGATTGGAATCAAATGGAAATGGGAAGAAAAGAGGAGGGGAGAGGAAAGGGAATGATTGTAGAGAAAAGAAATGGAGAGAGGAGTTGAATGATAGGAGTTGGGAGAAGCTTATAATCTTAGGCAGGTGAAGTTTACAGTTGTGAACCTAGGAAGATGTAATTAAGTAGAATTTCTTCTTCTATTTTGTATGATCCAAAATCTGTACTGAAAAGGGGGAGGGCACTAGTAAGTTTGGCACTCAGTGAACAGTTTTAGTAATCTCTCATGCTACAGATGTAAGTTGCTAAGCAACTTTGTTTTTACACAGGAATTATATCAGAAGTATATTTGTACCTCATTTTCCCTTTCCGCTGGCACTCAGTCTGTACTCTAGTGTTTCTTAGTGAATAGACCTAGTTTTTGCCTTCAGATCAGTTTTCTACAAGAAATGAAAAGACAGGTCCAATAAATAACTTTAGGTAGCACATGGCGAGTACTAGAAAATTGTTTGGTATATTGTAGTTAAGAGGACCAGGCTATCCCTCTTACCTGCAGTGATAGGGCAAGATCCCCAAGTCTCCTGTAATGTTATTTATCAAACTAACCAAAGAAGAGCTTTCAAAAAAGACAGTCCTTATTTGTTGGCCTTTTGAGTCCAGCACCAGAGTATATGTCTGAGAAATTTTCAATCATAGCATCAAAACATCATGGTTTGAGTAAAATCTCCTATTTCTTTTCTGGGTGTATATTCTACCCTAGCCCTGATTTTTGAGTGCAGTGAACTTGCACTCCAGTCCTGAAGTTTGCGATCCTTATTACCACCATGCATATAATTAAGATTCTGTCGTACCAGGGCTAGAAACTTTAAGGTGGAGAAGGACTTGGCAAAGACTGGAGCTGTGACATATTTCCCCAATTTCTTGCAGGCACAAGGTGAGAAGGAGAGGAGGCTAGCCCTTTTAGCATATCGTGCTGAGACTTCTGAAACATGCCAAGACTTCTAAAAAAGAAAAAAGAGGGAAGGGAGAAATGTGGTTTTAAAATATGCCTGTAGAACGTATCTTTGGTGAAATAAAATGATCTACCTTAAACTTCTTTTAAACCATCTATAGGAAAATACGCAGTAAAGAAGTCACGGAGAACTGATGTAGAAGACCTGACTCCAAATCCTAAAAAACTGCTCCAGATAGGCAATGAACTACGGAAACTGAATAAGGTGATTAGTGATCTGACTCCGGTCAGTGAGCTTCCCTTAACAGCCCGGCCAAGGTCAAGGAAGGAAAAAAATAAGCTGGCTTCCAGGTAAATGCTACTCGTGTTCACCTGTGTAAATAAAGTCTAGGTGATGAGGTTAGACTTTCAGTGAGGTTTTATAGATAACCGTCAACCATTTATTCAGAAATATGCTTTTATAAATATTATAATGAGAGCATTGTAATTTTTCCTTTAAAAATAAAAGATGGTATTTACGCTTTGTTTACGCTTCATGATACCAAAAGATGGTGTTATGCTTTTAAAGGGGAGAGATGAATGGACTCAAATGCATTATATTATAAAAATGAAAAAATTTGTTAAAAACTAATGATTATGGTGATTAACATAACAATAAAAAATTTAAAGAAAAAAATGAAAAAATTTATCATAGTTTTATTTTTTCTTTGTTTTGTGGTAAGTCAGTTTTTTTATTGGGGTATGATTTACTTGAGGTAAAATGTATGCCTTTTAATGTACACTTTTATGGGGTTTTTAAAAAAGATTTGTTTATATGAGAGAGAGAGCGCGCGCCTGAAAGCAGGGGGAGGGGCAGAGGGAAAGAGAGAATCCCAAGCTGACTCTGAGTTGAGCATTGGAGCCCGATGTGGGGCCCGACCTCACAACCCTGAAATCACAACCTAAGCTGAAACCAAGAGTCTGTTGCTTAACCAACTGAGCCACCCAGGCTCCTCTATGGTACACTTTTATGGGTTTTGACAAACATATCCAGTCATATAAACACCACCACCATCAAGATAATATTTTTCATCATCCATTCAAAAAATTTCGTCATGCCTCCTTGTAAAGGGAACCCTTTCTGCCACCCCTAATCCCTCCAACCACTGATCTGTTTTCTGTCCCCAAGTTTTGCCTTTTCTAGAATGTCATATAGATGGAATCATATGATATGTAGCCTTTTGAGTCTGGCTTCTTTGATTTAACATGATGCATTTGAGATTCATGTTGATCCATGTTGAGCAGAGTAGTAGTTCCTTTTTATTGCTGAATAGTATTCCTTTGTAGGGATATACCACAGTTTATCCATTCACCAAATGAGGACATTGGGGCTGCTTCCACTTTTTGCCAATTATGAATAAAGCCACCATAAATATTCACTTACAGGTGTTTGTGTGAACATAAGTTTGCATTTCTCTTGGGTAAATACCCAGGAGTATATGTTTAACTTCATAAGAAATTGTCAAAGTAGCTATTAATGAAGTAATAAAGTAAATTTTTAAAAAAATTACTGTTTTTCAGAGTAGCAGTATGTATTATTTCATATCCCAGTTAGCAACATATGATGGTTCCACTTACATTCTCTTGGTACTGTCAGTTTTTGTTTATTTTAGTGTATTCATCATAACTTTATTTTTGGACATGTGCTAAAATTTTCAAAAATCAGTTTGGATTAATGATTATACTGTGTGTTTTTTGGATACTGAGTTCCTTGATATAAACATCAATAGGCAGTGATTTTTGGTTGCTATTAGAAAATGTTTGACAGCAGCAAAAAGAAGTATATTCTGAGTGTTCACTTAAAAAAAAAGTAAACTAATTGCTCCTTCCTTTCACAGGGCTTGTCGATTAAAGAAAAAAGCCCAGTATGAAGCTAATAAAGTGAAATTATGGGGCCTCAACACAGAATATGGTAAACCTAAACTTTTAAGAATTTGATTAATCTCCTATACTTTGCCGACCACTCTCTTTTTCTTTGGTTTTGTTACTTGCTTTCCCTGTATGCTGCCAAGTTTTAGGCCAGCCTCCTTTTTGTCCATTCATTCAGTAAGCTACATACTCTTACTCATTCATGTTCTCCTTTTAATGAGTGTCTGTATCTGTGGCTCCCCATGCCAGATCTCCTCTCTACCCTAAAGAGCTTGTCTACTTGTGACCACAATAATCTCCTACTTCATTTTACAATTGTGTTGCTGCGTTAGCCAGTTTTAGTGACTAGTGTTTATTTTAATCTCTGAGTGGATAATTTAGATCTGTGTTTTACAGATTTGACTGCTCATTAGAATCATCTGTGTACATGTTAAAAGTACAGATTTCTAGGCTTCTCACAGGTTCCCAGACCCGATGAATTGGAATCTGTGCAAGTAGAACTCAAAAGAGTCCATGTTTTTAACACTGCCCTATATTACTCTTAGGCAACTCTCTTAGCACTTGTTTGGGAACTGTTGGTTTAGATCGGTACCTCCCAATCTTTCACAACATGGCACATGTAAAGATTATCATCTCTGAGGCATCTTGGAATTTATCAGAGTAGGCTGCTCATGGGAGGAGAGGCCCCTATGGGCTGAGAGGATTAGTATCTCAAACACCTGGAACCCTTTTACAGCACACTAGAGTTTGGAAAGCTCTGGTTTTGATCTTCTGCAGTTAAGAACTACCTTTCCTTTCCTCCTTGCTCTCTGACTATCCCTGAAGCCTGGTGTCATAAGAGTTCGTATGTTCTTTTGCCTCTAAAACTGTCTTCTTCACCATACAGCTCTTGGGCTAAGTTGTATCTGAAAGTGGATGAGTGGCAAAATGATCAGTTATTATTTGTTTCAAAATGTTTTGAAATGTTTTGAAATCCAACATGACATCTGGCACATAGGTGCTCAGTAAACTTTGTGCAGTTTTCTGAATTCTTTATCTTGATTATCTTGTTTCCATTTGTGAGGGCAGAAAGAGGATTTCCTATTGTGAAGTTTACAACTTGTGAAATGAGCTGATGGTTTTATATATTAATGGCCACTCAGGAACTGTCAGCAGGTAAATGAATTATGTAAAACAATAGTTGATTTGTTGGAAAGGAAATCTACCCATTTTCCTATTATTCTTTCTTGCTGTTGAAGCATTCTGACTTTGAGCTCTGTGAGTATATATACACATAATAATTACAATATCATAGGCATTCATATTTCATTTTAGAAGCAGATGACTTGGGCTACAAGGAGATGTGATGGACCATTGGGAGCCTTCTGGATCTTATTTCCTTGGACAGTTGTAGGCATCTATTTGTGTGTTGTTCAGTTAATGTATTTATCCATAATTATGTATATATGTATATCCATAATTATGTATAGCCAGATATTTTTGCATTTGTATATATGCTAATGCACAGCCCCCCACACATGCTTTGGTCTGTGATGTAAATATATTCTGGGGTAGGGAACACCTGGGGAGTTGGTAAGGGCCCAGGCGTATATGTGTTTCTGGATGTGTTGTTCTATCTCAAATTGAGTTATGATCGCTCTCTTAAATTTTTCTTGTTTCTAAAGCTGACTATAAAAAAAAATAAAATAAATAAAAAATAAAAAGACCTTCCTTTTCCTGTTCAGCATCTCGTATTTTCATGTAGGAAAAGGCCTGTCTTTAAAAAGTTACATTTTCTTCTCAATTAGTATGAAGGAAGAGGATCTTCTCATTCATTTATTTCTCTTCCACTTCTTACTAGCTTCTCTTCCCCAGTTTCTGGGGAAGAACAGCCAGACTTAACTATTGGTTTAGAAGTCATTTCAGAACGCATGAGAGGCTCTCGTACAGTTTGCCACATGTAGTTTGAAAATTCTTCCTAGAGTTTCTGGTACATTTCTCGAGAGAATGGTGCCCTCGTTTCCTCAGAATATCTGTCAGTCGATCTGTTAGTTTTGTGGAACACTTATTATCCATTACCTACCTATTAATCCAATAGTTTCTGGAATTTGCAATTCACAAGTCAGTGACATTTGAAAAAGAATTTGGGATTTGGGAATTGTAAGGTTGTGAACTTTATATTTTGCCAGGTGAAGACGTTAAAAAGAATATCACCTACAACTACTGTAATTTCATACAAGGAAGGATATTTAGCATTAAAAAATTGAGAAGGAAGTAATCTCAGAGTGAAATAAACCTTATGAAAAATTTACTCCATTATCCTTATTCTTTTATATTCTGAAGGTCTTAGTTATTCTGCATTAAATGTTTTGTACTACGTAGAATTAAGCACAGCACAATACCCTGCCTTTCTAACTCCTTTATTTTAGAATTAAACCATTTATACCACTTAAGATATTAAAATGGAATTTCCTTGGAAATTAGAGGGAGAAGGATTAACAATATGTAAATACAGGAGTTAATGAATTCATCATTGTTTCTGCTAAAGATCAAGTGCCCAAGTAAAATATAAAAGACCACACTAAGAAGGGACATCCCTATGACATCCCCAATTGGAAAATGAACCAAGTCATGGAAAACTGGGGTAACCCCAAGAGCTACCAAAAAGCAAAAATTTTTAATTCTGCTGAACTCCAATTTGCCTGTTTTTCCTTTTGTAGTTCATATTTTTAGTGTTCTTAAAAACTTTGCCAACTCCAAAATGCAAATATTTTCTTGTATGTTTTCGCCTAGAATTCATACAGTTTTAGGTTTTGCATTTAGGTTTATGATCCATTTTAGGTTAATTTTTATTTACCTGTGGGGTGAGAGTTGATGTTCGTTTTTTTCCATATGAATATCCAGTTGATCAAACACCATTCATTAAAAAGACCTTCCTTAGAATGAAGGGAGGGAATCGGAGGGGGAGATGAACCATGAGAGACTATGGACTCTGAGAAACAAACTGAGGGTTCTAGAGGGGAGGGGGATGGGGGGATGGGTTAGCCTGGTGATGGGTATTGAAGAGGACACGTACTGCATGGAGCACTGGGTGTTATACGCAAACAATGAATCATGGAACACTACATCAAAAACTAATGATGTAATGTATGGTGATTAACATTATAAAAAAATAAAATAAATAAAAAATAAAAAGACCTTCCTTTTCCTGTTCAGTTGTTTTCTCACCTTTGTCAAATCAGTTGACCCTGTATGTATGAGTCCACTTTTGGACTCTGTATTCTCTTCCATTGATCATTTGTCTACCTTTATGCGGATACAAACTATTTTGATTAGTTTTATAGTAAATCATAAGTCGGGTAAGTGTAAGTTCTTGTTAATCCTACAATTATTTTTTTTTCAAAATTGCATTGGCTATTCTAGGTCATTTACATGACCATATAAATTTTGGAATCACTTTTTACAAAACTTACTGAAATTTTGATTGGGACTGTTTTCAGTCTGTAGATCAATTTGGAGAGAATTACCATTTTAACAAAATGGAGTCTTCTAATCCATGAACTTCGTATGTCTTTCCATTTGTTAAGTCTCCTTTAATTTCTCTGTGCCTTTTTTTATAGTTACCAGTGTAGAATGCTTAACATCTTTTGTTAGATCTGTTACTGGATATTTTATATTTTTTGGCACTCTGTAAACGGAATCATTTTTCAAATTTTATTTTTAAACTTTGCTGCTAATATACAAAATGGATTTTTGCATATTATTCTTGTATCTTGTTATCTTGCTAAATTTGTTTTATTAGTTCCAGTGGTAGGTATATAGATGCCCTATGATTTTCTGTGTAAGCAGTCATCATCTGCAAATAGGGATGGCTTTATTTCTTCTTTTCTGATATTTATGCCTTTGCAAACAAGGCAATCACCATGTCTATCCAATGTCCTAGGTATTTCAATAAGGCAAGAAAAATAAATCAGTCTCGGGGGTGAGGAGCCTTTCGCCTTAAAGTAGGATGTTGGCAGTAGGTTTTTTTGTAAGATGAGATTCCCTCTATCACTTTAATTTCTCTTTTTTTTTGTAGTTTCATTTATCACAGATGGGTGTTGAATATTGTCATATGGTCTTTTTTGCATCTATTGGAGCAATCATGTTGTTCTCCCTTATTCTGGTAATATATCACATATTTACCTCTGAATATGGTAAATTACATTAACTGATTTTTTAATATTAAACCAACCTTGTATTCTTGGAATATAAACTCTATTTGGTTGTGATATATTGTCCAAAAAGGACAATATTTATATTAGAGTCTGTTACAGATATTCTGTAAGATTCTGTTCTAAAACTAAGTTGGATTCTGTTGTTAATATTCTGTTAAGGATTTGTGTGTCTATATTCAAGAGGGATGTTGGTCTGTGATTTTCTTTTTTTGTAATGTCTTTGTCAGGTTTTGGTATTTGGGTTATTTTGGCCTTATAGAGTGAATTGGGCCATGATCTATCTTCCTATTTTTTGAAAAGTTTAATAAGATCGATTTTATTTCTTTGTTGTATATTTGATATACTTTTCCATTAAAACCCCTTATGTTTTTGGATAAATTAATTCCTTTACTTGAAATAAGCTGTTCAGATTTTTCATTTCTTCTTATGTCAATTTTTTTAAGTTGCATTTTCAAGAAATGTGACCATTTTTACCAAGTTGTTGAATTTGTTGGCATAGCGTTTTTTTTCTTTCTTTCTTTCTTTTTTTTTGGTAAAGATTTTATTTATTTATTTGACAGAGATCAGGAACATAAGTGGGAGAGGGAGAAGCTGGCTTCCTGCCGAGCAGGGAGCCTGATATGGGGCTCGATCCCAGGACCCTGGGATCATGACCTGAGCCGAAGGCAGACGCTTAACAACTGAGCGCCCAGGTGCCCCGGCATAGCATTTATTATCTTTTCAGTAGCTCCAGATTCTTAAGTGATAACCCCTTTTTCATATAGGTGATTGATCTGTTTAGCTGGGGATGGAGGGTGGGAGTGGATATCAATTTTGTTGATCTTTTTAGGGAACCACTTTTGGCTTTGTTAACTTTCTCTGTTGTATGTTTCTGCTGTTCTATTGATTTCTGCTCTTTATTATTTACCTCCTTCTATTTACTTTTGGTTAACTCTCTTCTTAAACTGGGGATAGTTTTTCAAGTTTTGTCTTTGGAGGACTTGAAGGACTTCATTTGATTTATTTAATAAACATTTACTAAGATCCTATGATTCAATATACAGGCACTATCATAGGTCTTAATGAAGACAATTAAGTCGCTTATAGGATAGTAGACATTGATATGTGTCTACAGTGTCATCAAAACTGGCACATCATTTGAAATTAGTTTCTCTGGATAAAAAAAGCTTATAACTGAACTCGGCATCTGAAACTAATGATGTACTACTATATGTTGGCTAATCGAATTTAAATTTAAAAAAAAGGCTTATAACCATCACTACTTAATATTTTCTTACAAATTCTCCATTTTTTAACTGAATAACTGTTACTACACAATAAAAAGCAAATTCTTCCCTGTTAGTGACATGTTCCAAGTATCTTGTTCTGTCTTCCAGATAATTTATTGTTTGTAATCAACTCCATCAAGCAAGAGATTGTAAACCGAGTACAGAATCCAAGAGAGGAGAGAGGACCCAATATGGGGCAGAAGCTTGAAATGCTCATTAAAGATACTCTTGGTAAGAAGAATATTGGATAAATTCATGACAGTAACGTGTAGTGTAAGATATATGATTTAAGGAGATAGTAAACATTCTTTTAAGGAAAAACTCAAATGTTCTTATTGTAGTTACTCTTCTTTCCAAGTTGTTTTGTCTTTTGAGATTTTGCATTCATAAACATGTATTGCTGGTTACCACAATTTGTTATTTAGACTTCATCACTGAACTGTTTTACTGCTTAGGAAAGATGAACTTCTAGCAACTTTAACCTTTAATGGGAAAAATAAAGATTCAACTGTCAAGCCTGCAATTTATACTTTGGTAGAGGTTCTTACGTATATGTTTTACTCAGTAATACAGTTCACAGGATTCTAATAAACTTAATTATCTTTTTTCCCTGAACAGAATATATATCATGGGGAGGAAGAGAGGCAGAGCACTACGTGACAGGGAGCAGAGAGGTAGCTAAGGTAGACATGAGAACTCTGGAGGTGTAAGAGCTTAGCTGCCATAAGAGCAGATCGCCTTACAGATGAGTAGCATCCCAAGGACATTACAGCATAGTGCAATCCATCAAAACCCTGAAGCTCATAAAATTGGCTTGGCTGTTTTATATATTCTTTGTTTCGCAATATTTATTCTAGGACTGTCTTTAAAAACTGGTTCTTATGTAGTCATTATGTAGAGTGGCATACTTCGGTTACCTGAGAATTTTCTTCCAGTTCATTTTTCCCCAGGATGCTGTGTATTGAATCAGGTCACTTAAAGGAATTAGAGCTTACTTTTTAAATAATTATTTAGTTACTTACCTGAATTTTAAGGTAACAAACACTATAAATTGTTCTAATTTTTTAAAATTGTAAATATCTTGGAATTTTTTTGCATTTCTGTTAAGACAATTTTTCTTACTTCCAGTTACTATAAATTCATTCATCAAAGTTTCTTCAATGCTTACTATATGCCAGGTGTTGGGGGATACAGGGATGAATAATAGAGATTTGGTCACTACTCTTAGGAAGCTTGTAGTCTAAAAATGGAAGACAAAGAATAAACGGGAAAGAATAACAAACTGGCAATTGCTGTGAGGAAATCAAGATGTTTAGATGGAGTAGAGTGAGCAACAGTTTATTTCTGTTTACAGAGAAATACTTCTCACAGCTACCAAAATGATTGCATTTTCTTTAATTAAAGATAAATACACATTGAATGCTTCCATGCACTTAGTAAGTTTCTCATGTCTTTGCAATTACTAGTTTCTCTTGTCAGCATTGTGTTTATACCGGATGTGAAATATTCTAGTGTTTTTGAACGGCAATTTGGAATCATTAATAAAATTAGCAATGCACATAGATTTTGACAAAACAGTTTCATGACTTGACAACATTCATGTTTGAAGGCCAAAAGGAGAAGATTTAAAGGAGAGATCAAAAGCCTGGAAAGGATTCCTTAGGTGTTAGGAAGGGATAAACAGCTAACATTTATGGGTACTTACTGTGATCCAGTACCTGTCTGTTAAGGTTGGTTAGTTATCTACTTTCACAGTTCTGTGAAGGAGGTATTATTTTGATTTTACAAATGAGGAATTAGAAACACAGCAAGGTATTAAAGTAACTTGCCATAAGTCATACAATCAATAAATGGCCGAACCAGGCATAGAAGTAAGTTCTTTGAGTTCCCGTGCTCACAGTACCCCCACATCACTTAGCCCTATCATCTAACACCCATCTCTGTGGTATTTGACCTGAGTAGTTCACATGTGGCCCGCTAATCGCTTCATCCAGTAGGCTTACTTGAGAATTTCCTTTTCTCGACATTATTTGTAACATTTGACACTTTTGAGCATTTATCTTCATCCTTGAAACATTCTCTTTATTTTAAGGTACCTTAGATCTGCATGCCTTGTTTCCTATCTTTTTACCAAAAAAAAGGCTAGGTTTCTCTGTGGCTCTAGCAATAGCCACTGGTCTAAAAATTAAAATCATGTTTTCAAAAAACAAAAGCTTGTTTATTATAGTGGTTAAAATCAGAGTATTTGAAATCCGTTTTAGATTGAACTCCTGGCCCCCTGCCACTTAACTACATGAGGACACTAGGGAAATGACTTCACTTCTCTCAACCTAATTTTACTCATCTGTAAAATATGGACAGTGGGTGTATTAAATGGGAAGAGTGCATATAAAGCACTTAGCACCCTGCTGAGCACATAAATTCCTCAATACTCAATAAATACTAGTTGTAGATGTTACCATATTACATCTTCACCATTTAGATTTTTTTTAAAGTCTTATTTCCACCTTGTTCCTGTAATCCATCATTCATATTTTAGAAAATTGAAGATTTTTGTTCATGACAAAGCCAATTAAAATTACTCAAATGCTTAAGTTGTATGTTCACAACATAGTATTAACTTGATTATTTGTGATATAATTGACTAACAAAATAGATACAATTTTTCTATTTTAGTATTCCAAATGGTATGGTATTTCAGTGATTATTTCTTATCAGTAGTTAATTCTTTTTGCTAAGCGTTGGGAAATGACTTACAAATAGTGACCAGGTAAGTTCATAGAATACTAAAATGAATTGAATATGCAATTATTATATATACAGAATAACTTTTTCAAAAGTAGAGTTGTAAATATATATCAAAATAGAGTACATACAAAGTGAAACAAAACTAAGGACAGTATATTTATACAAAAAATTAACACTATGCAAGGTCAAAAGTCTATTTTGAACAAAACTGTATTTATATGGAGAAAAATCTTAGTCAAAGAGTAGTTCCTAAATATCAATACTTTTCCTAAACAACCAGTTACTTTTTACCTCTACATAGATTAATTCAGTACCCAAATATGGGAAGTCCTGGTGAATTTGCTTGACTTTTTCTTCAAATGGATTGATGCTATTTTAATATTGTATTTTTTTCAGTGTATTTCTGTCTTTCATGTTCTTTAAAATCATTTTCAGTTCCTTTATTAGGTAGAGGGAGGAACTTAACACTACAAGTAGATTCTTTTTACCTTTTCAATTTTAAATGTAAAGACCTTGTAATTTGATAAGTTTGTATATTCTCTTTACATCCAAAAAGTCAGTTTTACCAGATCCAAAATCCTTGACTCACATTTTCTTTCCTTACTTTAAATATGTTTCTCCATTTTTCTTTTGGCATAAAGTGTTGCTATTAAAAAGCTAATAATTGCCCCCACCAAAAAAAGCTAATAGTTGCCTAACTTTTTTGCCTTATAACTCATTTGCTGTTTTTGTCAGTGTCAACAGGATTTTTTCTTTTTCTTTAATTCCCAGTAATTTCACTAAACTTTGTCTTGGGTTTGGTCATTTTAGGTTGAAAGTCTCATGTGTGCACTTTGCTCTTTCGGTATGTAGTTCAGATATTTTTAGTATTTGACCTGTTTCTTTGCTTTGGTTTTGTTTTTTTAAGCTGGGCATGGACCCCAATGCAGGGCTTGAACTCACGACCCTGAGATCAAGACCTGAGCTGAGATCAAGAGTCGGACGTTTAACTGACTGACCTACCAAGGCGCCCCCTTGCTTTGTTTTTTGTTGTTGCTGTTGTTCAGGGACTTACTATTTGTGGGTTGGATCTTCTTTGCCTATCTTTAGTATTTTCTGAGGTAAATTCACTTTTGATCAACCTTTTTATCTCTTAATTTCCTTTTTCTTTCATTTTATTTTTTTAAAGATTTTATGTATTTATTTGACAGAGAAACACAGCGAGAGAGGGAACACAAACAGGGGGAGTGGGAGAGGGAGAAGCAGGCTTCCCGCCGAGCAGGGAGCCCGATGTGGGACTCGATCCCAAGACCCCGGGATCATGACCTGAGCTGAAGGCAGATGCTTAACGACTGAGCCACCCAGGCGCCCTGCACCTCCGTTTCTTTTAAAAGCATTATTGTTGTGTTTATTTGCTGCTCTTATAGTTCTTTTCGTTTTGTCTTTTTTTTAAATTCTTATTTAAATGCAATTTAGTTAACATATACTGTATTATCAGTTTCAGGCATAGGATTTAGTGATAGAACTGATGCATCAAGTGTCCTTCTTAATGCCCATCACCCAATTACCCCATCCCCCCACCCACCTCCCCTCCAGCAACCCTCACTTTGTTTCCTAGAGTTCAGCGTCTCTTATGGTTTGCCTCCCTCTCTATTTTCATCTTATTTTTTTTTCTTCCCTTCCACTATGTTCATCTGTTTTGTTTCTTAAATTCCACATATGAGTTGAAATCATATGGTATTTGTCTTTCTCTGACTGACATTTCGCTTAGCATAATACCCTCTAGTTCCAGCTATGTTGTTGCAAATGGCAAGATTTCATTCTTTTTGATGGCTGAGTAATATTCCATTGTGTATATGTGTGTGGGTATAACACACACACACACACACACACACACACACAGACATCTTCTTTATCTGTTCATCTGTCGATGGACATCTGGGCTCTTTCCATATTTTGGCTATTATGGACATGGCTGCTATAAACATTGGGGTGTATGTGCCACTTGGAATCACTATGTGTGTATCCTTTGGATAAATACCCAGTAGTGCAATTGCTGAGTGGTAGCATAGCTCTATTTTTAACTTTCTGAAGAACCTCCATGCTGTTTTCCAGAGTGGCTGCACCATTTTGCATTCCCACCAACAGTGTAAGAGGGTTCCCCTCTACATCCTCACCAACATCTGTTGTTTCCTGAGTTGTTCATTTTAGCCATTTTGACCAGTGTGAAGTGATATCTTAATTGTGGTTTTGATTTGTAGTTCCCTGATGCCAAGTGATGTTGAGCATTTTTTCATGTGTTTGTTGGCCATTTGTACGTCTTCTTTGGAGAAATGTCTGTTCATGTCTTCTGCCCATTTCTTGACTGGGTTGTTTTTTGGGTGTTGAGTGTGATAAATTCTTTACAGATTTTGGATACTAGCCCTTTATCTGATAAGATATTTGCAAATATCTTCTCCCATTCCATAGGTTGCCATTTTCTTTTAGTTTTGTCTTAATTTCAGGAATTAATTTTTTCTTCCAATTCTTTTCTGAGTTTTTCTATTTCTGATTTTTGTTCTTTCATGTAACATTTTCTTTAATGTCTTTTTGTTCATTTTGAAAATCATTGAATTCATTTTGAAATAATAGTGGGTTGTGACCATTTAAGATAATAATAGTAGGATATGGTCATTTGTGGTCATATCTTTCAGGCACACTTTCATTGTTTGTAGGAATCTTCTCTTTTATCTTACAATAACTTTTTTTATCCATTCGAAAGAGAGAACACGAGCAGGGTGTGGGCAGAGGGAGAGGGAGAAGCAGACTCCCTGCTGAGCAGGGAACCCAGCACGGGCTCCCAGGACTCTGAGATCATGACCAGAGCTGAAGGTAGATGCTTAATCGACTGAGCCATCCAGGCACCCCCACTTACAATAACTTCATGGGATTTTTGACTTTAATACATGTAAAACTGTTTTTTCTAAACCTTGAAAAGAAAGTTTAGTTCAGGATTGCTTTCCTAACTTCAAATTTTAGAGTCAAAACTATGTTTTGTATTAACTGAAAACAGAGGACCCTAAAACTATGTTTTGTATTTATTTATGAGATGGTCATTCAATCCAGCCTGAGAAAGGGACACAGGAGAGGAGCAGGAAGAAAGTTTACCCTAGAGAAACAGAGTCACCACATGCCACAAGGGAGCCACATGGAGGGAGCAATAAGGGAGAGGGTTCAACAAAGCAAGTTAGGGAGGGGACAGAGAGAGCGAGTGGGAGAAAAACAAAGGTACCTGTGGACAAGTGCCTTTATTGGAGTTAGTGGTGATGCTCCAAAGCAGAAGGTGTGAGGGGATTTCTTTGGTACATTTGTATGTCACTAGCCCACAGTCAAGAAGAGGAACTTGGGGCAGGCAGGTGCACATGGCAGCTTGCTTTCTGAAATTTCTTGGTCTGTGCTCCTCTCCCATTTTATCTGGACCATCTTTCTTTCATATCTGTTGTTCCTATCTTGCCCAGTTTTGATTCTTACCAGTCCTGCCTCCTGTCCTGCAAGGGAGTCCTGGTTGGTCAGTTTTTAGTTCACAGAGCTAGAATGCTCTAGCCCCTCAACATCTTACTGTGGGCTTCTCACATTCACCTTCAGCTGTTCTCAGGTTGGTCTCCTGGGGCTTCCAGTGAGTAACCTGTTGGCTGTTCTTGACTTCTTTTGTTCTCAGGTACATTAATCCCCTTGACTCATCCTGCACAAATATTGGTAATGTTAATGCCATACGGGTCTTGTAGCTTTTGGTAGTTCCACCCTTTTGAATTTTGGAGTTTGTGGAGATACGTTGTCATTTGTTAATGGTTTCCATGGGTTTATGGTTTTTCTATTTAATGTCTGTTTTTATATGGGGCATTGAGGAGATTAAAAATCTATGCTGCCAAACAATAATCTTTCCAGAATTCCTTTCTGGAGGACTTTAAATAAATTGGAGTTTCTTTTTCTTAAAGATTTGATAGAACGCTCTTTGAAACTATCTCGTCCAGTGTGTTTTTGTGATTAACTCTTTGAAAACTTTCTCTGGGTCCTCTATGATAATTTGTATGTCAGATTACAAGCTCTTTTGGAGTCAGTTTGATTTGTATATTCCTAGAAAATTATCCACTTCCTCCATGCCCTCAAATTTATTAAAATTGTCTTTGTTTTTTTAATAGCCTCTGTATCAGTGGTTAGTGCTTCATTTACATTTCTTACTTTATGTCTACTGTGTTTGCCTTCACTTCTTGCATTGGTTAATTATAGGTGGTTCTACTTTCCCCCAAAGAACCAGCTCTTGAATTCATCAGTTCTTCTAATTTCTTCAGTTAGATGCTTAGTTCACTTCTTTTTTTATTTTTTCTTGTTCATTAATGTAATTAAAAACCTTTGAAATTTCTCCTGAGAACTGCTTTAGCTATATGTCATAAATTCTGATATGTCTTACTTGTTTTCTGAATACTTTGAAATTTTAGGTTTGATTTACTCTCTGGCCCAAGAATTGTTTGAGAGAGATTTAAAATTTTCCAGAAGGTAGACATTATTATTTTCTAGTTTTGTTATTAACTTCTCCTTTTTTTGTGATTTATTAAGATTTTTTTTTTTTTTAGCAACCCGGGGTGCCTGGGCGGCTCAGTCGTTGGGCGTTTGCCTTCAGCTCGGGTCATGATCCCAGGGTCCTGGGATCGAGCCCCGCATCAGGCTCCCTGCTCCACGGGAGGCCGGCTTCTCCGTCTCCCACTCCCCCTGCTTGTGTTCCCTCTCTTGCTGTGTCTTTCTCTGTCAAATAAATAAAATCTTAAAAAAGATTTTTTTTTAGCGACCCAACATGGTTACATTTATTTACATTTGTTATGTTTATTACAGCCTAATTAAATGTTCTGTGGACATTGAAAAGTAGATATATTTTCTGTTTTATGTTAAGACTCCATTGTATGTTGATTAGGTAATATTAATTAGGTATTTTTTTCCTTTTTATTTTTGGAGAAGATGTCCATTTACTCTTTGTAAAACTGAGAAAGTCCCTGCTAATGTGTTTCAATTTTTTCTCGTATTTTCCGTGGTTTTGCTTGAATGCTGGAGGGCTTGAATAGGATTCCTTACTGCTAGATCTTCATTACGGATCAAAGTCTTTATCATTGTGAAGCATACTTCTTCGGTCTTCTTTGTGACTTTCTCTGATTCAGTCCTGTCTGGTACTGCAGTCATGAACGCAGCTTTCTTATTTATACTTGCTGAGTATACCTGTGCCTACCCTTTCATTTTCAGTCTTTCTGAATCACTTTATACTAGATACATCTCTTTTAAAAACATTTAAGTTAAAATTTAATTTTGATAAGTAGCGCATAAAATTAACTTTTAGATTTTTATACATAGCATAAACTTGGATTTTATTAGTCAGACAGACGAGTTTTTCTTTAATAGGTGAGTTTAGGTCATTTTTTATTTATTGATACATGTCTGATTTTAGTTTTGTCATCAGAAGATGTTAGGCTTTGTTCATGTGGCTTTTTCCTTTTTATATCACTCATTGTATGATCCATTATTATAGTTGCAGTTTTGTATGTGTTCTGTGATAATTTGTAAGCTCTTCATTTTTTACTTGTCAGTTGAATTTTTAACTAGAACATAACATGTTTAATTTTTTTCCCTTAACTTTTCATTTAAGATTTCAATCCTATAAGAAAAATCGAAATGGTACATGAACATCTGCTTATCATTCAACTAGATTCACCAGTTGTTAATATTTTGCTGCATTTGCTTTATTTTTGTCTGTATCTACATATTTTTATTCCTGAGTATTTGAAGGTAACTTCTAAACAAATCCTTCATCCCTAACTACTTCAGCATGTTTCTCAAGAACAAGGACATTTTCTTACTTAGGCACAATACCAGTATCACACCCAAGTACTTCAACACTATTATAATATCTATATGGAGTCCATATTTAAACTTCCCCAGTTGTCTTAATAATGTCCTTTATAGCCTTTTTGTGTGTTTGTTAAAAATCATGCATTGCATTTATTTATATCTTTTTGCCCCCTTTAATCTAGATTAGTCTACCAGCCTTTTTTTTTTTCCATGAAAAATTCAGGTAGTTGATCTTATAAAATGTCCCAACATCTGGAGTTAGACGTCTGTTTCCTCCTGACTAGATGCAGTTAAATTTTCTTGGCAAGAATCATCATAGGTGATTATCCTTCTCATTCCATCACTCAAGAGGTACATATTATCAGTTTGTCTCATTATTGGTCATGCTACATTTAATCACATGGCTGAGGTAGCATCAGTTCTGTGTTTGTTACAGTATCTTTTGACTTCTTCCTATGGGCAATGACTAGATATTTTTCTATTTCCATCTCATTTTAATCATTTATTTTCTCATTACTTTTAAAACATGCTTATACTTCTGTTATTTGACTTACTGATTTGAAGTATCTTTTGACCTCAGCTGTAGAAGATGAGGAAGATGACAAATTCAAATTATACTACTTCCCACCTTTTTTCCTCTTCTCTTCTAACTTTGTTTATTCATTCACTTTTCTTTAAAATGAAGAAAAGGAAACATAAACTTAATACAGTAGTTATAAAAATGACTGAAAACATCCTTCAGGTCAGTGTTTTCAGTTGTGTGGGTAAAGCCCACCCATGGGACGCACTGTGGCTAGAGCAGTTGGAAGAGACTGGCTGGGAAAACGGCAAACATGGTCAGTTTGGTAACAATGCTTGTTGACAGGTGTGGGGTTTGGGTTTGGACTATTATTTGGACTATTGCTACTTGTCATCTACCACACTTTAAAATGTTGATTAACCATTCTTTATTCTTGGTTTGATCTTTCTAATTTAAAAATTGTAAGCTCTAATCTGATGAGTAGAATTAATTTCTGGATTGCAGTAGTAAGCAGCTGAGTACTTGGCTGGGACCAGTATCAAGCAGGAGGCCACCCCTGACCCTCAGATCTGCCTACTCCTCACCTTCCTTTTATGCCTTCTCCATTTCTGTGCCTAAGTGTGCCTTATTTCTTTTTCCTCAGGTCTCCCAGTTGCTGGACAAACCTCAGAATTTGTTAACCAAGTGTTAGAGAAGACTGCAGAAGGCAATCCCACTGGAGGCCTTGTAGGACTAAGGATACCAACATCAAAAGTGTAATCAGCTTCATTGGACCACTGGTCAGAAATGTCTGTGTTTGTCGCGTTATTCATTGTAAATTTTCATTCTGTTTTGCATGTCAGTTTAGCATTATGTAAACATTTACGATTAGGTTACATTGTTTTAAGAACTAAGTAGCATAAGTGAAGCATGATCCAAAATACTTGATTATTGCATTTTCAGAGCATAAACCATGGTTAAAACTGCTACTGGCATCAGAATTGAAACTCACACATTTAAGTAAATGTTCAGATACAGATTGCAAAAATCTGTTAAAAGTAAAACATTTGGGAGGAGCGAAATTAGTAAATGCCAAATATTGTGGCAGGTTTATGCTCTGAACCACACACAAAAAATTGAGGAAGCATTTTTTTAAACAGTCAGTTTAGATTGTTTTTAGAATTATTCCTTTTGTTCTAATTTTCCACAACCATTAATCTCACTTGTACATGGCACAACCCAGCACTCATGCCCATGTGCCATATTAGAAGTTCATTTTCCGAGCTCAATATGGTATATATAAATATATATATAAATATATATATAATGTCTGTGCAAGTAAGAAAAAAAAGCATATTCTTTGTGCCTTGTATTTTGGGGAAACTATAAAACTGGTAATATTTTGTATGATGAAAACCCTAATGAGGAAACACAAGATATATAGATGGAAAAATTATGGGGTTTAAATGTTTTTTTGTTCCAACTCTTTTTCAAATTTTTTGAATGTATATAGGACTATGTTGAAATGTAGATATATGCCACAGAGTCTGTGTATTGTATAAAAAACAAAACAAAAAACAAACAAAAAAAAGATGGCTCTAGAAAACTCCTATTTCGGTACTTGACCGGAAGAAGACAAATACTTGCACATTATTGCGATTGTTTTATTTTTTGTACCAAAGACAAATGCAACTGATATGGCAAACTGCCAGTCTAAGTAAAGTTTTGCACAGCTTACATGATACTGTATGAATGTATGAAAAAAAAGGAGAAAAAAAAAAGAAAAACGAAAAGGTCAGGGTTAGGGATCTTACTGAACTGTGAATTTTATTTCTGTTTGGGTCCAATTATCTACAGAAGGAGCATCCACACACACAAATATTATTTTGCTGTTCCTCTAGTTCGCTTCCATAGTAGATAAGTTGGTGGCCATTTAGATGTCTGTAAGTCTTTTTATTTCTGCACTTGTTGTAGGAAATTTTAATATATTTCATTTTAGTAAGCTATTGGTAAAATAGTTTTTGACCTTGAAAATTAAAAAGTTTATTTAGCTTATTGTAGTATACTTCCACCAAACAACCAAAATACAGATTATTTTTATTGTATTATGTATATATATATATGTAAAGAAAGAAAAAAGCTAAAAATATCTAATTCTTTAGTTGCCACTTTTCCAATTGATGTATTATTGTGCATGTAATATTTTCAAAGATCAACACAAGCTTAAAACAAAAAAAACAATTTATAGATTTTTATATTTTTGTACAGGTATTTTCAAACTAGCTTCTTCAGACTTACATGTGACTTCTTCTATAGTTTCTAGAACTGAGAAATATTAACACATTTAGTTTTTAGGTGCTCTTTTTTGCTCACATAGAACAGCTTCATTAGTCAGTGTTTTAACTGTGTTAAAGCTTTACCTCTTGATGAGAAATTTCTTGTGTCAAGGCAGCATTATAAACCTTCCCCACAGATCTTTCCATTCTGTCTCTCTTACTGTTTGATTCTCAAATCTTGTGTTTTGAACTCTGAAAACTGGTGGCATAAAAACTATACTTTTAAGAAGATCCTATCTAGCCAGAAAAAAATACCAAAAATTTCAGATCTAGCTGCTGGGAAATTATCTATTTCTCCAACTGTTTCTCCATTACCCCCTGGAGAATTTATTCCTTAATTATATTTTGTCCTAATAGTGTGTTTCTTTTTCTTCTACTTTATCCCCTTTCCCTCCCACCCCCCCCCACTTGTAAGCCATAGCATCTGAAGCTATAGCTTATAAAGTTTGATTCTAAAACACACAGTAACAACTGAACAATGTTGCTTATATGCTTCTTTGACATCATGAAAAGGAAACTCCTAGAAGGATTGTCTTAACACCTTAGCTGAACTGTGATGCACAAGATTTTCCTGTGTGCTTGGTGGAAACACACCTGGTTTTAGTGCATTCATGCTAAACAGATGATAAGCTCAGAGCTAATGGTTTAAAAGAATGTAAGCTCGTTGTTTAAAGTTTTTCCTTTTTAGATGGGAGAAGGCAAAGCACAGGCTTATAACTTAGAAGTATATGAAGTTTTGGCAGAGTGTGTTTAGTAAATTGAAACATGTTCCAAAATGTGGCAGTTTTGCAATCAGGTGAAAATCACTTCATGATAGAGATTCAGCTGATGAGGTTTATAAAATTGCCCCTTTCTAGCTGCTCTGTTCGGAATTCTGGTTTTTGATACTTTTTTCCTATCTGCAAACCAGAATTTGATTTTTTGGTCTTGCATTTCAAAAAAAGAAAAAAAAAAGACTTTGAATCTGTTTAGTAGATTCCATATCCTTGCATTTCAGTGTTTTATATGTACTACTTAAGTTAAATAGTTAAAAGCTTTTAAATAGTTGAGCTTTTTAATGTTGACACTTTATTTTGTACCTATTTATATATGTATGTATATCTTAGAAAAGCACTTTGTTAAAAAAAAATTGCATTTTATATGATTCCTGCCATTTGCTGCTAAATCTGGGCTGGTCAGAATGCTGCAGCGATACTTGATCTAAATAAAAACCTGGCAGTAAAATGTAGAGTGAAAGTTAAATCCTCTTGCTGTTTTAACTTTATCATAAAGATGACATAGGCAAGCTGTGCAGCTTTACATTTTAACCAGGGGACTCTGTGGCATTTAAAACCGTCTAGAAATGGTTGTACTTTAATGCCAGTAATAATCTGCTTCCTCTATTGTCATTAAAATATATACGTTTAGTGTATCACACAAACAAATCTTATAAGGGTAACGTAAAAACCCCAACAATTGTACATGTTCTGTTTTTGAAAATTGTGGCATGTATTTTTGGGTGAAGATCATTAGAGAAGAGCTCTCTAAAGGTTTTCTGTGTTCATACATGGTATACAGATAGCTCATAATGAAGTCCAGAATCTTACTTTAAGTGAAGGCATTGTGAATTCACCTCAAATAAACCCATTGTTCCAAAAGCAATTATAAACTTTGACTCTAGTACTACTATGATTTAAAAAAAATACAAAAAACGTTCTTCCTTGTTTCAGATACACTGGATTCTTTATAGAGTTTGTCTCCATATGAAAGCATGCTGTCCAGTTGTTCTTGTTAAGATCTTGTCTGAGTTTTGAATTGGGTGCCACACTTTTTCAGTCAATATGATGGCTTGTTCTACTGTACCATGTATGATTCTTGTCCTTTCCTATATCCTTCATGACAGATTATGATGTGGCTTTATATTGTGCCTTACTTGTACATTTAAACTTAACGTCTTCATTCCCTTCCACTCCTAAATCTTTCACTTTGACCTTTTTGGTAAGAGAATCAGAGCAATTATAAAAACATCATGAAGGATTTCAGATGGGTATGGTTTCCAATTCCCTCTCTTTATAGTTATTTTATATTTGTATGAAAGACCAGTTTTGAATGGTCTTTAAATATGAGAGGGAAAGACTAGCAGTAATTTCACTACATCCCTTGTTTCTGACTTTCATGAATTTGTCCTACATCTTCTTTCTGATGCTTGACTTGATTTGCTCCTTAGCAATAGTCTGCATTTAAAGAAAGGTGTGTTCAGTTCATCAGCTTGAAATTGACTATTTCATCTTTCCAGAATTTTTTAGGAGAAGAATACTCGTTTTGTTTGTTTTATAAAACAGATGACAAGTCTCTTTAAAAGAAACAGAAGTACAGTACTTTTGAAATACAATGCTGTTAGTTTGGATTTCTTTTTTTTATATATAATATTCATACAATTATCTGATGTTTGCCTTCATTAATAAAGCTGTTAGTTTATTCACCAAAATGTCAAGAATGGATGTGCTTTTCTTTATTCCATACATTTAAAAATATTTTAGCTGCTAAGATTTAGTTAACTTTCTAAGAAATTCAAGTTGCCTTCAGCAGGAATTAACAAAAGCTTATGTTCCCTTTCTTTATATAGTCTTCCTACAATTCTGTTCAAGTATTTTCTAATTAATTATGTAAGAGAATGTTAGCATCTCTCCAAATCTTGAAACTTGAATTTTGAGAATGCATTGAATTATGCTTTCAGTGTTAAAGTAAAAGGTTTCAATTATCCTTCTAGTGAAGTCTATTGTGGAATACCATTTCCCATGGAACTGAGGCCATTTCCACAACTTTGCACAGAATTGCAGTCTTGTTCTTCCCTTGGATCATGACAAATAAGTCTCACACAGTGCCGTAATACTTGTGGATTCTTTTGTAATCTTTGTAATCTTAATAAGGGCATTATGAGAAGATGACTCCATGTTTTTTTAATATTTCAAACACATTGGGATGTAACAATGAATGTCAACTGTAGGAATGGTTGTTTCGTTTTAAGGAATAAGCATGTTGGGGAAAGATGATGAAAATGTACTACTGACAGTTTTACACTTCCATAGGCAAGTGGGATTATGTGTTGAAGCATAATCCTCATGCTTAGTAAACTGACCGAAAATTGTAGAAATTACACCTAGGAACTGAATTATGCCAAATTGCCATTTTTCTTTAGAAAAGAGAGGTTAGGGTGTAGTAGTGAGGGAGTAGAACCTTAAAACTACTTCCAAATAGTATTTTGGAATTGAAGACTTGGTGACTAGAGAAGAACATCAGAGTTGGGTATTTCAGTGTGCCAAGTTTGGGTGAACTAGGTTTGCCTCTTTCATAACAATGTAAACACAATGGTGTAGTTAATTAAATTCTGGGTGGATGGGAGCGGGACTGATTACTGTGTCTTGCCCTTCGCCCTTTGTTTTTTTCGGAACCAAATAACAGAAATGTGTATGTGTGTACTGTATCTGCCTTTCCACCACATTTTTATGACACTGTATTCCACTGCCTGCTTTTTTTTTTTTTTACCTTCTTCCCCTGGGATTTGTCCTATAACTTAGCATTTGTGATTAACAGTGATACTAGGGCTGACCGCACATAAGAAGTCACAAGAGAAGAGCGGAAGGGCAAGAATTCAGAGCATTTGTTCATACGATGTGGCAACCTCTTTGGCATAGTGGCGTAGGATCCTGTTTGTAATGCTATCATAAATATTCTGTAGTTTTGTTTCCCCATTCCCCCAACTGGAGCTATGAAACTTTTTATTGGATTCAGTCTTGTCTTTTGTCTAGAAAGAATTTTATCTTGTTGACGCATGAGCTGTTTAAAAATTATTCTATTAAATGTTGGTTAATAGTTGTGCAGTTTTTCTTTTCAGAAGAAAAGGCAATTCAAATGTTGCCTTTGTTTTCTGTCACCTTCCAACCCCTCAGCACTTCTAGTCAGATACAGATTCATCAGTGTATGCAACATCCTTTGTAATTTAAAATAAAAAAAGATGAAAAGGTTTTGAATTGTTTGCCTCATGTTTTCGCCCCTTCTCTGTTGCTTTTCTTTTGCTTACCAAGGTAACCATCTGCGCCTCTGCAAGATAACCCACTGCAAAGAAATTCCAGGCTAAAGACAGCTGTGAACCGTGAATTGTGCTGCCCCCCTCTTGGTGCAGGACATAAAGAGCTAACGTTTTGGACACTTTGGGCTGATTTTTCAGTACTCTAGTGAAAGGTAGTATTATGGAGAATTATTTATTGATGAAAACATTTGCATTCTTCATAGTTTGGAGCAAAGTTTAGTTTACACATATTTTTTCCTCTTTGATTCTTTGGTTAAGCAAGGGAAATAAACTGTTTTGAGTCTCTCCTGACTTAAACATTTGTATGTGTTTAATAATTCAAAGCAAGTCTCTGAGATAGGCTGGACATATACACAATTTTTTTTTTTTAAGATTTTATTTGAGAGAGAGAGAGAGCACTAGCAGGGGGAGGGGCAGAGGGCGATGCACTCCCCTGCTGAGCAGGGAGCCCAGGACCCTGGGATCATGACCTGAGCCGAAGGCAGACGCTTAACCAACAGAGCCACCCAGGTGCCCCCATATACATAAAGTCTTACTTCAGGGGACCTGAGTGAACACCACTGAAGCAGTGTGTTCCTTCAAATGCTAAACATTTGTTTAGCATATATTTTGCCAAGACTTGTGCTAGGTAGAGAGATAATCCAGGAACTCAGAGTTTGCTGAGGGGAGGCAGCATGTGAATAAGACCTGAGCTGTTAGACATGCAAAGGGTTCTGGGTACATTATTACTGAGATACTTGCAAGGACACAAGTACCACATCCAGTAGGGTATGCTAGAGAAGAATCGACAGGCTTGTGTTCATGACATCCCAGGATTCTTGAAGTTATTTTTGCTTCATTTGAGTGACATTGGGGCTGAAGTGGAGATAGCCTCTCATGGACTTGACCTCCATCCAAACCACCCCTCACAGGAGCCTCCATCATGGTCTGGGAACTTTTAAGGAGCTGGGTGAGCCAGGTCGGTATAGTCCTTAGGAAACAACATTTTGTGGGTAGCACCT
Source organism: Callorhinus ursinus (assembly GCF_003265705.2). Taxonomy (NCBI): domain Eukaryota; kingdom Metazoa; phylum Chordata; class Mammalia; order Carnivora; family Otariidae; genus Callorhinus; species Callorhinus ursinus. Next base: position 31,191,202 of record NW_027397065.1, on the reverse strand, counting down.
AGTTAAATGGGTCATTCAGTTGCCTTTCCTCACCCACAGTGGTTCAGAACCAGGAGAGCTCTTTAGCCAGAAAGATATAAAGTTGGGAAATGCTTTAATATCCCAGCTGAAAGGTTTAGAATAAGAAAAGGGTATTAGGAAGTCTAGAAGGCTGGGGTGGCTGGCATTCATTAAACCCCTGCTAGTGCTTTCCTTTCAAGTAACTCAGCTCTCAGTGGTGCAGTGAGGTGGGTGGTCATGTCCATTTTACAAAAGAGAATAGACTCAGATAAGGGGACTCACTTCAGACCCAGCTTATATGATACCGCCAATTCAAACTCCAGTCTGCTACTGCACTCAGAGACAATTCATACTCCTAAAGGACCAGGCCAGGTCACAGGCAATATTTGAATGGATATCTGTGTAGGAGGGAGATAATGGGCTTAGAATCTGAAAAACAGAACTAAAGCCAAAAACTATGGGGCGCCTGGGTGGCTCAGTCGTTAAGCATCTGCCTTCGGCTCAGGTCATGATCCCAGGGTTCTGGGATTGAGTCCCATATCGGGCTCCCTGCTTGGCAAGAAGCCTGCTTCTCCCTCTCCCACTCACCCTGTTTGTGTTCCCTCTCTCGCTGTGTCTCTATCAAATAAATAAATAAATATAAACAAACAAACATTTAAAGCCAAAAACTAGCAGATGTAGTAACCAAAAGCTAATCTCAGGATCTGTGGGTAAAGGTGATAGAAGAAAAGAACATTGGCAGTAGTCAGTGATTGAGAGCGTGGGTCACCGCATTGTACATCTATCCTTCAAAGATGGCCTCTAGCGTAAGGGCCTAGAATTGGGTCTCTTTGTTAGAAGGGAGCATGCTGGAGGGTGGAGAAAAAGGGAGCTATGTTTTCTTCAACTGTTGCAGAAAGACTGTGTGGATACTCAGTTACATAGGAATTTCCAGCAAGAAGCCAGATGTGAAAGGGGCCCAAGGTCATGTGTCCTAAATAGGGAGCTTCTATCTGAGAATCCAAAACTTTTGAGTGACCTGAAAGATGTCAGTTTCTTTAAAAGATTTTAGTCTTAAAACATCACCAGGAATGAACTTAAAATGTACAGGGTCTAGATAAAGAAAACTTTAAAATAACATGAAGGACACAGAAGAAGACTTGAACAAATGGAAAGAAAGACCCAAGTTCTTGAACCGGAGCAGCCAACAACATGAAGTTGTCAGTCCTCAAAATTAAATTAAAAATGTAATGCTCTCTCAAAACATACCAATGAGGTTAAAAAAAAAAAGTTCATAGGGGAAAAAAATAATAGCTGGAAGATGCTGGGGGAAAAGAAAAGATCAGGCATTTAATCCAAACATATAAAACTATAAATAAAACTGTCATTTTGGTGCATAAATAAATAGGCCAATAGAACAGAATGGAAGGTCTAGAAATAGATTCAAACATAAGAATTTATTAAGGTAAATGTAGCATCCAGAACCAGTGAGAAAAAGATGGATTCTTCAGAAAACAGGATTGGAACAACTGGGAAACTCTGGAGAAAGAAAAGTTGGCTCTGTATCTCATACAATAAGCCAATATATATCTCAAAATGTATAAATGAACAAATAACAGAAGGAAATGTGGGCAATTCCTTTAAAACCTGTGGGGTGAGGGTAATGAGGGTTTTCTAACTTGGATCCCAAATCCAGGAGTCATAAATGAAGATTGATAAATTCTATGTGAAATAAAAATTAAAAACTTAAAGGCCAAAACCATCATAAGGGAAGTCAAAATTCTATAGCCTATGCAAAAAGCTCATCTCTAAGGGCTAATCCTCCTCATATATAAAGAGCTCCTGGAAACTGGTATGATAAAGAACCACCACCTAATAGAGAAATGAGCAAAGTAAATACAAATAGCACTCAATCTCATTCATGATAAGAGAAATGCAAATTAAAAGATGGCATTTTTCACTTAATCAAATTGGCAAAAGTCCTAGTATTTGTTAACACAGCACGTTGGCGAAGGCCATGGGAAAGCAAGCATTTGTACCGCATTGCTGCAGGAGTATAAATTCATATAACCTCTCTGAAGAGCAATCTGGTAGTATGTATCTAAATTTTAAAAATGCACATATCCTTTGACTAGCCCTTCCGTTTGCACTGGGCAAGTCATTCTCTCTGTGCCTGTTTTTTTCACGTGTAAAATGTGGATAATTCTACCTCATAGGGTTGTCGTGAGAGTCAAGTTAGATGACACACATTAAGAACTTAGTACAGAGTGCCGGGCACGTAGGAAGTGCTCCAAAAATGTCAGTCATGTCCTAGCAGCTAATGCCCATTGAGTTCTTAAACACATGCTACATTACTGCACTGTGCTTGGTGCTTTTCATGTACTACCTCATTTAATCCTCCAGTCAACCCTGTGGTTACCACCAGTTAGCCTCAGGATTCTGAGGCACAGAGGTGTGAAGTGGGTTGTCTCGCAGGATTCAAGCAGGGTCAACTCCCAAGCCTGCAGTACATTGCCTATTAGGTGCAGTGGGATGATGAACACCTTAAGGGGCAGTGTGTGGAGCACTGGAGAAACACAGATGGGCAAGCTACATAGCCCCAAGTGTACAGCACTACCCAAGGGGCCATATTTGGTTTTTGAGGGAAGACATGGCTTTCAGTGAAGGCTCTGCCACTTTCAAGTTGGGTAACCTTGGGGCAGGGTTGTTCAATTTGGGTTTGTTTCGCTTTGATCTACTCTTAGTCCATCTACTGATCTGTAAAACTGGGGTATTGCCTATTTCAAGTGTGGTTGAAGGGTTAAGAGATACACAGCTAAGCATTCAGGTCCTCATACTTTATGCTTGCTGATGTGAACAAAAGTACATGGGGTGGGAGCAAGAGCGGAGAAGCATTCTAAAAAAAGGGAACAGCACATTCCAAAGCTACAGATCCAAAAAGAACTTGAGGAATCCAGGAGAGGGACAGGGTGAGGTGGCTGATGGCCTTGAAGACCAGCTAAGAAACTTTGACTATTTAATAATAAAAAGAAAACAGCCACCATTTGTTGAGGGTCTGCTCTTAATTATTTCCAGCAAAACTACTCCAGCGAGGTAGATTTAATACATCCAACTGTACACAAAAGGAAATTGCCAGGAGCCACAGAAGAGGTGTAGGCAGGGAGGTGACTTGATCAATTGTGATTTTAGAAGTCTTGGGCCACAGGGGGTGCTCTAAGAGACCTGCCTCGAATTCCATACATTAAAAGTAGTAATAACATTTTTCATTTTTTCATTTGCTCCACAGTTTATATTCACTGTACAACATATGAAAAATATAAGAAAATTTAAAGAAATATAAAAAATTGTTAACTCCACCTTCCAGAGACATTCCAATTGATACTTTCCTTCCAGTCTTTTTTTTTTTCCTCTATGCAAAAAATATGTAGTCATTAGAATGGCCGTTAGATAGAAGATGGGGAGAAGCCACTGCAAAAACGCCCTTGATACTCCCTCTCTTTTTCTTCTTCGTTTTCTTAGGATCACACCAAGAGGCGAGGCTGAGTCCATCCGCGTTTTCAGGAAAAGTCCCTAGGACTTGCCGCCTCTACCCTCGCTCGCCTCAGGCCGGTCTCTAGAGGGCGCTGGCGGAAGACCGGGAGCAGAAGGAACGCGACGCGGAAACGCGCTTAAATTTGGGCATCGCCGCTGCCCGTAGCCGGCGTCCTCAACATGGCGGCTCCCCAAGATGTCCACGTCCGTATCTGTAACCAAGAGATTGTCAAATTCGACCTGGAGGTGAAGGCACTTATCCAGGTACAATTCCCGGGACCCCTGCCGGGCTCCAGCAGCCTTAAACCCAGGCTCCACTGGCTCCTTGTGAGCTTGGCGGTCTCACTCCCGAGCTTTCCCCACTTGGTCAAGTCCCTGAGGTCGTTGGTCCCGCCCCATGGCCGGCTGCCCCGTTGTGGTCCCCCTTTGGTCCCGTTTCCTTGACCGTTGGCCCTAATCCTCCATCCACTTGCTGTCGTCTTGCCCTCTTCTGGACACTCCCATGTTCCCCGGTCCCTGACCAGGCTACCCCTTTGTGGCCCCCATTGGCCCCTCCCACGCACTCTTCTCGACTGGGACCGCCACACAACATACCTGTCACCCTGGTGGGCCCCGCCTTCTGACACTGCCCTCCCCACCATTTGGTGGCGACCTGGGGGGCATTAGCCCCGCCCCCTCCTGGCCAGCTGGGCTGGGTGCAGTGTCCCGTGGTACCAAAGGCCGCCTGACACGGGAGGCACCCGGTGAAATGAACTTAACTTAGACTGTAGTTGTGACTTTGTAAATGAGGAAATCGGGTAAAGTGCCAAGGCCTGAATCAGAGGGCAGATGGTGGCAAAACTGCGACCTGACGGGCAAAGTCAGCCTAGAGAGGGACTTAAGGAGTGTCTACAACTTCCTTTAACAGACTGGGTAATTGAGATGCTTTGCCTTAAGCCATTTAAGGGTAGTAGGCCCCAGAGCAATAACCAATTGACATAGGCAAGAGTTAGGAATGTAGAAATGGTTCCTTGAATTTAGCAAAAAGAAACCAGGAGTTTTAAATCTTGGTTTTAGGCAAATCATTTCCCTTTCCAACAAATGTTACTAGACATTAGATGTAGACCCAGAGTTTGCAACTAGCTGTGGCAAAAAGTGAAGGAAAGTAGGACTTCCCATAGAAACCAGATGCAGAATAAACCAAAGTAGTGCCTTCTCGTGGTGCAAGGGGGTGTGATTTAGCAAGTAAGCCAGAGAACAAGTAAGGAAACTTGATGCAAGCATTTAAACTTCTTCAACTTCACTTCTTCTCCATACACATTGCAAAACTGTTGGGATGAATCTAGAAAAACAAATTTAGGATTCATACAAATAAAATTGCCTTTTTACGTAATCTAAGTTGCTTAAGCCCCCTTTTGTACTCTCTAATATTTGGGTTCTCATGGCTGCTAATGAGAAAGATTGATTATATCTAGATTTACTGCACTCTTATTGTGTTCCAGCTCCTCTGCAACGTGCTTTACATACATATATGGTCTATGTGGTAGGCAGTGTGATGAGGAAACTGAGGCACAGAGAACTCAAGTGACTTTTTGTTACACAGCCAATAAATTGCTACCGCCAGAATTTGAATCCACATACTCTGGCTCTAGGGCCTGCTCTAAAACCTGACCCCAGTAATTTTGAATGTCCAGAAACAAATTCTAAATCGACCCTTGGACATGTCTGTTAAACAGGGTGATTTATAACAGATGGTTTGTAAAATCAGATTGAAGTTAACTTTGTCCTATGATGCCAGGAATTGAGCATCCTGATTTTCAAGTTGGAAAGATCTCAAGTCACTTTTGGATGTCCATTCTTGTTGGACATACAAGCTGCTTTAAGCCTTTTTATACCGGCCAGGTGGCGTTTTGTTAAACTTTAGGAACTAGTAAGTCAAGACAGTTGTGTTTCTTTTTATGCTTTTATATTACATGCTCAAAATTAATTTAAAGAGGTATGAGAGAAATGTAAATGATAATGTTTTTGCTTGTGTTGCAGAGGTAAGCTGCAAAGATCAGGATGAATTATAGTCAGTAGGCCAGCCTTAGTTGTGGTCTAAGCCAAATCTGTCATTGTACAGATGGTATCATTTCATTTCATTGCCTCGAGAAAGGCCCTCTCACCTCTTCAGTGTCTCCTAGGATATTCGAGATTGTTCAGGACCATTAAGTGCACTTACTGAACTGAATACTAAAGTGAAAGGGAAGTTTCAGCAGTTGCGGCACAGAATACAGGTGAGTAGCTGCAGAGCTGAAATGTGAGGAGATTGGGTAACAATGAGGAGGCTCCGTCTTGGGAGTAACCTCCACTTGAGAGCTGTCCAGGTTCTTTTTTTTTTTTTTTTTTTTTTTTTTTTTTTTTTTTAGTAAACGTTGGGACAGTGAGGGTAACTGTACTTCCATGCTCTCAAGGTAAAAGTAAGGAATTTTGAATGCATTGTCAGTGTCTCCTGGGGTTTTTTTCGTGCTCTGCTTTGCCTAGCATCTTCCTCCGTGTTTCTGAGGTCTCCAGTCACTTCATATGCACATATAGCACTCCCGAATCCAACTAAGGTGTATGTGCTATCTCAAAAACCACCGGAGGGAGAAGTATCCATTTGCATAGCCTGTTTCTGCTGCTGTGCCCTAGTGAGAATAAGATGGGTGCATGGGTCTGCCCATCCCTGAGTGGGTCTGGGGGCACCCGGTCTCACTGCTTGTGGTCCTGGGATTTAAAGACCTGTGCTTTTCCTGTGACGTGGTCCCAGATGCCAGCCAACAACCTTGTTGTTTAACAGAAGACAGTCTGTTTCCAAAGCTGGAAGAAAAACTGGCTATTCGGAAATAGTATGTCTGGGTCCTGTGTGTTGCCTTCCTAAGGGATTTTCAAGGCAATTGTGAAGATAAGCAGTTTTTGTCATAAAAATTCACTTTAGAATTTTAACAATGTCACTGAACCTGATCTTTTTGCCTCCATCTCTAGCACTGATTTAATCATTTAATTTTTTATTTTTGAAAGGCTATTACTTTCATATGTTTTATATATATATATTTACAAAACATACATATATATATGTATGTTTTGTAAATATGGGCACATAGTGGGGTGCCTGGGTGGCTCAGTCGTTAAGCACCTGCCTTCGGCTCAGGTCTTGATCCCAGGGTCCTGGGATCAAGCTCCGCATCGGGCTCCCTGCTCGGCAGGGGGGAAGCCTGCTTCTCCCTCTCCCACTCCCTGCTTGTGTTCCTGCTCTCACCATCTCTCTCTGTCAAATAAATAAAATATTTAAAAAAAAAAAATATGGGCACACAGTGGAACCTTCAAATTGTTTGCTACCAGTCAATAATGAAATAGGTACAGGGATTGAGAGTGAGCATTTGGACGTGGAGCAGTTTGATATTTCCATGATATCTCCAAGTGGGACATGTATCACTCACAGGTTGACCGCTCTGGCTCTTAGTTCCCTTCTCTCCTTGGGGCCCTGGGGATTATCCCTACTTTCTTGCAAGTCAGCTATATATTTATAAGGATGTTTGTTCTCTGTTACCTGGCATTCCTAAGTGTTCTCTTTTAGGAGGGTTTTCAAGTGCTGTTGTATAACCTGCCTAGAAAGAGAAGTGCTCTTTGGTTTTTATATTGGCTTTTAAAATCATTTTAATATAGAGCTCTTTTCCCCCAAAGGAGCTTGAGCAGTCAGCGAAAGAGCAAGACAAAGAGTCGGAGAAGCAAATTCTGCTCCAGGAAGTGGAGAATCACAAAAAGCAGATGCTCAGGTAGGTGGGGCCTGTGCTGGGTCACTTGCTCCTTGGGAGGCTTGTACAAGGGTTTGCCTAACAAACCTGGCTTAATGATTTAATTGTGTCATTTCTACACAGACTGAACGTCCTCTCTAGATCAGTAGTTCTCAAAGCAGGGGCCAGCAAGGGTTGTTGGTAGGTCAAATTGTGTATAGTTTACAAAAGCATATTTACCATTATACTGTATTTTATATTTTTAAGACAAAACCAAAAAATGGTTGCTTTTGTAATACAGGGTCCTTTTTCTTTAAGTGTAATCATTACCAGAGAAAGTCCTACTTAGGAGGGACCAAAATTTAGAAAGCTTTGAATGGCACTTTATCTTAAAAAACGAAACCTCCCAAAATATAAATAAGGTTATGTTACGTTAAATAAAATGGTGGTCACCATTGTAACTGTGTGCTAACCTTTGATTATATAACTGAAGTATGTGCTATTTCTGGGTATTGAGCTGGGGGACTTGCCAACAAAATTGTCTGATGGCATGAAACAGTACCTGTCCCTCCACATTTGACTTTTGTATCATAATCATAAAGAGGTTTGTCGTGGCAGAAATATTTGAGGACTCCATCAACTCTTCCAATCCTCTGGTGGCCAGGTCATTCTCGTTTGAAGCCCCTGCTAGTCATCATCCTCCTGGGTGTTCCCTTCATCCTTGTTAATTACTCTAACTCTGCCATACCTGTATTTGTCTGTGGCTTTGCTTCTGATTTGAATAATTCTCCAGCAGCATCCTTGCTGACAGCAGCTGTGTTTAGAACACCCAGCAACAGGAGGAGACTGACAAAGATGTGGGCATGGTGGTGGCTAGTGTAAGTAGGGAGGGATGTGTGGGTGGCAACGGTGTTAAAGTGCGTGGCTCAGTCTTAATATTTTGTGTCTTGATGGCGTTTGCTTCCCTCGGCCACCAAGGATACTCAGATTATGAACACTGAGTCAAGAGGACCCCTTGTATAAAGCATAGTAACTTACACCAGATAAGATGGGCTTAGCATGGGTTTAAAGTTGAGAATGGCCATTCACGATGTGGAGTTACAGGGGAGAGAGAGAAAGCAGTAAATGAATACTTTGGCAGTTGTGTGTGAAAACTGGTTGTGCTTGCCTGGGTTATCATGCTTATCACACCATTCAGCAAATATTTGTTTGCTTGTTTTTCTCCCTGTAAATGTGAGCCCCTTGAGGGCAGCCACTGCAGCTCACTTATCTCTGTCACAAGGCCCAGCAGAACCCCCTTGCTAATAGTTCGAAAATGTAATTGATTCTTTTTAAACATCAGGTGTGAAATGGCATAGTAGATGCTGTTCCGGTGGCAGAGAGCTCATTTTAATGTTTTAAGCACAGAGGTGCTCTTAGAAAAACACCCTATCAGTTCACGTGCCCTGTGTTTGACTTCATAAATATCTCAGGGGTTAGCACAGTTGCCGTGAACCAGCTGCCTAAGAGTTCTAGTGCTTGAGTTTGATTCTCTGAGGGGCCCAATTAACATTTGTATAGTCCATCAACAAAAGCTGCACTCCCGGGCGCCTGGGTGGCTCAGTTGGTTAAGCGACTGCCTTCGGCTCAGGTCATGATCCTGGAGTCCCGGGATCGAGTCCCACGTCGGGCTCCCTGCTCAGCGGGGAGTCAGCTTCTCCCTCTGACCCTCTTCCCTCTCGTGCTCTCTATCTCTCATTCTCTCTCTCTCTCAAATAAATAAATAAAATATTTAAGAAAAAAAACAAAAAAACAAAAGCTGCACTCCCTAGGGAGCTGTTCATCAAATTTGAGGTGTCTCTCATAAGGGAGATCGGGTAAAGAATGTAAGTAAATCACATCAAACTGGGCCCTGCTAATACATTGTGTTTCTCTTGTTCATGATTGTTCTGGCTGTGTAAAGAACAGCAAATCTTAAAGAAATATTGAGCAAAACCGAAGTGCTGAATCACTACATTGTACACCTGAAACTAATATTACAGTGTATGTTATCCAACTGGAATTTAAATAAAAACTTAGGGGTGCCTGGTTGGCTCAGTCGGTTGAGCGACCAACTCTTGATTTCGGCTCAGGTCATGAGCTCAAGGCTCTGGGATCAAGCCCTGTGTCAGGCTCTGCACTGAGCATGGAGCCGGCTTGAGATTTTTTTCTCTCTCTTCCTCTGCCTCTCCCCCTGCTCTCTCACTCTCAGGCGTGCTCTCTCTCAAAAAAACGAAAAAAACCTAAATAAAACTTTAAAAAGAAAAGAAATATTGAGGAAAACTGCCTTTCTATGATTTTTCTACTTCTCATAATACCTATTGATTGGCTAATGGGCCAGAAACTGTTGTTCTAGGTACTGGTGATCCAGAGATGAGTAAGGCATGGTTCTCAAGAAATGGAACCAACCAGTACGCAAGGCAAAGAGCAGTAAAATGTTAGAGATAACTTGACAGAACAGGGCCTCGTGCGCCCACGGTGAGTTTGAAGTCTGAAGCCATTGCGGGCTGTCAACACAGAAGTGCTGGGGCCAGACTGCTCCCTCTGGCTGCCCTGGAGGGAGAGGGACAGTTACAGGCAGTAGGGCAGTAGGAGAATGTCCCAGAGGCAGCCTCCAGGGTCCAGACCAGAGGTGTTGTGGCCTGAGCTGGAACAGTTGCTGGGGCAACCAAGAAGTGGAAATGGCGGGTGGTGGAGATGGACTCTGTGGGCCACTCCTGGGTGGCCTTCCCCATCACTCCCTTGCCAGAAGGAAGAACTGCTGTGACTTGATCTGACAGAAACTCATGCAAGACCCTTTTGATTCCAGCAATCAGACCTCATGGAGGAAGGCTAATCTCACTTGCAAAATTGCTATCGACAATCTAGAGAAAGCAGAACTTCTCCAGGGAGGAGACCTCTTAAGGCAAAGGTATCTGTCTTTTTGTCTTTCTGGGCCCTGATGATAGAACAGCAGTTGGCAAGGTGCAAAACCCACGTAAGGAACCCCTTCTTGTTTTCAATGTAAAACTGGTACTTAATTTTATTATATAGGTAATATTTTTTAAAGTATGAAAGAAATACATGCTTATTTGTAATAAATTGGTAAAATAAAGAAAAATATTAATGACAAAATGAAACCATACTGTCATTGTGTTGCACACATTTTGGTATATTGCCTCCTTCCACCTTTTTTTTTTCACAAAGTCTGAATCATACTGTATATAAAACTTATTGCCCTGCTCTTCGTCACATAGTATTATAGCACAAAGACTTGCTTGTTGCTTTGGAAACTCTTTAAACAAAAGTTTAAGAGTACATAGTATTCCCCTGTATTAGCTAATCCCCTGTTTGTGGGTGTTTACATTTCTAGTTTGTACTGTAAATAATACACAAGGCCACATCCCAGGACATAAGGCTTTGTCCACATTTTGGATATTTCCTTTGGAGAGTTTCCCAGGGATGAGATTATTGGGCCAAAGACCTAAATGTTTCTAAGGCTCCTAATATGTATTGCCAAATTGCTTTACAGAAGGTAGCAGCAGTTTGCGTTCCTACTAGCAGTCTTCAGGAGTGTGGTGTCAGCGTACCCTTGCCGGTGTTGACTGTGATCATTGATATTTAAATAGATTTTATTTTGATAGATTAAAAAGATGGGATCTCATTTGACGATGGGATGTCAATGTCAACAAGCCTCCTCTCACTCTGGACTTTTAGGAAAACCACCAAAGAGAGCCTGGCCCAGACGTCCAGTGCCATCACGGAGAGCCTCATGGGAATCAGCAGGATGATGTCCCAGCAGGTCCAGCAGAGCGAGGAAGCCATGCAGACTCTAGGTAAAGCCGGACCTGGAGTTAGAAGCTTCTCCCAGAGACTCCAGCCCCAGAGCCCTTGCCCTGGCACCTGCCACCAGGCTCTTCCGCCTTTGCCCCCTCCCCTACCCTCCCCTCCGAGCTTGCTGACTCATGTGGCCTCGGCAGTGCGGTGCTGCCTGGAGTGGGGCGGGTCGCTCCTACTTCTCTTCTTGGTTTTTATAGCTGCACTAAGAAGATCTGCACACCCCTCTCGAAATGTTTCCCCGGCAGAAGCACTCCCAGGGTCTCCTGTGAAAAGCAGAGATCTCCAGGTCTTCTCCTGGAGAGTGGGTGCCAGTAGGGCTGGGGGAGGGGCCTGGCAGTCCCTTTTTTTCTCTGGAGTTCTGTGGACCCATGTGGCCAGGCAGGTTGGGGAATCATTGCTTGAGGAGATGTTTAGTATATCGGCTGCTGGTCGGTCTGCTAGGGCCTCAGCTTACAATTATGGTCAGTCTGCTGGGGCCTCAGCTTACAATTATACTCTCCAGTGTTATTTTTACTATGAGCTCCTTTTAAAAGATACCATCAGAGGCCACAACAGAAGCCACTTGAGCGTCTGGTTTCTCTAGCAGCTTTCCCATGGTGTCTCCCTTGTAATGTAGAAGAGAATTGACCCTCTTCAGGGTCCTCTGTATAGGAAAACGAGGAGAGAGTTTACTGTTTGAGACAGTTTTGGAAGATTTCACAGAGACTAAAGCAGAGAGTGTGGTATGCACTTGTCAGCTCATGGCCAGTCTCGTTTCAGCTCCACCCTTCCTGGGCCTCCATCTGGATTATTTCAAAGCAAATCACAGACATCATCTAAAAATATCTCAATATGTCTCTCTAAAAGATAAGAGACTCTTGAAACAAAAAACAAACAAAACCAAACCACAATACCATTATCACTCTTAAAAAGTATCTATAATTTTGAGCCGCTTTTTTTTCTGTGCACTATTCAGACAGGTGGAAGGAAAAGCAAAGCAAGCAACTTGTCCCCAAGGTCAGTCCCTGTGTTTGAAACCTATCTGGGCATTCAGGCTCAGAACCAGCCAGTCACCTCTGCTACATGCGTGCTGGCAGCGGGGCTCAAGCCTTGGGAGAGACCTGGGAGAACGTGCAAAATAGGAAGCCACCTGGCCTTTGAGTGGAGGGCTTTTCTGCTTTGATGCAGGTGACAGGACGCCTCCCCATACACACACAGTTTATACGCACATCAGAAACAGATGAGATAGTTGAGTGGTGAGGAGGGTGCACAGACGCCGATGACTTCTGGGGTGTTGAGGGCTGTTCTTAGGGCCCATTTTGTAGGAGAGAAAACTATTGAAGAAAGAAGAATGCAATTCTAATCCTCTCCTTACAGCTCACAAATTCAGCTTGATTTAAGAGCCCAATAGGGCTACACGTTTTTTTTTAAAAAAAGCATGTGAGGGATATAATGTCTGGAATTTGCTGGAATTGGGTGGGGTAGTATGGGAACAGGAACACCAGGGAGTTGGTGGTTCTTGGGTATGGGTGATGGGCATAGGACATTTCATGATACTATTCTCTCTACTTTGGTGATGCTTGAAAATTAGCTATCATACGAAGTTTAAAAAGAAAGGCCTGTTAGATTTTTTTGAACTGACTCTTAGGTTTTTGGGATGGAGGTAGGCATGGAGAAAGGGCCAAGAGAGGGATTTTTGTTGTCTGAGTGTTTATTTTTCCCCTTCATCTGTCTTTATAGAAACACTGCTCTGTTTCCTCTGGTAATTTCTTTTACTTACTCATTGACTTTTAATTTTATGAAAAAGTAATATGCATTACATGGTTAAGAAAAAAACCTCTAGGCCTGCATTGTCCAATAGAAATAGAATGTGAGCCACATATTTAACTTTAAATTTTCCAGTAGGCACATTAAAAAAGGTAAAAAGAAACCTATGAATCTATTTAACCCAATACATATAAAATATTACCATTTCAATATGGAATGTCAAAAACTATTGAGATATTTTACTTTCCTTTTTCTCATACTAAATCTTGGAAATCGTGTGTGTGTTTTACACCTAGGGACATCTCAGTTTGGTTTAGCCACATATACATGCTCAAGTATCACCTGTGTCTAGGGGCTGCCATATTGGACAGTACAAGAGAGAAGTAAAACGATAGCTCTCTCTTCTGACCTCCCTCTGACCTCTGGCCATCAGGTCTACTCCCCAAGGGCAACCACTGTTACCAGTTTCTTTTATATCCTCCTGAGCGCCTCCAAGCACATATAGCACAAGCAAATTAAATATTGTTTATCCCCCACTCTCTTACATAAATGGAAATTTTCACATACGCTCTGTCACACCTCACTTTTCCACTTAACAGCACGTTTTATTCTGTGGATGTTCTGATGATGTTAGGCTTTGGGGGAGAATCTTGCCAGGTAGACCTTCTTACCCAGGTGTCAGGCTCAAATACCCATACTCAGAAGTACATTTGACTCCTAGGCACAGTGAACCTTAAGGCACAGGTACCTCCCTTTAGATTTCATACAGTGGCCAGAGCATAGGTGTGATATCTTTAAAGCCACGGCAGCGTCCCAGGACTGAAGAACTGGTGTGTGTGGGGGCTGGCGGCAAGGCCTAGCCCAACTTGATAGGATCCCACCAAGAGCAGATCTGACTCTCAGGGGTCCTGGCAGGGTGCACCTCAGGTGGAAAGTCTTGGTAACTCTTAGCTGCTGCCCCCCCCAAAAGACCTCATAGTGCCTGGTCACAATCGCCTGGGTTTGTTTTGGGGCTGGTGCTTCTTCTCACCAGCACTTGCCTGCTTTGGAAGGAACTCTCTTCTTTTTTCCCTGGTGATATGCACATTGGAGAACACCTAGTTGTGGCCCTGTGACATTGTATATAAACAAACCACATCACTCTGAGCTGAATAGGACCTAGGGAGGTACTTTCCTTATAATATCCTTGTTCGTTGCTCCTCTGTTTGTCTCTGCTCACATTTTTGCTTATGGCCGAGGGGAACTTGCTGCAAAGTGCAGTGTTATTTGCTGGTAACCCAGCCAGCAGAGCAAAGTCTTTGGATTTGGTGTTCTACAGTCTCTGAGTCAGGCTCCCTCCCTCTTTTGTTTCAGCCAATTCTTCCCGGACTATCCTGGATGCAAATGAAGAGTTTAAGTCCATGTCAGGGACCATCCAGTTGGGACGGAAGCTTATCACAAAATATAATCGCCGAGAGCTGACGGACAAGCTTCTCATTTTCCTTGCCCTGGCCCTTTTCCTTGCTACGGTCCTCTATATTGTAAAAAAGCGGCTCTTTCCATTTTTGTAAGATCTAGAATTACCAGCTTTTGCCCTTTAAGTTCCAGTGTCAGGATCTGTCCATGCTCCTGAGCTCTGGCCCCAGCTGCCAAACCATTGCACACCTCTGTGGCCTGCTCCACTTGCTCAGCAGGTGGATTGCAGACCCAGCCCCCCAGCTTTCTGTAGGCAGCTGGTTAGCCTATAAAGGGCGAGTAGAGCAAGGGGAGGCCTGTCATCAGGACACCTGCAGGACACAGGGACTCCAGGAGCCATCACACAGTGCGTGTGGCTGTCACATGGGGCATGCAGAGGCCAGCCTTCAGGATTGGATCCTCCTCTCTCCCCTTCTCCTGCTGTAGCCTTAATGCCAGATTTGGTGGAAGGAGGAGAGAAGTGGGGAGAAGGATAAGGAAAACTTAGGCCCGTTCCTTGAATAAACTTGACTCTCTATTTAATAGAATGAAATGCATGTGGATTTATAATGTGTCCTTCTAGGAATTTGTGTCCTGTTTTTGATGTCCAGATTTCTAGAACATCAACTTAAGATCATTTATTTGTTTATTCAACAAAGGATTATTAAGCAACAGCCACATGCAATGTATTATAAGACGTTGCTGACCGTTACAGCAGCTGTAAAGCTGCTGTGGTTCCTCCCTCACGGAGCAAGAAGAACAAGATCTCATAGGCTCTTAAAAAAGCAAGTTACAAAAAGCCCCCACGGGAGGTGGCTGACACCACATCTGAAAAGGCTCAGGCAGACATCCTTCTCTTTCTATGTACAGTGGTGGGCCTGGCCTGGGGGTGTGCCGTGTCTTGGGGGCTGGCCCATGTCTTTCTCTTTGAGGTCCAGAGCTAAATATAACCATGAGAGTGAGCCTAGTGATAAGCTGAGGCCTGTCTGGGCCTGAGTTCTGTTGAGGCCTGGGGGATGCTAGGGCTCAGGCTGGGAGATGTTAGTGTCTCCTTGTGCTGTAGGACTGGCTGGCCTCATGAAATCCCAGCCTCCCCACTATTTATAGCCCCAGAGGCCCTGGGAGGTGTAGTGTGGAGGCAGAGGGGAAAGTGGAAAGAACATGGACTTTGAACCTTGGTTTTGAGTCTTGGCTCTACTACTAAGGGACCATGTGACCATGGGCAGGTTACCTTTTGTCACTGAGCCTCAGTTTCCCCACCTGTAAAGTGGGGATGATAGTCCATACAGTCCTTTGTAGAGTCAATAGGAGAATCAAACAAGAATGTACAGTAACAAGTGCAGCTTCTGTCTGACTGGACAGTGGGCTTCCCAAATGGGGCCCCCTCCAGGACTCTGGGCCCTGAGGTTTCCTGCAGCGAATGGGCTTTAGTGAAAGCTGGCCTGGGCGTCGGAAGTTCTGTTAGATCAGCTTGAGCAGAGGGAGGGTGTGAACAGTTACGGCTTCAGTTAAAAAGTCCGGATTGTCATGGGACCAAGTGTGTGAGAGATTGGCTGCACACCTCTGACTAGTTTAATGAGCAGGTTCTAAGTTAAAGTGTGTGTGTGTGTCCTTGTACACACACGCTTCTATATAGATATCATTCTTAAACAATTTCTGGACTCAGAAGACGGTGCAAAATGTGTATGCATGTGTCTTATTTATAGTCAAATTAAAGCTGAGAATAAAGCACAGATGGGAAATTCCCACTCAGATTCCAGCTGTAAGTGCAGCAGATGGATGTTATCAATTTAGGATTTTCTTGTCTTAACATTTTTCTTTACTACTTCCCACTAATTGTCAACATCCTCCTTACAATATGGGAATGTGTGGGCTCTGTACTCCTTAAAAAAATCTCCCTTTGACTTTATTCTTCTTTAACTTGTTTCCTTCTGCAAATAGGTTGAATTTGAAGTGCCATCAATAGCATTATATCTTGCAGCCCCAGTCAGCCAGCCACCAGGATTCAAAATGATCCCCAAGTGGGCTGGCTGGGCAGAAGCGGCCGCCGCCATGTTCATCCGTGAGGGGGCAGTGTTCACATTTGCTCTATGATCTTGCTGTGTTTAGGACTCTCTATCAGTCCACATGGAATGTTCTTATGGATTTTTTTTTTTTTTTCAGATACCAGACTTTAAAAAAAAAGGCCATACAAATGTACAAAGTCCACCTATATAGTTTTTGGAGGATGTTTCATAAATGATTTTAATTCTCACTGTTAACAGTAACGTAAACGTGTATTCTACATTTTGCTTAGATGAAGGTCAAGGAGCTAAAAGGACAGAGCATCTGGCAAGAGGTCGTTCATTCAAGTATTTACTGAGCACCTACTTTGTACCAGGCGCTGCGTTAGGTACACTCAGTGAACAAAACTAAGATTCCCTGTCGTCATGGAACTTATAATATGTGGGGGAGGGTGGGCAGATGATAAACAATTAAGATACTAAATAAGTCATTCATTCTGTTAGAAAATAATTTTTTTACGGAAAAGTGAAGCTGGTTAATGGAGATCTGGAATATAGGTGAGGGGATAGGTTTGCACTATTAAGTAGGGTGGTCAGAGCTGGCCTCAATGAGGAGGTAAGATCTGAGCAAAGGCCTGTTGAGGATGGAGATACCTTAGCCATGTGGACTGCTGAGGGAGGAGGGTTCCCCACAGGGGCCAGCTAGAGCTAGTGCAAAGGCCTACAGTGGGAGCATCTGCGATACTGTGATTTATTGTCAGAAATATGTATTTGGTGTCCCCGGTCCTGGCACAGAGCTGCTAAAGCCCTTGGACTTTCCTACAATGAGAGTGATAAAGGTTTCTTTTGTTATCTTCATGGGCCATTTTTGGAAAGCACTAAGGATGGGGGCTGGTTGCCTGGGCCTCAGAGGAGGGGAGGGGGCTGGAGATTGAGTTCTGTCACCAATGGCCAGTGATTTAATCAATCATGCCTATGTAATGAAGCCTCCACAAAACCCAAAGGGAGGGGCGCCTGGGTGGCTCAGTCATTAGGCGTCTGCCTTCGGCTCAGGTCATGGTCCCAGGGTCCTGGGATCGAGTCCCACATCGGGCTCCCTGCTCAGTGGGAAGCCTGCTTCTCCCTCTCCCACTCCCCCTGCTTGTGTTCCCTCTCTCGCTGTGTCTCTCTCTGTCAAATAAATAAGTAAAATCTTTAAAACAAAAAACCAGAGGGACTGGGTTCAGAGATCTTCTGGGTTGGTGAGCA
Organism: Callorhinus ursinus; assembly: GCF_003265705.2. Classification (NCBI taxonomy): domain Eukaryota; kingdom Metazoa; phylum Chordata; class Mammalia; order Carnivora; family Otariidae; genus Callorhinus; species Callorhinus ursinus. The sequence continues at coordinate 31,173,693 of NW_027397065.1, read as the reverse complement.
CATGGAGATCGAGGGAGGGTGGTGCACTTGGAGAGGGCATGGAAGCTCTGCGTTCTTTCCTCATGCCTTGCCCTGGCATCTCTTTCATCTGTCTGTTCCTGAATTATATCCTCTTGTAATAAACTGACAATCTAGTAAGTAAAACGTTTCCTTCATTTCTGTGAACCTCTCTAGCGAATTAATCAAACCCGAGGAGGAGGTGCTCATGGGAACCTCCCATCTGGGCCTGTTAGTCAGAAGCCCCTGTGACAATCTAGACTTGTGATGGGCAGCTGAAGTAGGGGTGGAGGGGTGGGGTCGCAGTTTTGTGGGATTGAGCCTTTAACCTGTGGGAACAGATGACCATGTGCGTAGTGTCCGAATTGAGTTGAATTAGAGGACACCCAGCTAGAACTGATTGTTGGTGTGGGGAAAAAATCCATACGTCAGAAATGCATCCATGCATGCACTGGAGCATGACTGATGGGGGAATAGCAAGGAAGCTAGGTTAGAGCAGAGTGTGGGGAGTGGTAGAGAAGTAGTACAGGACATCAGAGTGGGAACAAAATCATGAGAAGCCTTGTAGGTCATTGGAATGATTGAGCTTGTACTTTGAGGAACATGGGGAGCCACTGGAGCAGAGGAGTGACTTGATACGACCTACATGTTGGTAACAAAGTGAACGAGACAAGTGCAGAGCAGAGTGGCCAGTTGGGAGGACCATTGCAGATGTCCAGGTAGCAGATTGACGGTGGCTTATACCTGGCGGAGCAGTAGAGGTGGTGAGAAGTAGTCATATTCTGGATATATTTTGAAGATAGAACCAATAGGATAAGGTTTCATGAAGGAATGGGTATCATTCTTGAAGGAATGAGAGCCAAAACTAGAAAATTCCTTTTTTTAAATTGTCCTTTTATTTTTAAGTAATCTCTACACCCAACATGGGGCTTGAACTCACAACCCTGAGATCAAGAGTCACATGCTCTACCAAGTGAGCCAGCCAGGCGCCCCAAAACTATGAAATTCTTGGCCTATGTAACTAAAGGAGGAGAAGATCAGGAGTTGGGTTTTGGACATGTTGGACTTGAGATGTCTACTTAGACCCCCTAGTCAAGATGCCAGGTACACAGGTGGTTATGTGTGAGTCTGGGGTTTGGGAGAGCAGTCAGGGCTCGTGGTATAAATTTGGAAGAGGGCGTGTAGATGGGATTTAAAGCCATGAGGTTGGATGAGCTCGCCCAGAGATTTGAGTTATATAGATAAAGAACTCACGACAAAAAAGAGGAGCCAGCACATGAGACTAAGGAGGAATGCCCAGAGACAGAGCCACTGTTACCAGTGAGGCTTCTTAGGGAGTCTGTTCTTTTAATCCCCCAAATAGGAGACTTTCTGATCTACAAGAGTCTGTGTTTTTCATCCTTGTCTTCATCGTTGTCATCGTCACTCTCATCATCAAAAGCATCTACTGTTTGTTGAGTTCCGGCTGTGTGTTAGATCCCTGAGGACTGCACATAAATGCAGTTCCCTCTTGCCTTTCAGGACAGCACAGAATGACAGTGGTGCCCCTGTGCTGGCTGTCATAGGGGACCTGTGGAGGGAGGGAGCATTCCTCTGTGACAGCACGGGGAAGGTTGTGCCTTCACCCTTGAGCCCTGCTCTGTCTTCTCCCCTTTACTGCTCAACTTCTGTGACACGGTCTGTGTCCTCGCCTCCCACGTCCTGGGCCACTTAAGTCTGATTGCTGCGACAGTCCCACTCTCTCATAAACAAGCCTCCCTGGGGTCATCAGTTACCTCCAGGCTGTTCATCTGAAGGATGTCTGCCCCCACCTACCTCATCCTTAGCAGTTGTTGACCATGGTGGGCATTGTTCCTCCCAGAAACCTGTTTCTGTGATACCACACTCTAGGTTTTCCTCTTGTTCTCTGGCAACTCCTGCTCACTCTTCTTTCTTCATCTTCTCTTCAGCCTTAAGTGCTGGCTTACCAGAGCTTCTTCCCTCTTCTATGTATTCCCTCACAGGCAAGGTCATCCTTCTTCCCCCCCCGCCCCCCCCCCCCGCCCAGTTTAACAATCATCTAGAGAATCACTATCAATAATTTCAAAGTTCTGTCTCCATGACAGACTCTCAGGTGAGCTCCAGATCTCTATCATCTCCAACCTTCTAGCATCTCCATTCAGATGTCTCTGTCTGTGAGACTCCTCCACTTCAGGAGGGACCTCTCCCTCCCAGGCACAGCCTGGCTCTTCTCCAGCTTCCCTGTCTTCCCCGTCTTCCCTGGCACACCTCGTTTCCCCTCCCGGGCTTCCTTTTCCCTTCACCAGGCCCATCTGCTTCACACCTCTTGCCACCAGCCCAAGAGATGAGACTACATTCAACGGTCAATATTGTTCTGAAGGAAGGCAGATGCATTGTGTTAGTGAATTTAGGAGGTCAGAAGGCTCTACTGGAGGCAGTTTGGCAGGGTGACCCAATTTGGATATTTTTCTAAGGAAAAAAAGATAGTTAAAAAAAAAAAAGATAGTTAAAATGTAAAATAAGCTTCCTTTTCTTCCTTGACTAATGGTGGTCTCCCCTGGGGCCCTGCCTGAGGGTTTGCCCAAGCTGTGTTTCTTCCCTAAACAAGGGCAGAATAAAAATAGCTGGGGGCTAATCTAAGAGATACCAGCCCGGAGTCTCAGCAGTTGTCAGGAATGAAGGGCTGCAGGCTGGGATGAGGGGAGGGGATGGGTGTTATCTACCCCACCAACCGCCCCCCCACCCCAATCCCCAACAGCAGAGCCCCAGGGCCCGTGGTATTGGTCAACTTACATTTTCAACGGCCCTACAGTGCACAGGGCCCCAAATCTGCCCTTTGGTGACAGAGGGGCCTGGGTTCTAATTGTAGTCTTCCTGGCCACATGCCCCTGGGCTGGGCTCGCCCCTCTGTTGTTTCCTCATCTGGAACACAGGGATACCCAACAGCATTGACCTCTTCGGGCTGCTGGGAGATTAAAGGACAGAAGTCACCCAAGAACTCACACAGTGGAGCGCACAGTCGCCCTGATGGCCATTGCATTCATTCCCAGAAAAACGTGGAATGACCTCATTCCCTTTTCTCTTTGGAGCTTTATTTTGGGGGAAATGGTGGTTAGGTGAAGAGGATGCTGGGATTGGCAAGGAATCAGGCCCAAGGATGGAGCAGAGTTTAGTTTCTCGGACGGTAGAGAGCTGAATGGGACAAAGCAGGTGGTGGAAAATTGGCCATCATTCTCAAAACATCCAAAAAGAAAAAAAAAAAGTCAATGGGAAGAATTAGCTCAATGTAAAATGTTCTGTTTATTATTATTAAATCTTTGCTCTTCTCTCCCTGCCCCCGCAATCTTGTTCACTGGCAAAGAATGCTCCTGGGTAAAATGAATCCATAAAGTTAACAAATGAATGTGGACTGGAAAATGAAGAAATGGTCCCTCAGTTTTAATCTGACAGCTTGACTGGTATGAACGACAGGAGGGCTCCTAACAGAAATGTCACAGTTTCTGAGAAAGGAGTTCTTAGTTTGCAAGAGATGGCTCTGCCATTGCATTCTCTGCCACTACCTGACCGGGTTTGCAGACCAGTGGATTCAAGGACCGAGGGGAGGTGCGTTGTTGGGACTCTGCAGTCTCCTGGCTGCCTTGCTGAAATGACTTCAACCCACTCCACCCCCAGTCCATTCCAGAATCGTACTGCATGTGTGCTTTGGCTACACTCTGCTGGGCACTAAGGACAGAAGAGGAGGATTCTCCCTGCCTTGTGGAGCCCACAGCCTATTGGAGACAGAGCTGGAGCTAGATAGTTACCCCAGAGGGTGGTAAGTGTCCTAAAGGGAGCCACAGGGGCCCTGGGGAGCACAAAATGACAACTCCTTTACACTGCTTAGAAGCAGCAAATGGTAGTCAAAATAAAATTAATGATAAGCAATTATAATGAGGTCCAAAAGCAGTGCTTGGTGAGGTGTTCAGTAGGTGATGATGTTAATAAATTTATTGAGTGCGTACTATGTGCCAGGCACTGTGCATTAATTCACTTAATCCAGGAATTCTACCTATAGTTAATGTTATTACAGCTGAGGCAACTGAGACCCAGAGAGGTCCAGAAACATACCCGTGGTCACACAGTTAGCAAGTAACTGGTAGAACTAGGGTTCAAACCCAGACAGCTAGGCTCAAGAGTCTCTGGACTACTCCCAACAGTAGGAATAAGAGAGGCCAACAAAGCTCTGGGGGCAGAGGCATCCTCCATGTAGACCCCACCCAGCAACCGTAATGATCTAAAGGGGAGGGTGGGGATGGAGGAGTTGAGGGTGCAGGGTTAGCAGATCCCTTTGTGAGGGTGCCTGCTGAGCTTGGTCAGCATTGGAGGTTCAGGAATGGGACAGTCACATAAGCGAAAGAAAGAATTCACTGGCTTGTGTAAAGGTAAGTGGCTTTAGACACAGCTGGCTCCAGGTGCTCTAACAAAGATATTAGAAACTGGTCTTTGGTCTCTCCCCTGTTTCCCTCCACTTGGCTTTCTTCTGAGGTGGACTCTGACCAGGTAGCAGGTTTCCCCCTTCCCCATGGGCAGCTTCAGACTTCCATCCACCTAGCTTGGAGTTTCTGAAGAAAGAGCCTTTTCCTTAAGAGTTCCTGAAAATCCCTCACTGAGTCCCTGTGGCCAGGGGGCCAGGATGTCCTGATTGGTGAGGCCCTGGTCACACGGCCAGCATGGGCGTGGAATCAGCCCCGCATGGACCAACCGCAGAGTGGAAAGTGGGAGGAGGTAGTTCCTTCAAGGAAATAAGAGCAGCTGGGCTGCGTTTTTGCCAGTATAGTGGTGTTCACGGTGCAGTTTATTTCCTTTGTAGGAAGAAGCATACTTTTAACAGTGGATTCTCTTATTAGGAAAGATCTGTTCATTGCAGGAAAATTAGAAAACATATTTAAGCCACACAAACGCCTCCTTCCAAAGATACGAATTTATAACCTCATCTAGAGAGAATTGCTGGAAACATTTGGGAGTGGATGCTGTATCTTTTTTTTTCTTTCTTCTTTTCTACCTTCAACATATATGGGATCATGTTGTATATCCTGGTTTGTTTGTTTTTACTTTAAAAAATAGTTGATCAAGATATAATTTATAATAAACTGCACATAATTAAACTGTATAATTTGATGATGTTTGTCATGTGTACCATGCAGTCAGGGTAATGAGCATATCCATCACCCCCCAAAATGTTCTGGTGACCCTTCGTAATCTTTAGTATATGTGCTGCAGAAGTGAGCACATGCTCCTTTGTAGTCTGTTTGCCGCCACCGGTCCCGTACTTTCTCCAGATGACCACTGATATGCTTTCTGTCACTATAGACTAGATTGTACTTTTCATCACTTTTTATAAATGGATCATATCATATATACTGTTTGGGGGGTGTGGTTTTTTTCACTCAGTATAATTATGGACCTTTTACCTCAGTATAGTTATTTTGAGATTCATTTGTGTTGTTAAATGTGTCGATAGTTCCTTTTTGTTGTTGAGTACTATTTTGTTATAAGGACATATCACAGTTTGTTTATCCGAACTGGATAGTGGTCTTGCGCACCCATGTTCATAGCAGCATTATTCACAGAAGCCTAAATGTGGAAGTAACGCAAGTGTCCCATCAGTGGATGAATGGATAAACCAAATGTGGTTATACATACAATGGAATATTACTAAGCCTTAAAAAGGAATGAAATTCTGCCACACACTGCATGGATGACATACTTTGACGACATTATACTAAGTGAAATAAGCCACACACGAGAGGACGAATATTGTATGATCTCACTTATACAAGGTACCTTTTATAGTCAAATTCATAGTGACAAAGTGGAAGGGTGCTGCTGTTGGGGGAGGGGAGAATGAGAAGGCACAATGGGGAGTTACAGTTTAGTGTTTAATGGGGACAGGGTTTCCATTTAGGGTGATTCAGTTTAGGAAAAGTTCTGGAGATGGATGGTGGTGATGATCATACAATAGTGTGAATGTGCTTAATGCCACTGAATTTTATACTCAACAAGGGTTAAAATGATAAATTTTGTGTTATGTATATTTTACCACAAAAAAAAATTGTTTTAAAGGAGAGGGTGGATTTCCCGGCAACCCCCTGGAGTGGCTCCAGATCTGAAGGAGAACTGTCGGAGCCTGAGCAGCTCTGGGCCTGAGTCCTGAACAAGTCCTGACTCCAAGCGCTCGTGGTCCTAGCACTGTGCCCGTGCCGCCTCCCATCTCTGCTCCTCTTTGCAAGGCTTCATCCTCTCAGCCTCTTCTCGGTGGGACACGTGACCACTCGCTGCTCTGGGATTTAAGAAGACAGAACTTCCCCACATTTAGTAAGAAGGATACTACAGAAGGATTCATGGAACACAGACACCGGAAACCTCAAAGTCCTGTTCAAAACTCCCTTTTTCATCCCCATATTATCACCTCCAAGGGTGTGGCCATTCTTTTCCAAAGTGAACTTTCCTATGGTTCTCCCCTTTTCCTACTGCCCCAATTGGACTTGGGCTGGCTTATTGCAATAACTTTTTTTTTTTTTTGAGGGGGGTCAGGGGCAGAGAGAGAGAGAGACTCTTAAGCAGGCTCCAGGCCAGTGCAGAGCCTGACCCGGGGTTCGATTTCCATCTCACGATCCTGAGACCATGACCTGAGCTGCAATCAAGAGTCAGATGCTTAATTGACTAAGCCACCCAGGCACCCCACGCAATAACTTTCTGAATGGTCTCCCTACCCTAGGCTCTGAGGGATGGGCTTATTTAAGGTGAAGAAACTTAGCACATTTCAAGAATGTGAGGGTGAATGGAGAAGAAGGTAGGCAAGGTCATGGGGGAGGTGAGGGGAGAGGGTTCACCTTGGGAGGGGGGTTCGTGTTCCGCTGTAAGAACATTTCGAGACAGTGTGTGTATGTGTGGAGACCTCTGCTGTCTTTGGTTTCTCTTTCCTGAGGGTTCAAGGTGGGGTTAGGGGTGCTGAGAAGATGGACAATACAGAGACTCATGGGGTGGTGGGTAGGATGGCTGGTAGTGTTGGAGCTTTGTGGAGGTTCTGGGAACTTTGGTTCAGGAAACCGCTGTGCAATCACTTTAAAAGATGTTTGCAAATTTCTTGACATTCTTTCCATCAAAAGGTATAGTCTAAGTACTCTCCCGTTGACTATGGGCTGACTTTCATGACATGCTTCTAATAACAGACTGCAGTGGAAGTGATGCTGTGTGACATCTGAGACTAGATCATAAAACAATATAGCATCCATCTAGCTCTCTCTCAGGACACTCACCCTTAGAACCCAGCCACCATGCAGTGAAGATGCCCAGGCCAAACAGGGAGGCCACTTGCTAGTTTTGGAGCCTAGCTGAGGTCTCTGCTGACAACCAGCATCAAATGCCAGGCGTGTGAATGATGGGGACTTCAAAATGACTCTGGCACCAGCTACCATTTGACTGCAACTGCGTGAACATGAGAGGCCCCAAGGAAGAAACGTCAGGCTGCACCCCATGGATCCCCAGAACCATGAGACAAAATAACAATGGCCAAGTGTTGTCGTTTTGCGCCCCCGTGTATTGTGTGATTTGTTACACAGCTGGAACATGCTGCCAGACTGCCCTCAGAACATCAGTTCCTGTGGTTGACATTGTCCTTATCGAATGAACGTTCATTTTTTGCTGGTAAAGTGATTCATTTGATGGTAAAAGCGATACAGGGTCATGTGAGAAAATTTGGAAAACACTGACAAATTCAAAGAAGAAAAAATTACAAATTCAAAGAAGAAAAAATATACCCAAGATAATCCCTAGCACATAACAGGCACTCAATAAATATTTACTGAGGAAGTGAATGACCTGATGACTTGCCCCCCTGCCCCTGCATCCACTTTTGGGCATTTAGGTTGTTTGCAGGTTTTTGGAATGGTAGGTTTTTGACCTCTGGAGTTCACTGTGCTGAGCAAGATGGAAGCAGGACATGGTGAATCAGTTGGGCAAGCCATTTTAAGGTTTGCAACCTTAACATTTGTCTTTCCCAGGTAGAAAAGCATTTCCTGGAGCCTTCAGGAACCTTCCCCCCATCTGGGGCGTTGACTCACCCCAGCTCAGAAAAGAGATCGCAAACATCTTCCTTCTGGAAAATGGATTTACATAGGAAGGTGAGCTTTCAGGATAATATTTATATCCATCTTTCAGTCGTGCTGCTCATGTTACTCAGTGTCACGCTGACTTCAAACACTTCTCCCCAGCAAGTACAGGCATTGCCATCAGCTATTCTCAGGAACAAATGTGGTCATGTAATCCCAGGGCCTACAAAGAATGTGGCAGCAACTGAAACCAAATTAACCATTTTCTGAACCCAAAACTGGAAAGCAAATAGCAGAGGTACTTTTGAGCAGATAATATTAGTGACCCAGAATTTTCTCAATCCTCTGACCAAAATACATCCCTTTCCTTCTGACTTGAAAGTGTCCACTCACAACGTTAATGTTTTTCCTTATATATTTTAACACACTCAACATTGCCTTCTTCCCTAGCGTCTTGAAGTGATGTAACTGGTAGAAGCAGAGCAGAGTTTAAGGGGAGGCCTCCCCGGATAACCAGGCGTACTTTCCTCCTTTCTTTAGGGACGGGAAGTAGGTGTAGCTAAGCACCGATGAGGTTATTTTAGGAAATCGTCTGCGAGAAGAACCCATACTCCCTTCCCTTGGGCAGGGAAAGGATGTCCCTCTCCCCTAGCCTCAGGGTTGAGAGTCAAATGCCCCGTGGTGGGCGTCTGCTGTGTCTGTTTGTCCTACATCTATTCTCCTTTATCTGAGAATACCCCACCTCTGCCAGTTTTTCTTTGGGGAACCACCCTTTCCCACTCTCAGTCCACATGGTTAGAGTCGAGCTCACCCAACCCTTGATACCGGGGTTGGAGATGTGACCTGGACAATCAGGGTCAGATTAGCTCAGTGATTGGCTCATATAACCAAAGCCAGGCCACCAAGCATCAGTCCTGGGATGTTTGCTGGAATTCTCCAAAAAGAAGCATTCTCTTTTTCTGGGATTGCTAAGCTCATAGGAAGGGACCCTGGAACTACTGTCTTTGGGGGAGCCTGTCTAGAAGAGAGCCAAGAGACAGAGGGACAGAGAGACAGCCTCCTCCTGACATAATTTAAGCCCCGGGGTCCACCTATGCCTGAAACCAGCTATATTTCTGGTCTTCCTGTTTAGGTCATCCAAAAATTAACTTATTTTACTGTGGCTTCTGTCACTTGCAACTCAAAGGGTCCTTAATCATACAGCCCCTGTGTACTGGAGGGGGGAGAAATTAAAGAGGGAGAGAACTGGCAGGCAAACCCCCTTCAAAAAGGCTTCCAGACAAGGGCCCTCCACATCAGTGTGGCCTAAAGCATAACGGTTTCTGTCCAGACCTTTCCCTACAAAGGCTTCAGGCCCCGTTGGCTTTCTGGTTTACTTTGACCACCAGTTGTTCAGTTGACTGTGAACTGGTCTTAACCTAGAGCTGGGATGTTAATTACCCCAAAGTCTGGGATTTGGCCCTTGTTGACATTAAGCCTGACCTTTGGCTTACCACAGGTTTCTGCCCCAAGACCAGGCCCTACCTGACACCACAGAGCTGAGTGTGGGATGCCTGCTTAAATCTGACCACTGAGCAAGAATAAAGAAACTGGGTGTCAAAAGCTTTACCAGCCCCAGCGTGTTCCCTATTTGGGTTGCAACCTCATTACCATCACGCAGCTTCCCCACCCTGTCACTGGCCCCCAGTGCCCAAGCCAGAAACTCAACCTCCTTCCCATCTCCTTTGTCTTCTATCTCTTCTGACTCGTCACAATCCCCCCTCCACTTCCACAGAAATACCTGATATGAAGAAATGTGACCAGATTCAAAATCCCAAGAAGTTCCTATATTGTAATTGCCAAGTGAAAGAAAAGAGAGGTTCTTTAAATGTAGTTTTGACCGTTATAATTTTTTTGAGATGACAAGACAAAATTTTTTGAACCTTTTCTTTCTTTCTTTTTTTTTTTTTAACTACTTGTGTTGTGAAAACAAAACCTCTTGGCTGTGCTGACTCTGAAGAATTTGAAGCACTCGTCATTAAAACAGGGATTGCAGGTGGCCATGAGCCTGAAGCCTGACACAAAAGTTACATTCATGGAAGGAAATTCTCAGATTTTTGACAATATTTCATTCCAGTTTCCTATTAAGTTTCCTCCTCTTTGTAATTTATTTTAAAATCAGAGTTACGTCATCTGAAAGTGTGATGAATTTTTTCATGAAGCCCCAGAGAGACAAGTCTAAAACCCCTCTTGTCTGCTGCACCTGCCATAGCAACATTACCATCTTGGTAAAACTACTTTCTACCTTTTGGTGTGTCTGATGTATCTCTTTAAAAAGTCTGACGATTAGGAATCCAGAGCTCGGATCATCCTTACTGCCATTATCTTTCTAATCCAGACCCAGCACAGTCTTTGCATTTTCTCCCCTGTACCCATCTCAGGATCCTACTGAAAGCCCGCAGCTAGTCCACTAGGAGAGTGAAAAACAAAACCATGTCAACCACGGAGTTTAATGTCATTGCATGTGGAATGGAGGTGCAATGCCTCTTTTCAAATGGGAAAGGAGAATAGCTTGATTATCTCTTGAATCATACTGACATATAGATATTCTCTCATATTCAAATTCTATATGGAAGAAGCCCCATTTCCAAAACCCATGTGAGAACAAGATGATTTCCCTTTAGAAAAGTCACTACGGCGTGTCAAAACACAAAATCTGAAGTTTTTGCAGATTGTAACTCCTTGGCAGATGTGTGCCAGATAACAGGGAAGCTTAAAACTACTACATGTTCACTTGGGCATTTATTCCAGAGAAATGGAAGTTTACATCCTCACAGAAACCCGTCGACGAGCATTCAGAGTGCCTTTAATAGCCCCAAACCAGAAACAACTCAAATGTCCTCCAACGGGTGAATGGCTAATCAAATTCTAGTACATCCTTATGGTAGAACACTACTCAACAACATTAGGGTTCAAACTGTCCATCTGTGCAACAACCTGGATGGGTGTCATGGGAATGATGCTTCGTGAAGAAAGCCAGTCTCAAAGGTCTGCATGCCCTGTGAGTCCATTGATAGAACATTCTCAAAATGACAAAACTAAGGAGAAGGAGAACAGATTAGAGACAGCCAGGGGATGGGTGTAGGGGGCTCTGGCTGTGAAGAAGTAGCGTGAGGGAATTCGTATGTGGGGATGGAATGGGTCCATGTCTTGATTACAGTAGTGGTTACACCAGTCTGTTCATGGGATAAGATAACACAGGAACACACACACAAATGAACACGTAAAAACTGGTGCAGATTAGGGTCGGTGGTCTAGTCAACCATACTATATCCACATCAATCTCCTTTGATGTTGGACTACTGCTCTAGAAGATGTTACCACTGGGGGAGGCTGGGTGAAGGGTCCATGGAATCCTGTGTACTATTTTTGCAACTTCCTGGGAGTCTATAATGATTTCCAAATACAAAGTTTTTAAAAACCCTAAACATTAGGGATTACTGCGGATGAATATAAATCAGAAAAGAAGACTTCTTGCTAGACTCTGGGGTTCAGGTTACTTGTACTTGACTCACTAAGTACTGTTCAGGGGCACAAGTCCAAGTGCAGAGTGTCATGTGCCTTATGTGCTTGTGAATTTGAGTTGTCTGTTCCCCCTTAGAAAGGATCAGGCTGCAGCTCGTCAACTGAAATGAGACGTGGCTTTAATTCCTGGACTCTCAGTCCCCTCCAGCCCCACAGTCATCCATTTGGTTGGGGACCAGAGGTCACTGATGGCGGAAGTGCATCCCTCCTGTCTCACTTCTCACCCTCCTGGCGGGGCCATGGCTCCTTGTAACAGAGTGGCCCTTCCAGGTGTGGCCCCCCGTGACCCCTGTCTTCTCCTCGCTGGGTGTGGTGCTCACTCAGGAGGCCATCCAGTGCCCCCATCACTGGCTTCAAAGGCGGCCTTTTCAAGGAAGCAGACAGAGCTCAGCTGTCCGTGCCCTGTGAATGGTTATGAATTGGGGCGGGAACTCTAGAGAATCACAAGCAGCTCCGATTCCCATGCTTAGGGCCACTCAAACCACCTGGCTTTGAAGCCCCAGCTGGAGTGTCTGTGCAGCTTCCAGCAGAGCAGAGTTCAGGGAAAGAAAACAGATGGCTGAGTCATTAGCGGAGGACAGGGGACAGCATCCTCAGGGCAAGAATCCAGAGCTCTGGATGGGTTTCAGCATCCCCTAGGGAAGCTCTGAGCCTCTGGAGGAATAATCCAGGGATGCCACCAGCCTCAGTGGCACCTTTGGGGAGTTAGAAAAGTGTGCCCCCTTGCGGGGGTCACGGGTCCTCGGCCCACAGCTGGCCAGCGAGTGGCACTTCGTGTGAGAATATTCAGTTGGTTCAGGGAAAGGCAGATGGCTAGAGGAGAAGGCTGGAATGCAGGCTGGGACAGGCTGTGAAGAACTTTGATTTTCATGCCAAGGGGTTTGGACCTCATTCTGTACTTGAGCAGAGGGCCAGGTTTTGTCAGTCAAGTGAGGTGTACCCCAAAACCTAGACCTGTGGGAAATCTGGTTTTCTACCTAGTGGACGTAATTGATTGTGGTGGTTTTGAAACACAGCCATGGGTCCACTGACACTTCTCTTTTGGAGGAGGAGTCTCTGTCTACGTCTATAAGCTCCATGTCCTTCCTCTTGAAACTCTGAGGGTTTGGGACTGTTTTGATGAATGGAGTACAGTGGAGGTGATTCTATTATATGACTTCTAAGGATAAGTGATGAAAGGCTGTACAGTTTCCACCTGGTTCTCCTGAGCCCTTGCCCTTGGAAAACTGAGCTGCCATGTAAGAGGTTCAACTGTCCTGAGGCCACCATGCTGTGAGGATCCTAATCCATGTGGAGAAGCCAATGTAGATGCTTGGGCTGTCCGTTCCCACTAGGGCCAATCTTTGGGCCTAGGCACCAGACAAATGAGTGAAGAAGGCGGCAGGTGGTCCCAGCCCCTGGCCATTGCAGTCTTCCCAGCTGGGGGCCCAGACATCATGGAGTAGAGATAAGTCATCCACACCGTGCCTCATCTGAATTCTTGGCCCACAGAAGAGTTACATGGTTGTTGTTGTCTTATGGCACTAAGTTTGGGGTGGTTTGTTACACAGCAATAGACAACTGGAACATTACCAATAATCTGAGTAAGACAGACATCTTAACCTCAGATACTTTCACTTGGGCAAGGCATGAAGTAAGAATGTGAGAACGGGGCCTAGTGAGGAAGTGGTGGGGCCAGCAGAAACACTATGCGGCAGGGAGCACCCACCTGATGGCCCTGGGGGAAGCCTTTGTGGCATCTGGATTAAAGCAGTATCACCTTGGTAAATGTGAATGAAGAGTTGGGGCACACCCCAAACTCCAACCAAAGTCATCTGGGGCGATCTCAGGGAGGCCCAACTATTGGATGGGACTGTAGTTTGTGATGCAGAAGCCTCATCAGTTGTGTTGTAACCATCTAGAGAAACAAGCTGGTGATCGCTTCAGCCACAAGGTTAGGAAAGAGCAGCCCCCACCCCGAGGCCTCACCTCACAGTACCCCCCAACTCTGTCCATCAGGGAGGAGTAGGTCCTCACCTCCCTTGCCTCTGGTTCCAATCTCACCCACAAATGCCTCTTCATGATGGTAGTGCCCTTGTCCTCTCACCTCTGGCCCAGGCTCTTCACCAGCCTACCTACTACCCCCACTTCTGGGCCTCTAGGCCTCCACATGTGTCCCCAGGACCTAGCACAGTGTCTACACATAGTAGTTGCTCACTAAGTACTTGGTATATGACTAGATGCCTTAAAACAACAGAAAACTACTGTTGTACAATGCTACAGGCTAGAAGTCTGAAAGCAAGGTGTTGACAGGGCCGTGCTCCCTCTGACGGCTTGAGGGGAGAATCCTTCCTTGCTTCCTCTAGCTTCTAGTAGTGCCAGTAATCTCTGACATTCCTTGTCTTGTAGATGCATCACTCCAGTCTTGGCCTACAGCACCACATGGCCATGCTCTCCCTCTGTGTCTTCACATAGTCTTCCCCCTGTGCACATCTATCTCTGTGTCCAATTTACCCTTTTAATAAGGAGCCCAGTCATACTGGATTAGGGCCTACCCTAATAACTCCATCTTCATTAATTACACGAGCAATGGCCCTATTTTCAAATAAGGTTACGTTCTGAGGTGCTGTGTGTCAGGACTTCACATATGTTTGTGTGTGGGGGGGGCAAATTTCAACCTATAACAGCTTAGATAACATAAGTCCAGCCCTGAGATAAGGATCTGCTCCCAGGATGCTGATCAAAAGCCTTCTGAGCCAGCAGGATGGGAATGAGAACCCAGTCTGGGGGGTTCACCAGGTGACCAGTGGAGCACCCACCCAGGGTGCTCAGGCACGCCAATGCATGAGCTTATCACACCATGTAAAGGGGCCCCCTTTTATTGCCTTTTGGCACATCTATTCATAGGGCAGCACTCACTACAACATGTCATTATTTTATTCACTTTAAGCTCGAGAGGGGCAGGGTCCTTATGTATCATATTAACACTTACATCCCCACTTCCCACCACAGTGTCACAATAAATACTGATTGAGTGCACACATGAATGAATAAATGAATAGTGACTTGTTGGAGGGAAAAAACATTTCAGAAAGCTCCCTTGGAACCACTGTGGAGGGGCAGAGACTAAAATTGAGGGGACCAAGGAGGTGGGTGCAGCCATAGGCTGGTGCATAGAAGGCATTTGAAAATGGATTTGTGAAGGTTTCAACCTGAAAGCAAAATTGCTGCCTGTACGTCCCAGGAGATGAGGCGTGCTTATGCAGTGATAATGGCACCCCTGGGAGCCAGGGCGGGGCTAGGCAGGGGTCAGCACACGCCTAGTGCCACCAACAGACCAGTGGGTGGGAAATACAGAACAGCATGAAAGCAGGCAGTGGCCTGCCCCTGGCTCCCTCCTTTCCAACTGTGTGATGATCAAAGATGACCCAGTGAGGCTTGTTAACTCACCCCTTTCCAGATCTTTCTTGCCCATTATACCTTCCTTTCTGGTCTGCAGCCAAGGTGACCAAGGACAGGGATAGCAGAGCGGGCACATTCACTCAGCAAACCCTCCTGCAAGAAACAGTCACGACTGCTAGCCCGTGAACAGACAGAAAACATTGTAGTATCTTCCTGTTCAAACTACATAATAGAAACTCCACTCAGTGGTTTCCAAACCCTTTAACTAGGCCTGTTCAGTAAGCGCTTCCATGTCCCCGTGTGCACACCCTGCGGCTCTGTGAGGCAGCACATCATTCCCCCAGTGACGCACGAGGGCACACAGCTCGCAAGCAGCCCCTAGGCTCTCGGTGTCCAAAGCCTGTCCTCCACCCACACCGCAGCGCGACCTCCAGTTCCACCCACTTGACATTGTCTGTGAGGAATCTCCACTTGGGGGCCTCAGACAGAAACTACCTTAGGCCCAGTCTCCTGCTTGAGACAGCAACCCATGGAAAGTGGGGAAGGGAACTGACGTTTGTTGAACTGACATCTGCATTATCCTTTTATGCTCCCAACAACATGGTGTGGGGGAGGGCTTTAACAGGCCCATTTAACAAACAGGGAAATCAAGTCTCCATGTTGTTTCATGATGCTAGAGCTAGGATAATAACATGGGCCAGTGAGTACTAAAACCAGCGGTTTCGCCACTACCCCACGGTCTTTTCCAGAAGAAGACCTCCCCGCACCTCCCTGTGTACTCCCCCAGACGACAGATCCTTGTCCATCCCACAGGCCCTGCTTGCCTGTGGCCGTGGGATGTGGCCAGTCCTCCCACCCAGGACTGGAGTGGAGATAAGAGGGGAGGGACTGTTGGGCCGGCTTGGGCTAGGTGGCATTTAAGGATGGGAACAGCCCTTGCGCTGGCCAAGGCCCAGCTGGAGAGAGCCCCCAGGTGACCATAGCCCCCAGGAGCCTTTCTTATAGATTCAGAGTGAGGATACTCTGCAGACATCCACTGAGGGTTGACAAGGCCCTCGGATGCGACGGCCGTAGAGATGGGCCCTGAGCCCCAGTGGCCTACCTTGTTCACCAGACGTTTACCCAGCCCTGGGCAGAGGCGAGTGGGCAGGGGAGGAAGGGAAGATTGAGGAGAGGACAGGTACAGAGGCCGAACACCTGGGTTCTTAAGTCAGACTGCCTGGGCTCACATTCTCGCTCTCGTTGTGAGGCTGCCATCACCACCTTTGCCGTGTCCTCTAATGCTGGCTATTTGCGATTCCTTCTCTCTGAATCAGTTGACTATGGCCACAATAATGCGCATCACAACTACAACAAAACCATTGAACCTTAGTGGCACTCAACAATAAGCATTAAATTAACTCTATGGCTCTGACGGGCCAGCTGGGTCTGGCAGGGGTGGGGGGTTGGTGGACTGTTGTAGGCCGGCTGGCCCCACTCCATGTGTCTCTCCCCTCCTTCAGCAGCCAGCAGGCCAGCCTGGGCTTGCTGTTCTCGTGGAGAAGGCCGAAACACAGGAGCACAAGACCAGCCATGCTAGCGTCCCTCCAGCCTCTGCTGCCATGTCATTTGCTAACATCCTATTCGCCAAGCAAGTCACATGACCAAGTACAGAGTCAGGAGCCAGGGATGTCCGCTCTGCCCATGGAAGTAGGGGGATGAGGCAAATATATGGGAATAATAAGCAGATCCAGCACACGTCCCCTCTACACTATGAGTTCCAGTGGGATGCTTATTGATTGCCGGATTTCTAATCCCTGTCATAGGGCTGGACACAGACTAGGTTCTCAACAGATGATAATAATGAGAGCTAATATTTAAGAGCCCTTAAAAGTGAGATAAGAGGACCTATTCTGTGTCAGGCACTGTGCTACCAGCTTTACTTCTTTGTTCTCATTTAAATGCCTTACTGTGATGTAGGTCCTAAATAGTCCCATTTTACAAATGAGAGCACGGAGTTCCAGGGAAGCTAAGTGAATGGCCTCAGGTCACATGGCTGTGTAAGTGAGAATCAGAACACAGCCGAAGCAGCCCGGCATCAGAGTCTGAGCTCCTGCAAGCTATAAAACGAGCCCAGGGGAGAGAGTGCTGAGCTGAGCTGCGGCAGGGGGCAGTGGCATGGTAGAGGAGGCATACTTTGCCCTGGATTTGAAGAATGGAGTCCGTCTGGGGAGCGCATTGCAGGCACAGGGAAGGGTGTATGCAAAGGCACAGGGGAGGGATAGTTTGTGGGAGAGCAAATTTCTGACACATACAGGTGGGAGATGAGGCTGGAGAGACGAGCAGGGTACTTAGATGACAGAAATTGCTCATTCTCTCCTCTGTTCTGTAAAAATTTTAGGTGGGCACAGGCATAGATACCAACTTACCTACATTTGTCAGCCTTCCTTGCAGGTAGGTGGGTAGGTAGGTAGGTATGGTGAAGCAACTACTTTCAGATAACGGGACAAGAGTGAAAGTTCTAAGTGAAACATCTAGATTGTGTCCTTAAAGGAAGACAAGGGCCCCTCTCTACTCTTCCCTCATCCCCCTGACTAGAATGCAGCTGGGACGGTGGAGCCATCTCAGAGCATGGGGTGGTTGCTGCATGTTGAGAACAAATTGCAGAACAAGATAAAAAGAGCCCAGATTCCCAATACCATCAAATCATAAATTGGGACAAACTTGGCATGAAAGAGAAATAAACTTCTCATTTGCTTAAGCCATTCTAGTTTGGGGGTGCTTTGTTATAGCCACCTTGGATCCTAACTAGTGTATCATGCAACTTCATCATTCCCTGCAGAGGAGTTTAGTTCTATCCCCAGATCAGGGGATACAAACTCAAAGGCTTATAGGCACCAGGCCAGCCATGCAGATGAGTAAGGAAGACTAGGTACTTCTTTTCACCAAGCAATATCTGCTTTCCTGTTGGAAATACGGGATCCTCTTCACCTAGCTTTAATTTTTCCCATTTTGCAAGACAAGGACATAAGAAATCTTTCTCTGCTGCTGTGAGAGGAACAGCTGGTGCCACCTCATTGTCGTGGACAATAGGGAGTGTGGGGGCTGTGGTGAATTCGAGAGCAGATGCTACTCAGCCTACACAGGGAACATGAGCCCTCATGGTCAGATAACTCCATTTTTCAAGTTCAGTAGTCTGAATGTTTAAATCTAGCACCGTCTGTGTCATGGAGGAGCGCAGAGGCCCCTGAGAGAGCCGCCAAAGGCAGAGGCTTCTTCGCACGCTAAGAGCGCGGGTCCCAGGGACAGTCCCGAGGCTCCGCAGCTTCTCCAAATAGTAGCATGAGGCCAGTGCGCACGAGGCCACCTGGGAGCAAAATGACGCGGGACAAATTGCAGGTAGTCTAGCCCAGCACTTCGCTGTTACAATAAGGAGGAACCACAAGGCATTTATTTTCCAAGCTCCTGGCATACTCTTCACAGGCGTTACATAAATATTCAGGAAAATCACATACATTGTGTTCATTTAAAAAGAGAGAGAGAGAGAACACTTTGTGGGGTAAACATTCCAGTTTACAACCTCAACTCTAGTGACCGGAAAGCGTGATGCAATTTTGAATAAGGACCTTGTGCGGAGAGAATGGTGTGGGGAACGGAGTGGAGAGTGAGACAGGGTCAGTGTCCCAGGCTGGTAGGAGGCAAGGGAGCCTGAGCAAGGTGGTGACCGTGGGCACAGGGAGGACAGGCCAGAGCTTGCCACCGGAGGAGTGCACCGGCCTCTTCCCCGGCGGGCAGCGGGCTGTGCTTCGGGAGGCACTCCGGCCGGCCCCGCAGGGCGGGCGTGGGAAGGTTCGGGGGATGCTCTCTCTGGACCCTCATCCCGATGCACCGCAGCACACCTAGAGCATCAGCAGCCTCGTTTGGAAGCAACCCAGGCGCTCGGCGTGGGTGAGGCCACAGTTCCCACGCTGTGGTTCCCACAGGGCGAGGCACAGGTCCCTGGGGGCGTGAAAGACACTTGTAGATGGTGCACAGGAAACATTTTCTTTTCAGTAGTTCTGTCTTTATTTTCCCGTACCTTTGGGAAATGTGACTGGCGTAGGGGAGCTGCAGTTTCACAGGTACTATTGTTCAGGATTAGGCAAGTAAAAGCAGTGAGTCACTTAAGGTGAACTTTGGGAAAATGTCAACAAAGAACCCCCTGAGCAGGGGGCTGAGTGGACTTGGGAGAGACGGTGAAGGTGAGGCTTGAGGGACAGGGCTGGCCGGCCTTCCGGGTCCCAGTCCAGCCTACCATCTTTCCTTGCCTCTGGTTGTTTCTCGTAGGCTAGATACCAGCTCAGTGTTTGTGCACAGATCAGGTCACCTTTGCTCACAAGTCAGCCCGCTCAGTCTTTGCTGTCCTCATCTGAGGATAAGAAAGCCTAAATGTCAAGCACTGGCCCGGACGCGGCCTCTAAGCCCGGCCGGTGTCTAGCTGTTTAGGACAGCGGGACAGGGACCGTTCTTCTGCGAGCAGCTCTAAGAGGCTGGCCGGGAGTGGGGCTCCCCCGGCTCAGGGGCTGACCTGGGCCCTCCAGGGAAGGTCACTCACCAAATGCGGTGTTGAGCACTTAAGAGGGTTGTTCTGAGGACCCCGGGGGGGGGACAGCCAGACTTTGTTTTGCTTTTTGACATAAAATGTGCTTTTGTCAGTTTTTCAAGGAAATAGATGATCATTCCAAAAATTCAGAAAGAAGGAAGAAAACCGACGCACATAATCCCACCAGACACTCACTGTTGATGATAGCCAGTCATTTTGGTCCAGGTTCATAATCTTGGAATCTAGCAGAAAGCATCTTCTCTCAGTAAGAGAAATGTCTCCCCATATGCCCCGCTTTTCCGTACTGCATCAGGTTGCCTCCCAAACATCAACAAAATTTGACAGGTCCAAGGACGTTCTGGTTTCTACTCCTTGATTTCTGGCGTTCCCCCCACTGTCACGCTCTGTTGGCTCTCCTCCCTTCTGGCTCTCCTAACCCCATTGGTCCACGCTGCAAGGCCACAGATCTTGGCCTGACAGCTTTGGCATTGAAAACACCTGACTTTCCAGTGCCCTCTGAACAGGGTGATGCTCCCAGCCCAGCTCAGAACAAAATACGGAGTGTTTCTGGTAAAGAGATCAGGAACATAAAAAGGAGCAAGTATCTGGGCATGGGAGCTAATAGCTTTCGAGGCCTTGCCCGCTGCAGGCCCTGCGGCTCACCCCGCACTTGACTCCGGACCGCAGGTCCCAGAGGCTGCGGATGAAAGAGTGGAGAGGATGAATTCCAGCATCTTGATTTCAGCCCACAGCTTGGACAGCTGTGTGAAACAGGCCCCTGACTCCACCAGGGGAAGGCAGTCCAGCCGTCTGGTTGGCGGGAGTCAGGGCCACGATTAGCCGCTTCTAAATGCCATGCTTAAACCAAGTTCTCTGGCTTTGAAGATGATTCCTGCAGGACCAAATAGTTCATTTCCTTGAGGGGAAACATTGTCAGGTTTAAAAGCCATCATTCTCCAGGGAGGCCGGGTGGCTAAACACTGATAAGGAGGGGCTTGATTTCTGTTCTAACAGCTCCTTGAGCTTTACACTTAATGGGAGCAGGGTGGCACAGGGGACAGATGGACAGTGGGGCCACCTGTGGCCCCCAGACAATTTGGTCTCGTTGTCTTTGGACTGACATGTGTGCGGTTTATTTCAACCAAGGCGGCTGAGCTCTCTGCTGCATCACTACTGGTTTTTCAATCAGGGCACGCCGTTCTCAGCCCCGGCACCGCACCTCCAGAGAACACCCATCTGTTTGTCCTGCATTCATTGAGCAGCTACTGTGTGCCAGGCGGTGTGAACCGACCAGAGCAGTGGAGTCCAGAGGATAGAGGCATGGGCTCTGGACCAAGCCTGCCTGGGTCCTGAATTCAGTCCTGGCCCTGCCCATTACTCTCCACTCTCCATGTCCTCTGCGCTAGGGACTTCAGGCCTGATCAGTAGCAGGAAGATAATGATGGTGTTTGTCTACAGGGTTCAGGTGAGGATTAAATGTGATGTTGCAAATGCAGCCTGATGCTTCATAATTGCTCCATGAGTATGGACTACGATGGCATAGTCCCCGCCCTCCATGGCGCTTAGTCTAGAAGGGATGACAACCAATGCACTTGCAAATATGTGGAACAGACTGTAAAATAGAGGATGTGGAAGCATCCAACTTAGACGAGGGCTCAGGAAGGCCCTTTCTTAGAAAGCTGCATGCAGGAGTGGATGATGCAGCCGGTGATGTGGACAGGCCTTCCTGCCCAGGCAAGGAGTTCTGGATCGCCTACAAGCACTGGGGAACACTCGGGGCCCTTGTGCAGGGAAGTGACAGCATCCAACTTCTGGATCCCTGCAGGCCGTGTGGACACTAGACTGCAGGGAATTGTGTTCGTTTTCTATTACCACAAACTCAGTGGCTTCAAACTATACAAATGTATTTTCTTACAGTTCTGGAAGTTGGAAGTTCTGACTTCAGTGTGTCAGCAGGGCCACATTCCTCCTGGAGGCTCTCGGGACAACCTGTTCCTTGCCTTTTCTAGTTTCTAGAGGCTGGCTGCCTTCATCAGCTCCCAGGTGCATTCACTGCCACCTCTGCTCCCATTGTCACATTTCTTTCTCTGACTCCAAACCTCCTGTCTCTTATAAGGCCCCTGGTGATGACAGTGGGCCCGTCTAGGGGATAATCCAGGATAATCTGCCCATTTAACCTAATCACACATGCAAAGGTTTTGGTGTGTGCATGTCTGGTTTTGTTTTTGTTTTTGCCATATGAAGCAACATTTTCACAGGTTCTGGGGATTAAGACGTAAACGTTACAGACATCATTGCGGGAGACTTATTCTGTCTAACACAGGGAGCAGGAATGGAAAAGAGGAGACTGGCTGGGAGGCCGCTGTGATCATACAGGCGAGAAAGAACAGTAGCCTGGACCAGGTTGGGAGCAGTGGAAGTGGAGAGAAGCAAATGGAATTAGAGAGATCTATTGGTTGCCTGGCAGAGGGAAAATGGGAGATCGAGTAGTGTTCTGGCTCTTAAAGCTTTCCTCTGGAATTGACATGTTAATATCACTTCTGCTCACAAGTGACATGGCCATGCTAACTTTATGGTGGTGGGGAAATGCAATCATGTTATGTGCCCCACAGGAACACAAACAGAGTGTGTGTGACTGCTACATCTGGTGTAGAGACCCTGGAGCTAAGGGCCATCTAAGGCAGCATTCATCCAGCTGGCTTCTCTGCCCCTTGAAATAAAATCCCAGCTTCCTACAGTGGCTTCATATTAGTTAACGATAGCCAAAATAATGCTGTGAAACAATCCCTTCCCACCAATCCAGTGGCTTAAAACCATCAGGTTTCTTTTTTTTTCTTTCATACATCTTTGGGTTGGCTGGAGTTTGGCTGAGGTTCGGCGGGCTTGACCCAGGCTCTAGGTTAGGTCCAGGCCTGCTCCAGGTGTCTCTCATCCTCCTTGAACCAGTGGGCTGGCAGAAGCCCAAGACAGCAAGCCCCTCCATGAAAGCATACGTCAAGCCTCTGCTATGTCCTATCTGTTAACATCTGATGCTTCAAAACAACTCCCCTAGGCAAGCCCAAAGTGAAGAGTCAGGGAAGTTCAGGGACAGGTGTAAATACCATACAGGGGAGGGAAGTCTTATGATCAATCTGCCCCACGTCCACAAGGCAGACTTCTCCAACCCCACATCTAGTCCTCCACCCATCCACTGACCCAACCATCCAAGTGCTCACAAAGTGCCGACCACACTCGTTTCTTCAACATGCCAGAGTCATTCCCACCTCGGCCTTTGCATGAGCTGCTCCCTCTGCCTTGAACTCTCTTCCCTAGACCCTTCCATGGCTGCTACATCTAAAATCTCAGAACTAAACTAAAATGTTACTTCTAATATGTGGCCTTACCAGACCGCGATACTTGAAACACCTCTCTCCCTCCCCTCCCTCATCCCACCCACTCCCAAGCACCCTCTATCATGTCACCCAGCTGAATTCTTTTTCTTAGTACTACAACCTCAAATGATCTCATATATGTTTGGTTTATTTGTTTATTGTCAGCCCCCTCCCCAGGACCGAAGATTCTTGATGGCAGAGATCTTGCTCACTGTTGGGCTCCCTAGTGCCCTACACATGTTTAATAAATGTGTATTGAAGGAATTTCAGCAATGCCAGGGAGGAGCGGGGTGGGGGGAAGTTTGAAAGGGTGATGAGTAATTGCAGAAAGTCATGGTTTTTTTTTTTATTCTGTCCCCAGAAGTGCATTTCTGTATCTTGAAAGTCAGAATTAATGAATGGACTCTTTCATTCAGACAGTACATATTTATGATATGCTTACAATGATGCAGGCTCTATAGGGTGAGCCTCTTTCCCCCAGGGAACCCGTGACTTAGCAACAAGACAGAATGGCAACAAGATTTACAAATGCCATGAATATTACAGAAAACAAGTACAGGAGATTATGAGTCTGCAGGCCTTACTGCTTCCTACATATAGGCTTCATTCATTCACTTATTCACGCATTCAGCATTGTGAGCGCCTACTACCACCCTAGTGTGTTCTATATTAAGCACCGTGGGCATAAAGATGCGTCGGATTTCCAATGGCAACCACCACATTACAAAGTCAACTTTCAAACAGTGGGGAATGCCTCTCAGAAAGGGTGGGCCACATGACATGGACCTTGATGGGCGAGTGAGAGTTCACCAGGTAGAAAGGGGGACTTCAGACACAAGAGTGCAAGTGTATATAAGAGAAAGTGCTGGTTTTGAGACCATGAGAACAGGGGGTCGTCAGTTTTTAAGGAAAAAAATCATGCTAGAAAAAAGGGCTATTTAAAACAAATGGAGTCCAAAATATGAAAACAAATTCTCAAAGCAAGAAAAAAAAAAAAAAGATTAGTTTGGGACTTTGTCTTAAAGAAAAGAAATGAAAAATTAGGAAAATAAGTTCATCTAATAGTGAACAAAAGTTGTTAGATTGACAGTTATTTTAATTTTTTTAATTAAGATTTTATTTATTTATTTGAGAGAGAGAGTGAACACAGAGGGAGAGTCAGAGGGAGAAGCAGACTCCCCAGTGAGCAGGGAGCCTGATGTGGGCTCGATCCCAGGACGCTAAGATGATGACCTGAGCTGAAGGTAGATGCTTAACCAACTGAGCCACCCAGGCGCCCCAACAGTTGTTTTAATTCTTAAAGGAAACCAAAATGGAATCCAATGTTGATATAGGGAAAGATGCAATTTTTCTGGCCAAGTTCACCACATCCTTCCTTTGCATTTCATTTCAGAGCACAGGCCACTGGGCAGGTGGGTTTCCCCAGGGCCTCTCCTTCCCCCCCTGATGTGTTGAAGCATTCCTGTTTGAAGCTGCCTGTCTCAGCGTTTTCCTTATCATGTTTCTCTTTGTGGATGGTTGTCCACTCTCCTTCCTTCTCAGACCCCAATTGTCCAGGACTGAGCTGGGATCCGTGAGGTTCCCTGATGCCACTGTCCTCAGCGTCATGACCTCCTGTGTCCTTTGCAAGACTTATCTTCTTATTTGGACCTTGATTTGCACCACCTCATCAGAATGCTTGTCAACCAACTCACAGATTAGCACGATTACTGGTGGCCTTGTTGGGGACCAGGGGATGGGTCAAGGCAGGTAGGGCACTTGTGTTGGGGTGGGTTTGATACCTGGTCTGCTTCCCTGTGCCTCAGCGTAGGGACTTGCACATTGCAGACCCTCTGTAGTTGCTGTCTGGGGTTTAGGACACGGGCTGAGGCTGGGAATGGACAGAGGCAAGCTCTGGCAGCTTCATATGCCTGCTTTTCCCTGAGGGCAACAGGAGCCCTGAAGAGTATAAATAGGGTGAGACCAGGTCGGATTGGGCTTCAGGAACCTCCTCCTCTGAGACAACCAATTGGCTTAGAGTGGGGAGGGAGGGACATGGAGTCCCAGCCAGACTGGAACTCCCTAGAGCTGCCCTCCCCCATGGTGGCTGGTGGCCCAGGAGACCTCCCTCGTGCAGCCTCCAGTCATTCTTTTGTATGAGCTGGACCTGAAGGACAGATGCCCACCCTTGGCTGAGAAAGGGCTCTTCTGGAATCAGGGACTATCAAAGTAGGAGATACAGAGAAGTTGGGAAGGGGGTGGATTATTTTGGATAGGGTGGCCAGAGAAGCCTCTCTGAGGAGTACTCCTTAAACAGCAAACCAGAAGGTTGAGAAGGGGCCAGTCAAGCAATGGGTATGTGGAAGGAGCTCGCGGCAGAGAGAATAGCATGGGCAAAGGTCCTGAGGCAGGAAGGGGCTTTGCTGGTTCAAGAGACAGACTGCAGATTGGTACACCTCGTGCAAGAAGGGGATAGGCTAGGGTAAAGCTGGAGAAACAGACAGGAGCTGAAGCAGCAGGCCCAAGAATTTGGTCCTAAGTTTAGGAAGTCATTGAAGGCCTTTAATTAGGGGAGTGACGTGATTCCATCTGATTTGTGTCTTTGCAGGGTTCCACTGGCTAGAGGTGGGCAGGGGTGAGCAGGGAGACTGGAGGCTGTGGCTAGACTCCCAGTGGGACCAGAGAGTTGTTTAGCCTGGGGTGGTGGCAGTGGAAATGGAAAAAAGTGAACAGATGTGAGATGTAGTTTAGAGGGTCACCCAGCTGGACCTTCTGACGTCTGCCCCAAAATCTGTCCACATCTCAGCTCTACCTCTCACCTCTGAGGCAACAGATTGTGCTGAAGACAGCATGGGTTTCAGAGTGAGACAGGCCTGGGTTACACTTCCTCCAGAGTATAGCCAATCCTTCCACCTTTCTGAAACTTGGGTTTTTTTTTTTTAAAGATTTTATTTATTTATTTATTTATTTATTTATTTATTTATTTGAGAGAGAGCAATAGAGATAGTGAGAGACAGCACAAGTAGGGAGGAGAGGGAGAAGCAGGCTCCCTGCTGAGCAGGAAGCCTGATGTGGGGTTCGATCCCAGCACCCTGGGATCATGACCTGAGCCGAAGGCAAATGCTCAACTGACTGAGCCACCCAGGCGCCCCTGAGACTTTGTTTTCCTATCTATAAAATGCCAATGACATCCTCAAAAAGAATTACCCTATGATCCAGCAATTCCACTCCTAGGTATATACCCAAAGGAATTGAAAGCAGGGGCTCAGATACCTGTATACTCATGTTCATGGCTATATTATTCACAGTAGCCAAAAGGTGGAAACAACCTAAGTGTCCATTGACATGAGTAAACAAAATGTCGTGTATACACACAATGGGATCCTATTCAATCATAGAAAGGCATGACATTCTGACACATGCTAAAACATGGATGAGCCTTGCAAACCTTATGCTAAGTGAAGTAAACCAGATACAAAGACAAATACTGTATGCTTCCACTTATTTAAGGTGTGTAGCAGAGGCAAGCTCATTGAAACAGAAAGTAGAATAGAGGTCTACCAGGGCCCGGGGTAAATGGGAATGAGGAGTTATTGCTCAAGGGGTTCAGAGTTCCTGTTTCTGATGATGAACAGTTCTACAAATGTATTGTGCTGATGGTTGTATGACCTTTTAGGCGTGCTTAGCGCCATTGAATCGTACACCTAAAAATGGTGAAAACAGTAAAATTTACTTATGTATATTTTACCACAATAACAAAACAAAACAAAACATGGGGTGCCTGGCTGGCTCAGTTGTTAGGCGTCTGCCTTTGGCTCAGGTCATGGTCCCAGGGTCCTGGGATCGAGCCCCGCATCAGGCTCCCTGCTCGGTGGGAAGCCTGCTTCTCCCTCTCCCACTCCCCCTGCTTGTGTTCCCTCTCTCGCTCTGTCTCTCTCTGTCAGATAAATAAATAAATAAACAAATAAATAAATCTAAAACAACAAAACAAAACAAAAACATGGGGCGCTTGGCTGGCTCGGTCAGAAGAGCACACAACTCTTGATCTCAGGGTCTTGAGTTTGAGCCCCATGTTGGGTGGAGAGATTACTAAAAAAAGAAAAAATCTAAAGAGAAGGAAAGAGCAGCACCTGCCTGGAGGGCATTTGTGAAGGGTCAGAGAGGCCCCAACCCATCACCCGGTGAGCCCCGTGCGGGTGGAATGAATCAGGAGCGGCCTCCCTGTCAAGCATGCAGAGACCACGGGCACCCAGTGCAGGTGAGGTGGCCCTACTGGGAGCTTTTGTCAGAGCGGAAAAGAAACAACTGAGGCAGAACCCGTGGTAAAGATCGCATTAGTTATCAAAGCAGACAGTGGAGTAATGAAAACGGGAATTGTGGCAAGAGTGTGCGGATTGGTTAGAGGATGGAAGAGGGTAATCTTTGCTATCTGTCTTTTGGGAAAAGTTCTTAATCGGGCTCAGATCTGGATCTAAAGGTCAGGGTTGGGTTAGGCTTTGACAGCTTGCTTGGAGCAGAGGGAAAGCATTCTCCAGCCTCAGGTCAGGGGACCCCTCTACCTGCTGCGAAGATGAGTTGAAAACTCTGAGATGCCATTTGCTGCTTGGGAGGTGGGCAAAGATGAAACCGGATCCATATACAGTAACACCTGGTGTGGGGCAGGACTCGCCACTCCCGGAGGAAGCGTCAACTGGGGCCACATTCTCCAGGGTGACGTGGCATCACACAGGCTCAAGCTTTAAAACTGTGTCTAGAGATTCTACTTCAATGTATCTGTAAAGATGTTCATCACAGTGTTGGTTAGGAGAGAAACAAAAGGGCCCTACATGTTTTAAGCTAAGAGGCTAGTTAAACAAATTATGCTATATCTGAACAACACAATTATTTATGCAGCCAATAAAAGCAGTGTTTTCATGTTGTGCAAAAATACTGAATATCATGGAAGGATGACGATATGAGCGCTTACTATGTGCCAGGCACTGTTCTATGTGCTTTATGTAAACAACCAGTTTGATCCTCCCCACAGCTGAAGGCATAGGTACTAGCATTATCCTCGTTGTACTCTTGAGGAAAATAAGGCACAGAGAGGCTAAGTAAGCTGCCCAAGGTGATACAGCTCTAAGTGGCAGAACTGGGATTTGAAATCAGAAATGCTGGGTCCAGACTCTCAAAGACCTTCATGATGTACTGTTAGGTGAAGGGACATGCCTGTTTTTTGTTTTTGTTTTTATCTTAAAAAAATTAAAGACAAAAGACATGCCTAGAAAAAAATCATTGGAAGGGAAAAATGATGTTTCCTGGTTCTCTCTGGGTGGCATCATGGGTAATTTTGATCTCTCTTAGCATTTTCTAAATTTGCTGCAATAAAATATATTAATTTTATAGTAAGGAATACTTTTAAAAACAAAGATTTTGGTTTTTAGAGCAGTTTTAGTTTCACAGCAAAATTGAGGAGAAGGTACAGAGAGTTCCAGAATATTGCCTGCCCCTCCACCATATACAGCGTCCCCCACAATCAAGATATGGCACCTGAGTGGGACAGTTGTTACAACTGAGGAACCGACCCTGACACATCATGATCACCCACCCAAAGTCCATAGTTTATATTAGGGTTCAGTCTTGGTGTTGTACATTCTGTGGGTTTGGACAAATGTATGATGACATGTCTCTAGCATTATAGTATACAGAATAGTTTCACTGCCCTAAAAATCCTTTGTGCTCCACCTAATCATCCCTCCCTCCCCAATCCCTGACAACCACTGATCTTTTTAATGTCTCCATAGTTTTGCTTTTCCCAGAATGTTCTAGAGTTGGAATCATATAGTGTGTAGCCTTTTCTGACTGGCTTCTTTTGCTTAGTAATATGCATTTAAGATTCTCCGTGTCTTTTTATGGCTTGGTAGCTTATTTCTTTTTAGGGATGAGTAATATTCCATTGTCTGGATATACCACAGTTTACTTATCCATTTACCTACTGAAGGACATCTTGGTTGCTTTCAAGTTTTAGCAATTAGGAATAAAGCTGCTATAAATATCTGTGTGCACTTTCTTATGTGGACGTAAATTTTCCACTTATTTGGGTAAATACCAAGGGCACGATTGCTAGTATAATGAGTATGCTTAATTTTGTAAGAAACTGCCACACTGTTCCAAAGTGGCGGTACCATTTTGCATTCCCACCAGCAATGAAGGAGACTTCATGTTGCTCCACATCCTTGTCAGCATTTGGTACTGTCAGTGTTTCAGATGTTGGCGCTTTCAGTTTTTAAGAAAGAATAATGTCCCTGCCAGGCACTCCTTGGCCACCCCAGGGTCCCTTTGAGGATTCCATGCTCCACTTGGTTGTAGGTGCTGGTTGCTAGGGCCTACTGGCCCATGATGCCCTCTTCTCTGGGAACAGTTGCAATGCCCAGGTGGGCCCTGAGTTCCCTCTGGCCCAGTTGATTGATCCAGGGAGAGAAATCGGACCTACCTAGGCCTATCAGCTGCTCTCCCAGGTACCTGAGCACGGATGGAGCTTTCACAGGCTGCAGTCACTGGGGCTAAGTGGCTTTTTAACAACTCCCTCTAAAGAGCAAGGCTGTGCTGTGAACTATTCCTCCATGCGGGCCTTTGAGCTGCACTGGTTCTGCACCTCCTGGACCTGTTGTTTAGATGCCCCATCTTGGGTTAGACGAGATGCTCTAAGATCTGTTCAATGAAGTCCTCTTTTGGGCTTGTTTAGCCAGAGCCGGCTTCTGTCATCTGCTCCCATAGAACCATAAGCCACTACCATTTCATTTCTTGTACCTGCAGCTAAATGATAAAAGATAGTGCCGAAATTAAAAACCCTTAAAATGTAGCTATAATTATAAAACATATGCCTTCTGTAGTTGTAACTTGAAAAACCCTATTAAAACACATGATCAAGAAACATTTTGTGTTAATAGAGCAGTTGCCAGAATAAAAAAGAAAAGATCTTGGGGCGCCTGGGTGGCTCAGTCAGTTAAGCATCCAACTCTTGATTTTGGCTCAGGTTATGATCTCAGGGTTGTAAGATGGAGCCCTGTGTCGGGCTCCGTGCTTGGCGAGGGTCTGCCTGAGATTCTCTCCCTCTCCCTCTGCCCCTTCCCCACCCCCCACTCGTGTGCATTCTCTCTCTCTTTCTCAAATAAATAAATAAATCTTTTAAAAAAGAAAAGATCTTGAGACGCTGTGGCAAAATGTCATCATTAAAAATCTCTATCTCATAGGGGCGCCTGGGTGGCTCAGATGGTTAAGCATTTACCTTCGGCTCAGGTCATGATCTCAGGGTCCTGGGATCGAGCCCCACATCGGGCTCCTGGCTCAGCGGGGAGCCTGCTTCTCCTTCTCCCTCTGCCTCTCTCCCTGCTCATGCTCTCTCTCTCTCTGTATCCCTGTGTTTCAAATGACTAAATAAAATCTTTAAAAAAATCTCTATCTTATAGATATAACCATACAAAGTGGCATATTAATAAAGTTATTCACTGTAGCATCATCTGCAAGACAAAAAACTGGAAACAACCTAAATATCCATCAATAAGTAACTAAATAAATGGTACATCTATGCAGTGAGACAGTATGTAGTTATAATACACAGAATAAGGTCTTTATTAACTGATATGGAACAATCTCCAAAAATTATTCAGTAAAGAAGCAAGGCACAGAGCAGTGAGTCTAAAATCTGCCATGTATGTAAAGGGGGCCAAAAAAAAAAAAATCCTATGTATTTGCTTGTTTATGCATCAGGTATCTCTACAAGGATACAGGTTGTCACCATATAACCTTTTGTGCTTTGTGAAATTTTTCTAAATATTTAAAAAATGATTAGATATAACATTCAGACAGAAAAGGCATAAAACACACATGTGCAGTTTTACTTATAGTAGAAAACAACACCCATGTAATTGCCACCCAGGTCAAGAAATATAATATTGTTGGAAAAATCTACAATTGATCAAAACTTCTACCCTTTTTCTGGAACTTAACACACTTTCACTCCATTTCACTGCTCCTGATGGATAAGTTACTGTTATGTGGTATTGTAATTCTCGCCCCTCCTTTTTCTTGGCCCCACGTCTTACATTCAATGTTTGCTTATATTTGCCCACCTATTTACATCTTTCTTTGCTTTGCACTTGTCTTCTATCTCAAACCCCGTATGAGCTTATTGCAATTTTTAAGTGAATTAATAAGTATCTTTAGAAATTATCACTCTCAATTTCTAATATGATAAGTATCAATAAATATAACCAACCAAAACTAAAGCTCTTTGGGGCTTTGAATAATTTTTAAGAAGTGTAAAGTGAGGGGCGCCTGGGTGGCTCAGTCGTTAAGTGTCTGCTTTCGGCTCAGGTCATGATCCCAGAGTCCTGGGATCAAGCCCTGCATGGGGCTCCCTGCTCAGGGGGAAGCCTGCTTCTCCCTTTCCCACTCCCCCTGCTTGTGTTCCCTCTCTCGCTGTGTCTCTCTCTGTCAAATAAATAAATAAAATCTTAAAAAAAAAAAGTGTAAAGTGTTCCTGGGACCAAAATGTTTGAGAACCACTGTTCTAGTGGATTTTTACTATTTTCACCGGTCACTCCTTGATTGTCTCTCTCTACAATGAATTGGGCTCACCTTGCCAGGTCTTCATCTTCTTGTTGCCTTGGGTGTAAATGGGATAACACTTCAACACTTTCCTCAGCTTTCAGAAAGCTGACAACTTCTTCTTCTTTACTTTTAGGACTTATTTTTTTTAAGATTTTATTTATTTATTTGAGAGAGAGAGAGAGACAGAGAGAGAGAGAGAGCACGAGAGCGAGGGGAGGGGCAGAGGGAGAGGGAGAAGCAGACTCCCGCTGAGGATCCTGACCTGAGCTGAAGGCAGACATTTAACAGACTGAGCCACCCAGGCGCCCCAGAACTTAATTTTTTAATTCTGATAAAATATGCATGACATATAATTTAACATTTTAACTATTTTTAAGTGTATGTGTAGTGGCATCAAGTACATTCGTATTGCTGTGCAACCATCACTATTATCCATTTCCAGAAATTTTTCATCTTCCTAAACTAAAACCCTGTATCCATTAAACACTAACTCCGGGTTCCTCCTCCCCCAGCCCCTTGGCCACCACCATTCTACTTTCTGCCTCTATCAATCTGACTACTCTAGATACTCATGTGAGTGGAACCATATAATATCTGTCCTTTTGTGTCTGGCTTATTTGACTTAGCATAATGTCTTCAAGCTTCATTCATGTTGTTGCATGCATCAATATTCTCTTCCTTTTTAAGGCTCATTAATATTTCATTGTGTGTACAGATCACATCTTGTTCATTCATTCATCAATGAACACTGGTGTTGCTTCTCTTAGCATTGTGAATAATGCTGCTGTGGACACTGGTATACAAATAGCTGTTGGAGTTGCTCCTTTAACTTCTTTTGGGTGTAGATCCTGATGTAGAATTACGCATCAAATGGATATTCCATGTTTCAGTTTTTGAAGAACTGACATACTGTTTTCCACAGGTGCTGCGCCCTCTTACATTGCTATATTTCGCCACATCCTTACCAACACTTGTTATTTTCTGTTCTTTTCATAGTAGCCACTTCCAGGGGTGTGAAATCATTGTGATTTTGACTTGCATTTCCCTAATGATTAATGATATTGAGCATCTTTTCATGTGCTTATTGGCCATTTGTATGTCTTCTTTGGAGGAATGTCTATTTGAGTCTTTGAGCATTTTTGAACTGAAATTCTACAGCTTTTGTGGAATTTATTATTTCATTTTATAATTGAATAACTTTATAGAGTTGCACAGTGCTGACTGACTGCCACTGGACGCTGCTTCGGACAAAGACCTTGACCGGGTGGCTGTGTTTCTCCTGGTACACATTTGCAAGAATTTCTCTAAATGCCGTTTAAATGAGGCCTACTTTTTTTTTGTTAAAATTTTATTTATTTATTAAAGATTTTACTTATTTATTTGACACAGAGAGAGAGTTAGCGAGAGCAGAAACAAGCATGGGGAGGGGGAAAGGGAGAAGCAGGCCTCCCGCCGTGCAGAAAACCCGATGCGGGGCTCGATCCCAGGACCCTGGGATCATGACCTGAGCCGAAGGCAGATGCTTAACCGACTGAGCCACCCAGGTACCCTGTTAAGATTGTATTTTTACGTAATTTCTATACCCATTGTGGGGTTCGAACTCACAACCCTGAGATCAAGAATCACATGTTCCACCAACAGAGCCAGCCAGGTGCCCCAAATGAAGCCTTCTTTTTAAAGTGGTTAGTTCATTAGTCATTATTTTTATTTTCTGAGGACTTATGGTTTCTTATGAAAGTGATCTGAATAAGGAATACTTAATGAAAAGGACCCTGATACAGTGTTGTGGGGTATTTTTGTTTGTTTGAACTAGTTTTCTGAAACACAGATAACTTTCCCTTTCTCTTAAGACTTCTTTTTTATGAGATTTATTGAGCCCCTTCTTTTAAACAAGTTTTTTTTTAAGATTTTTTACTTATTTATTTGAGAGACAGAATGAGAGAGAGAGAGAGCATGAGAGGGGAGAGGGTCAGAGGGAGAAGCAGACTCCCCGCCGAGCAGGGAGCCCGACGCGGGGCTCGATCCCGGGACTCCAGGATCATGACCTGAGCCGAAGGCAGTCGCTTAACCAACTGAGCCACCCAGGCGCCCCCCCTTCTTTTATATCAAGAACTTTCCTTATACAGAATCACCTCTTTAATCTTTATGAACCCCTAGCAAGTTCTTTTTTTTCCTCTTTATTTATTTTTAAGATTTTATTTATTTATTTGACAGAGAGAGACACAGTGGGAGAGGGAACACACGCAGGGGGAGTGGGAGAGGGAGAAGCAGGCTCCCCGCGGAGCAGGGAGCCCAATGCGGGGCTCGATCCCAGGACCTGGGATCATGACCTGAGCTGAAGGCAGACGCTTAATGACTGAGCCACCCAGGCGCCCCTTTTTCCTCTTTTTTTAAAATTAAATTTAATTTTTTTCCATTTTTAAAAATTTACATTCAATTAACATATAATGTATTATTGGTTTCAGAGGTAGAGGTCAGTGAGGTATCAGTCTTATCTAACACCCAGTGCTCATCACATCACGTGTCCTCCTTAATGTCCATCACCCAATTACCCTATCCCCCCCTCCAGCAACCCTTAGTTTGTTTCCTATGATTAAGAGTCTCTTATGGTTTGTCTCCCTCTCTGATTTCATCTTGTTTTATTTTTCCCTCCCCTCCCCTATGATCCTCTGTTTTGTTTCTTAAATTCCACATATGAGTGAGATCATTTGATAATTGTTTCTCTGACTGACTTATTTCACTTAACATAATACCCTCTAATTCCATCCACGTCATTGCAAATGGCAAGATTTCACTTTTTGATGGCTGAGTAGTATTCCATTGTATATATATACCACGTCTTTTTTATCCATTCATCTGTCGATTGGACAGCTGGGCTCTTTCCATAGTTTGGCCATTCTGGACATTGCTGCTATAAACATTAGGGTGCAGGTGCCCCTAAGACTTTTTTTTAGACACTCCCAAGGCTGGGTATCTCCTGACTCCAGGAGAATTAAGCCTGAAGTCCTTGGAAGTAAGACTCACGCCCCCAGATAGTCTTCAGGTTTCATCACAGACCATGAACAGTTTGCCGGAACACTGGGATCAGCCTGATTTCTGGGGCCTTATCCTGGAAGTGTAGCTGAATCCGAATCCCTAGGGGGGAGGGGGGCCAGGCGTCTCAGCATGAAGGTCAAATTTAGGAAACTGAGAATGAATGTAAAAGCACTTAGTGCTCAATTTGTAGTCCACGTTATGTGAGGAACTGTTCCAGACACTGAGAATTCCAAACCCCCTACCCTCATGGAACTTCTGCTGTAACAATGGAGACCATGAGTCAAAGCACCGTCATTTCTGGGAGGGATAATGCCGCGGTTTCTCTGTCTGGCTTTGATCTCTAGCTCATAGTTTCCAGGCCTCTTGGTGAAAGGGCCTCCACATACTGCTGTCTCTCTCCCTACTTACGTTTTTAAACTTTGATTTTGTTTCTGATGCTCACTGTAGTAGACTTAGAATATAGAGAAATCAGAGTTTGTGTCTTACATTGTATATAAATTTGAATCCTATGCTTTTGAGGTAGAACAATACCAAAAATAATCATTTCTCTTTAAGTGAAAAACTGGATACATGAATTGTACTTTCCATTTAATCCTATTGCAAACCAGGCTTGCATTATTTGAGGTCCTAAGGAAGCCTTCCGGGTATAAAATTTGAGATTACCCCTGGCCAGGCACATATTGGTGTATTCCCTTCCCTTCCCATTCCCCCCCACTGCCCGCCCTGGTTTGTTGTGATGGGGGGGGGGGGTGGTAGCCTATGAGCTGAGTGACTTGCTTAATTCACTTCAGCTCTGTCTCTTCTGTTGAAATAGTACCTGGATTCATTTCACAGAATTGTCTGGAGGCCTGAATGGGCATATGACTCTAAAGTGCTCGGTGCACAGCAGACTAAATAACATTTGACAGCTGGAAAACAGTGATCATTAGATAATATGAGATAATATATATGATAGTATGTAATATAAAATAATAAGTATATACTATTTTTTACATACTTGAGATCCTCCTGGAAGCACAGTTTTCATCTTTTTTTCTTTCTTTCTTTTTTAAGGATTTTTTTATTTGTTAGAGAGATAGAGTGCACAAGCAGGGGGAGTGGCAGGCAGAGGAAGAAGCAGCCTCCTGCTGAGCAGGGAGCCAGATGCAGGGCTCGATCCCAGGACCCTCAGATAATGACCTGAGCTAAAGGCAGGCGCTTAACCGACCGAGCCACCCAGGCGTCGCTCATCTTGCTTTCTTTCACTTAGAAATATATCTTGGGCAGAGCCCCCTAATTCTAAGGCTAAGTACTGAAATTCAGGACACCATGATTGCTTTTGGGGGTGTACTTTAAAATTGTCAAATATAGTATTTTATATACATACATACACAAAGGAATATTATAATTTGCAAAATTTAATTGACCATTTAAGATTTATATGCTTCACTGTAAGTCATATCTCAATTGAAAAGTTAAATAATAATAAAATGAAAATAAAGAGTATATATATGTATAGTTTAAGGAATAATAAAATGAACTCATGAGTACCCATCACCCAGACCAAGAATACTTCACAGCCCCCGCTGAAAGCTCCCCCCATTTGCATTCCTTCTTCTCTCCCCCAGAGGCAACCACTATCTGAATTTTGGGTTAATCATTCACTTGCTTTTCTTTTCTTTTTTTTTTCTTTTTACGTTTTCTTTATTTATTTGAAAGAGAGAGACAGCATACACATACGCATGCAAGTTGAGGGGAGAGGCAGAGGGCGAGAATCTTCAAGCAGACTCCCTGCTGAGGGTGGACCCTGCTGAGTCAGGCTCTATCTCCCAACCCATGAGATCACAACCTGAACTGGAACCAAGGGTTGGAGGCTCAACCGACTGAGCTTCACAGGTGCCCCACACTTGATTTTCTTTATAGTTCTGACATCTAGGGTACACATCCTAACTAATACATCGTTTGTTTTGCCCATTTTCACCTTTATGTAAATGGAATCTCATTGTCTATATTCTTTAATGACTTGCTTCTTTTGCTCACCTTTGAGCATTGATTCATCTTTGAGATTGATTCATGTTGACAAGTGTGGTACCTTCATTTTTCACTATTGTATAATATTCCACTGTGTCAATCTCCTACATTTTATTTATCCATCCAACTATTGATAGGCATTTAGGTTGTTTCTAGTCCATACTATTACACACAAGTCTATTTTGAACTAATTATATAATTACATATGTCTCCAGGTACGCATATATAAGAATATCCCTGGGATATGTGCCTAGAAATAGAATTACTGGTTCTAGGGTGGGCTCATATTCAACTTTACTAAGTTGTGCCAAACTGTCTTCTAAAGGCTTTCTGCTTGGTCACTCCTCTTCCAGAGGAATAATTCCCATTGATGCTTACTCTCCCAATTTCTGGTACTCATGGCTAATTTTTGCCAGTCTTGTGGGTGAATTATAGTACCTCATCATGACCTTTTGTTTGTCCCTGGGGGTGCAATTTTATTTTATTTATTTATTTTTTAAGATTTTATTTATTTGACAGAGAGAGGCACAGCAAGAGAGGGAACACAAGCAGGGGGAGTGCGAGAGGGAGAAGCAGGCCTCCCGCCGAGCAGAGAGCCTGATGCGGGGCTCGATCCCAGGACCCTGGGATCATGACCTGAGCCGAAGGCAGATGCTTAACGACTGAGCCACCCAGGCGCCCCTGGGGGTGCGATTTTAAATAGAGCAGTCAGGGTCAGCCTTATGATAAGGACATTTGAGTAAAGACTTAAAACAGAAGAGGCGGGACACTTGGGTGGCTCAGTCGGTTAAGCATCTGCCTTCGGCTCAGGTCATGATCCCAGGGTCCTAGGATCAAGTCCAGAGGTGGGCTCCTTGCTCATCAGGGAGCCTGCTTCTAACTCTGCCTGCCAGTCCCCCAGCTTGTCTCTCTCTCTCTCTCTGTCAAATAAATAAATAAAATCTTTAAAACAAAACAAAACAAAAAAAACCAAAACAGATGAGGCACTAGCCAGGAAAATATCTGGGAGAATGTCATTCCAAGCAAAGAGAACAGCCAACGTAATGGCCCTGAGGCAGAAGTATGTACCAGATTTGTGTGACAAACAGTAAGGAAGCCAGAGAGGCCTGGAGTACAATGTTGAGGAAGAATTTTAGGATTTCATTATATATTCTGCATACTCATGTTTTGTTGGCTACATGCTTGCAAATATCTAATGTAGACAATCTTTTCCTTTAAGTTTATGCTTTTTGGTGTCATATTTAAGTAACCTTTTCCTATCATAAGGTCATAAAATATTTTCCTGTATTTTCTTCTAAATGTTATATAGGTTTGCTTTTCACATTAACCCTGATTTAATTTTTGTTAATGGTGTGAGGTAGGGGTCTAATTTCATTTGTTTTTTTGTCTCATGGAGCAGCATTTAAAGGAAAGTCCACCCTTTACTTAATAATCTTCAAAAATAACTGTGCTATGAATCATGTATGTACAGATCTGATTCTAGGGGCCCTGTTCTGTTCCATTAGTTTATTTGTCTGCCCTTGTGCCAATACCACACTGAGTTAACTACCATAGCTTTAAAAGCCCTGTTATAGGGAGAGATCCTCCCTACCTTGTTTTCCTTATTGAAGAATATCTTGGCTTTTCTTTACAATTCCATGTGAGTTTTCTAATCAGCTTCTAATCATCAAGGTACACTATACACATACGCACTGCTAGCATTTTGATTGGGATTACACTGAATCTGTATATACTTAGGGACCTTTTAAACCGTCATTTCTTTTTTTTTTCTTCCAGATTTTATTGATTATTTGTCAGAGAGAGAGAGAGAGAGAGGGAGAGAGAGAGAGAATGAGCACAAGCAGGGGGAGCGACAGGCAGAGCAGGCAGAGGGAGAAGCAGTCTCCCGGCTGAGCAAGGAACCCAATGTGGGACTTGATCCCAGGACCCTGGGATCATGACCTGAACCGAAGGCGGACACTTAACTGACTGAGCCACCCAGGCGTCCCTAAACTGTCATTTCTTTATTTATATGTTTTAAACTTCGAATCTTTCCAGGTGGTTCTTGAGATGTTTAGCTAGGTGGCTAGGAAATCTGGATCATGGAAATAAGTCAAATAACCACCAGTGAGGACAAATATGGTGATAACTGAGCATCATATTTGACTGGAGTTCGAGAAAAGGGAGAACTATTCTTTTTAATTTGTAAGGAGAGAGCTAAACTAAGGTCATCAGCAAGATATGTTTCCTATTGTTGCAACTGCACAAGAATTTATGAAGGGCCACAGAAGAACAGTGATGAATGGTAACTGTTGCATTCATTGAAAATGAGAACTTCTTTCTATATAGCAGCTTTTATAAAAGACCTCCTCTAAAAAGTTGAGGACAGAGGAAACCAGTTTGGGATGGATGGGGTGGAGTTAATGCAAGTCAATGCTGTAATTGAGATTTCTGTAAGCTGGAGTTTGGGTGGGGTGGGGATGTTTGGGATGGTTGAGGGTGTACTGGAAAGAAGAGTGTTTGGTGTTAGAACTCAGCCTGGCTACTCCCTAACTATTGGGACAGGACAACTCACAAAACCTTTTAAAGCCTCACTTTCTTCACCTGTAAAATGGAGCCCATGAGGATCAATTAGTTGTGGGGCTTTGATGGCCTCACACAGACAGAGGGCTGGTGGAAAGCCTGGCACACTTTAAACCCCTATTGAGGCTGGTTTCCCCTGACTCCCCTTCCTGTGGGACCTCAAGGTGGAGCTTAGAATCCGGACAGAACAGATGGACTGTTTCTGAATAGTCCCCCCAAATTTCTCTTCTCTCCTATTGCCGTACCGGCAAGCACTGGGATGTGTAACCCACAGGGATGGCTCTGTGGTCTTCGCCCAGACAGGTGTGTCCCAGAGTACCTCTCCCAGCCTCTACCCCCTCGGTTTTACCTCTTTCTGCCCTCCTCCCTGCTCCCAGGATCCCCAAAACTCCTTGGCTTGTGCTGTAGCCACTGGATCACAGCAAACACACAAGAGACCCTGAGATGGAAGAGCAGGGCCTAGAGAGAGGAAATCTGACTCCACTTTCTCCCAGGCCCTCAAGAGCCGGAGCCTGAAGGGTCTGGGGCCTCTGTGAGTTTCGTTTCTGCAACTTGCCAGATGATGAGAATCACCTGGTTATACATGCGGTTTTCTAGCCACCCCCGTCCCTGGGAGTCCAATTCAAGGGAGACGGGGCAGACAAGGATTTGCGTTTGTCCCAGCCTCCAGCAGTGTGTGCCTTTAGGTAAGTTGGAGAACTGCTGAGAATGGTTCAAAGCCAGGGCTCTACAAGCATCATCTGATTCAAGTACAGCCTTCCTGGTCCACACTGCCAGAGTGGCCTTAGTTAGGCAACGCCCTTAACCTCTTTGGGTTTCAATTTCCTCCTTGGGAAACAACAGAATGAGATTTGCAGGTTTAGCACTTAGCCCTAGGCCTGGCACAAAGCAAGCACGAACAGATGTTAGGCAATAATCTGTGTTGTTATCCTGTGCAGCTGTGAGTTGGGACAGGGTAGGGAACCTGTAGTGGCTCTGGGTGACCAGCCTGTGAGGGGTGCTCATTTTCCACCCTGTGCTGCAGTAAGGGCTCCTGAGATGCAGCAGAGTGGGGTGGGGGTGGGGCCAAATTGGCCCCCTGAAATCCCAGCCGCTATGCCTCCCCCACTGTGAGATCTTGGGTGGGTCACATCTCTCTGTGCCCATTTCCTTTTCTGCCCAAAGTGAAGAATAATTGTGCCTATCTCATAGGCTTGTCATGCTTGGCACATAAAAGCCTTCAAAGAATTGTTAGCTAATATTGTTACTGTACTCTTTAATCAGTTGACAAACACTTTTTGGTGCCTACTCTTTGAACGGGGGATGGGATGGCACTGGGCACTCAGGCTTCAGAGCCAGCCTGCCCAGGTTTTTTTTTTTTTTTTTAAAGATTTTATTTATTTATTCATGAGAGACAGAGACAGAGAGAGAGAGGCAGAGGGAGAAGCAGGCTCCCAAGGAGCAGGGAGCCTGATGCGGGACTCGATCCCAGGACCCTGGGATCATGACCTGAGCCGAAGGCAGACGCTTAACCATCTGAGCCACCCAGGCGCCAGCCTGCCCAGGTTTTTAACCAAGCTCTGGCACTGATCAGCTGTGAGACCTGGGGGGAGTTACTCTTCTTTTTTGTTTTGTTTTGTTTTTTTAATTTTATTTTTTTATTTTTAAGATTTTTATTTGAGAGATAGTGAGATTGAGAGAGCTCACAGAGGGAGAGGGAGAAGCAGAGTCACCACTGAGCAGGGAGCCTGATGTGGGGCTCCATCCCAGGACCCTGAGATCATGACCTGAGTGGAAGGCAGACGCTTAACTGACTGAGCCATCTAGGTGCCCCTACTCCGCTTTTTTGAACCTAAGATTGAGTCTTCATCTATTTCCTCAGTAGAACTCAGAGGTGTGAAAGAGGATTAGATGGGTTCACTTTGTAAAGAGCTCAGGACAGTGCCTGACATGCGGTAAGCTCCTGTGGTGATAACTAAATGAAATCCAAGCCATAGGCTCCCTTTTCCAGGAGCCCAGTGTAAGGAGCAAGTAGGAAGACCTGGGGACTGTGCCTCCCACACAGGGGCATGGGCCGGAGAACCGGAGAACCGGAGTACCAGAGGACTCTAGGGGCTCAGCTCAGGAAGGGCATGCTTTCCAGGGAGCAGGGCAGAGTTCCTGGCTGCTGTAAAGTTCGCGGGTCTGCTGCGAGCCCTAAGGGTTCTGTGTGTTCTTTTAAACACAGGTATTGGGGCTCCTGGGTGGCTCAGTCATTAAGCGTTTGCTTTCCACTGGGGTCATGATCCCAGGGTCCTGGGATCGAGCCCCGCATGGGGCTCCCTGCTCAGCGGGAAGCCTGCTTCTCCTTCTCCCACTCCCCCTGCTTGTGTTCCCTCTTGCTGTGTCTCTCTGTCAAATAAATAAAATCTTTAAAAATAAAATAAAATAAACACAGGTATTGAGGGACGCCTGGGTGGCTCATTTGGTTAAGTGACTGCCTTCGGCTCAGGTCATGATCTCCGGGTTCTGGGATTAAGTCCGCATCGGGTTCGCTGCTCTGCGGGGAGCCTGCTTCTCCCTCTGCCTGCCGCTCCCCCTGCCTGTACTCTGGAGCTCTCTCTCTCTGGCAAACAAATAAATAAAAATCTTTAAAAAGAAATAAACACAGGTATTGAGATACACAACATAGCCTTGATTTAAGGGGTATCTATACAAAATAAGAAGATGAGAGCTATTCTGATTTGGCAAAAGCTTTATCTGCTGGCTGGGAATAACGCAAGGAGGCGAGAGGACATCCGGGCCAGTGCAGGGGCTGACCGGGAGGGATGAGGTGTCCTGGCCTCTCTTTCGCGGGACAGGGGATTGTGGGGGGGAGGACACCCAGCCGGGTCTCCCCTCCGTCAGCCTGCGCAGGGTGGCGCCGCGCTGTGGGAACCACTCCACCCCAGCCTGGGAAGCCAGCTTTTTTTCT
Source organism: Callorhinus ursinus (assembly GCF_003265705.2). Lineage (NCBI taxonomy): Eukaryota > Metazoa > Chordata > Mammalia > Carnivora > Otariidae > Callorhinus > Callorhinus ursinus. The sequence continues at coordinate 31,131,618 of NW_027397065.1, read as the reverse complement.
ATTTAATATCATGGTGTATCTCTCATTGTTTTTTAACCACGGTGTCCTTGTTTGATTTTTTTTTTTAATTAAATATAACTAGTACCCTACGTGCTCCCCCTGGCGTTCCAGGAATGCGGGGCCAGCCTGCGTCACCCCAATTTCTGCGCTCTTTGACACCTCAGAGGCGGCCCACACTTGTCATCTATTTCTTACTTTTCTGTGCTGTTTGAATTTTCTCACTGCGCCCATCCTTTATGTAATAATTGAAAAACAAACACTACCGATTTAACTTGGGAAGGGATCGCTGTGTAAACGCGGGCATTGTTAGTTTAGGGTACTTCTGACCCTGCCATCCTCTGCCCCCTGGCTCCCGGATCCGACACCCCCCCGCCAGGGAGAGCAGTCCATGCAGTGAGGCTTCCCAAAGCTCCACGCACCAGTTTGCCCCATAATGAGCCTGAATATGAAGCCTGACACCCTCACCCTACTGGTGAGAGAGAGGGGTAGGCTCTGTGCCATGGCCAGAAGTAGGGTCCCGCTGCATCTTTCGGAGTGCAAGGCAACGTGGAAGGCTTTCGCTTCTTCAACATGCCACCCGCTCTGCCCTTCGGTAATGCCTGATGGGTTTCCCAGCTCCATGCTAGGGGAATGTATGACCTTGACCATTACCTCCGGTTCTCAGTTTCATGGTTTGCAAATTAAGATGGATTAGAGAACTCCTATAAAGCATTTAGCCTGGAGTCCCCGCAGTTGGTGAGCCTGATGCCAGCCAGCCATTGTTATCCATTTGTGAGAGACATTGGGGTCACTCAGCTGGTCCCTCAAGGGACATGACAGAGAGAGAGTCATCATAGAAAAGTCCTGGGGTGGGGCGGTCAGCAGGCTGCCTCAGTCAGTAGAGCATGCGGCTCTTGATCTCCCTCTGTGAGTTCAAGCCCCACGCTGGGGACAGAGTTTACTTAAAATAAATAATTAATTTTAAAAAAAGAAATAAAACCTCACGGTATGTTAAGTGAAAGAAATACTTTCTCTAATGTTACTGTAGATGTGTATAAGATGGAAAAGGCCAACGGAAGTGCAGGACCCCAGGAGGCTGTGGGCTAATACACTGTTCTGATTAACAGCGCAGAAGGTGGGTGAGCTCCAGATAGAAGGATTTCCGCGGGTGCATGAGTTAGGCTGCCTGCAGGCCAGGGATGCATGGTAAGAGAACGCCTTCTGGTTTCAGAGCTTGTCTGATGGCCTGGTGGACCCGCAACGTGCCCCTCTGTGAGAGGGGACCAAGGCGCGAATCATCAAGAGGGATAGGGAGCGCTGAGCGCGCTGGAGGTAAAAGCTGGAAGCAGGGTCATAAGCCCTGCTTCCAGAACACGGAATGCTGAGACTGAACTGAACACATCCTCCCCGGGGCGCTCACCAGCTAGGCTTGGACCTTGCAGCAGAGGGAATAAGTCCTGGGGCCCAGAGTCAAGCCCTGAGCTCAGCCCTTTTCCTCTCCTTCCTGGAGCCTCGTGCATAACCCTGCGATGGTTGATTGCATGCTCCCGGTGGCGTCTAGCTCAGCACTTTGCTAGGCTCTGGCAAGCGGTGGAACCTCCTGGCATCTTCCCCTCTTCCACCGGCGATGTGGCGAGCCTGGGGGCAGCACTTACCCAAAGAGACGACCAGACAGGCGCTGGCAGATCTGCATGGGCCCCCGGTGTGGCGGCAGGAGGGCTCCTGGTTGCACCAGGCCTGGCTTGATGACTCTTCCTGGCTATTAGGGCGCTTTAAGTCTCGTTTGGTCTCTGAACGCCACAATCAATGTTTTGGCTACGACCAGGAGCTCTAGGGCAAATGGCTTAAGCCCCACGAGGCCAGCCCAGCGCTTGCTGGGGAAAATCTCAAAAAAACCTGTATTCCACGGGAACTCAAAGCTCCCACTCCTTCCTGCTTTCATCCCTTTTAAAGAAGCGCAGTTAGTTCCTCCCGGCCCTGGATGCTGTGCATAGAGGAGTCAGAGGTCAGGTCGGAGCCCCTGTGGACTGGTGGGACCTGGGCTCAGAGGAAGATATTCTTGTTATCCTCATTTTACAGACCGGGGTGTGCAGCGAGCAAGTCTCACAGCAAGCAGGTTTCTAGCTTTATTTCCTCGAGCCTGTTTTCTCATCTGTAAAGCCTGAACAGTTGCATTCGTTGATCAAGACTATGGCAAAATTCGTTAAATGCGGAGAGGAGAGGACAGCCATCAGGTTTGGGTGGGAGGTTCCCTGACCATGTGAATTCTTATGGCCCAGCCACAGCTGGAGGGGCAGCCGGCAAGCCGCCTCTCTGTGGAGCCCACAGCTGGTGAGGCTGGGGCCACAGGACCCCAGGCCCTCTTCCTGGCTGGGCCGGGGAATTGCGGGAAGCTTGATAAGAGCTTTGGTTCTAGGTTTTTCCATCTGTAAAATGGAGTAAAATGTTCTTTTAAGCAGGATGAATTCTGGTGTGTTCCAATTACAGAGGACCCAGGTCCCTTTGCTCCCCATGTAATGCCCAGCACCTCAACTGTGCCTGACATGGGCTAGGGTTCAAGGAAGCAAGACTGGGGAGCTCTAGGCAAGTGCCCTCTGTCTGTGAAGTGAGACCTCTGTTCTACCACTCCCCACTGCTCAGGGACAGGCCATCAAACCTCTCCAGGCTTCAGTCCGCTAAACTTTAAAACAGGACCTCTTTTTAGGGAGTTATTGAATATTACGAGAGACAATGCCAGGCAGTATCTAACAAAGGACCCAGGACGAGTTTATTATTATCATCAATTTGCTCAGTGAATGCCGGTACCTGCAACTCAAGATCAGCTGGGCAGCCCAGCTCTGCTTTCTAAAATGCAGTTTCTGAAGCGCGGCAAGCTGAAAGAAGACACATGCGGGATCAGCGCACTCTCTTTAATGAGAAGGGGATTCCCATTTCTTACAGCAACAGGTAAAAACATAAATACGGGTGGGTGGGCGGCGGCAAGGCAGCAAGGGCCCGGGCGCCGGGCCCAGGCTCGAAGAAAGGTGCACCCGGGCTCCCAGTCCCAACGGCCCATGTTCAGCCGGTTGGGGATGCACGTGGGCGTTTGGAGGGCACTCTGGGGGCGACGGCTAAGGCACCAGGCTGCGGGATCAATCGCCGCAAGCTCTGTAAACGCGGCCACAAACTCTCCCGCGCTTGGGAACAAAGGCGCCGGGGACGGAAAAAGCTCCGAGGCCCCTGCGGGAGTGAATGTGAAATCCAAGGGACGTGGAGACACGTCAGGGGTCCTCCCTCCCCCGAGACTCAGTGTCCCTCTCTAGAGCTGGGATCGGTCGGGGCGCCCCAGGTAGGGCCCTTCCCTACCAGGCTCGGATACCGTGCAGCGTGGACACTCCTGAGTTGCCCTGCGGGATCCCGGGGCTCTGCACCGCGTTCAAGTCCCCGACGCCAAAGTTCACGAAGTTGTTGTTGGTGGCGGCCGTAGCCGACTGCGCCGGGGGCGGCCCGGCTGGGTAAGCAGCGGCGCAGCTGTAGCCAGGGTTGCAGGCCGCGCTGCCGTAACCCGGGTAGGCGGGGTAGGCGTTATAGCCGTAGGCGTTGAGGCCCACACCGTACGCTGGCGCGTAGGGCGCCGAGTCCCCTAGGCAGGGCTTGCCGTCGCGCACAAGCACTGGCACCGCGATCCTGCGGGCCGGCGGCGGCGGCGGCGGGGGCAGCCCCACCAGCTCCAGAGTCTGGTCCTGCCGCTGCCGCTTGCACTTGTAGCGCCGGTTCTGGAACCAGATCTTGACCTGCGTGGAGGTGAGCTTCAGCACGCTGGCCAGCTGGTCGCGCTCGGGCGCTGACAGGTACCGCTGCTGCTTGAAGCGCCGCTCCAGCTCGTAGACCTGCGCCTGCGAGAAGAGCACGCGCGGCTTCCTCCGCCGTCTCGCCCGCGGTCGCTCCGCGCCGTCGGCCTCCGGCTTCTCCAGCTCCACCGCCTTCTGCAGTGAGCACAGCTCTGCGGGAAAACAGAGGGGCAGAGGGACGCTCGGTCAGGTCAGAGCGGCCCGATCCGCGGAGCGCCTGCCGGGGAATTAGCCCTAGTGGGTGTCACCCCGTGCTGCTTGGAGCGCCCAGCTGGGCTGCGGCTCGCTCTGCCCAGTGCACTGGGCGCCACGGACAGCTCGGTTTCCGACCTACAGCCAGTTAGCATTTGTTGAATGCTTACTATATGCCAAGCATGGCTCTAGGCACGGGAGAACATAACACAAGAGAGGTCCGTGCCCTCGGGGAGTTCACATTCTGGTGAGGGTGATGGACAGTGACTTAAGATTTCAGGCTGCAAAGAAAATAAAACCGGATGATGCCCTGGGGTGAATTCGATTAGGGCTACAGCGGTTAGAGAATTTGGATGAAGGGAGACCAAGACTTCACTCCAGGATCAGTCACACTGTCTGAAAATTATGGAACCCCGAAGAAACAGAAGGGGAAAACGTGTTGGTTTGCTGATCGAAGACTCCCGCGCAGCCGCCACAGGGTTTGTCCAGCGCCCAAGAAGCCGCGGGTGGGCAGGCAGCCTCGGATCTTGCCCTGCCCACCTTCCTCGAGTTGGATTCGAATTGGCAGCGGTCAATTGAATTGACCCGCCGGCAGCTGTCCCCGGGCCTTCCCTCTGCTCCTAGACAAACCTTTCTAGGCTAGAAAGATCCCTTCTCGGTTCACCGCGAACCTTCGCCCAGCGCACCCTGCCACCTCGGATTCGCGCGGACCCAGCTTTGGGACAAGGTCTTCCCAACGTGCCCCTTTCTGCGGCCCCGCCCGCCTCTCCCCTCTCCCGAACCGCGGCTGGCTTGTGCGGCGATCCCGCCACCTTCCGAGGTCCTCTCCTCCATTGCCTCGCGCCTTGAGTCCCGCAGCATTTTCTAACTTTTTCCAGAAGAGAACCCCTCGACCCCGGTAGCGTCGGGAAGCTGTGCCGGAACAATAAAGCTGCTAATCAGATTCCCGAGAGTTCGCAGTATCTCATTTTTAAATCAAGGCCTTTGTGCCCAAAGATTCCACTGTCCTGGCACAAAGGAGAAAAAGCTCCAGAAACCCGGGTTACGGGTAGGATATAGAAGGTCCTGGGCCCTTCTCCAGTCGTGAGCAAAAGTCTATCTGGTGTGCAGCATTTTAACTTTCTGTTTAGCTGTTTTTGGCAGAGCCTGAAAAAGACCCTTAAATCCAAAAGAGATTTTTAAAAACCCCAAAACCCTGATATAGAGAATATCTCGTTCTCTATTCTACCACAAACCGATCGCGAACTTCGTTGAGGAAGTCTGCTGCCTCCTGGGGCTTTGTTAGGCCAATATATATATATATATACATATATATATGTATATATATATATGTATATATATGTATAATCTCTTGTTTTCTGATCATCTCAATCCAGCATTTCCTCTAAATCTCCGATTGGACGTGGGGCTCAGGGGCCCTGGCGACGACCTCGCTTCTCACACTCGGAGACCCCTGCGTTCGGCCCTCCGCCCAGGCACTCGCGTCTCCTCCACCCAGGCCAGGATTTCTTGGCGGCGGCTTGGGACACAAAAGCGACCCCAGGAGGGAGAAGGGGCTTGTGTTTCCTCCTCACCTTTCTTATCAGCTCGAGGGTCCTTGGCGGGGTCGGGGTCGCCATAGGCACGCGGATAGAAGGCGGGAGCGCCTGGGAAGGCAGGAGCACACTTGGCGGGCGAGGGCGCGGGGCCCAGCTCGGCGCGGAGCTCCGGGAGGGCGGGCGCAGCGGCCTCGGGCCCCGCGTAGGCCTCGGGCTTGAAGGCGGCCAGCATGCAGGAGGCGGGCGCCAGCGTGGACTCCAGGCGCGCCGAGAGCTCCCCGGCAGCCAGGCTGCGCTGCTGCTGCTCCAGGTTCAGGATGTCTTTGACCGAGAACGGCGTGGGCGTGAGCGCAGGACTGGGGAACATGGTGGCAGCGCGCTCCTCACAGCGCCAGGTGGGCGGCAGAGAGCAGCGCTGCCCACGGCCTTTGGCAGGCTCCCTGCATGGTGCCCGCCGCCCGCCCGCGCACCCGCCTTCCAGCTCGGGTTGTGGCCAGGCGGCAGGTAGTGCGGAGCACAAGGAGCAGCAGAGGCGGGACCAGGCCAGAGGAGGGGGACTCAGCCTGCCATTGGGCCAGGGGCCCCGATGACAGGAGCGATGAGCAGTTTCGTGTCACCTAATATAGTCATAGGGCTCAAAAAAAAAAAAAAATCCTGTTCAGCTTTTTTAAAGGGACCGCGAGGCATTTGGAAGACTCTCCTATTGCTCCTGCAGCCTGACATTTCTCCATAGTACTAGCCTGAAAACCCCACTGAAGCACATACCCGGGAAAGGACCTGATTCTTCTCCAAATCTGGCCTCTGGGCTAAGCTGGGTGGATCTGGGATTTGAAGAAATGTTGTTCAGCACCTAAAGCAGAGTGGGAGAAAGATTGGTGGGGGTGCTGGGGGAGGGGAGTCATTTCCAGGAGTCTTATTAAAGGCTTTTTTATGCAAGGAAGAGTGTATAAGAAGAGCAGCATAGGGGAGAAGCTTTGCTTTGGGGTGATGACGGGCGGGGGGAGATTCTGGACAATTTGGGGGTTCTGTTTGGCTTGACTTACAGGGCCAGTCATGCCCCAGTAGTCCCCCTTTCCTCAGCAGCCCAGGCCCTGGGGGCAAGGTGGATGTTATGGGGTGGTGGATGGCCACCTTCTATAATAGTAGTGCAAGTTATACACACATGCACACATGCACACACGCACACACAACTCCAGGGAGCATCAGTCACTATCAACCTCCTCTCAAAGAAATGACCCTCCCCTTAGGAATAAAACAAATCCAAAATCCCACCCGGTAAGCTCAGCTTCCTAGAAGAGATCTTCTAAGGCATCCTAGCCTCCAGCCATCTAGTTTCTCCTTTTCTGAAACCCACCATTCGTGCCTCTCACTTGCCCCTGCCCTTTTGCCTAGTAGCAAGGCCTTCAGGCCTCTGCGGCCCAAGGACCCCTAGCCAGGCCCAGGTTTAGCTCTCAGGAAGCTGGGGCTCCTGGGAGCCCAGCCTGGCCAGGATTTCTCAGAGGTCTCAGGTCAGGCTCCCAGCAGGGAACCCAGCAGTGGTGGTTGGTCCAGGCGCTCCAGGGAAGGGCAGGGCAGATTGGGTGTTAATTTTTAGCCCTAGGGTTGGTAAAGTGGGGACTCTCCTATCAGACAAATCTGCCAATATTTCAGGAGCGCAAGCTAAGGGCCAGATCCTGTGCCCGTCCACCTCACCCCTCTGGATCCCTTGGGAGATCTGATAAAAGTTTGGGCCATCCCCTCTCCCCCAGAACACTGCAGAGAGGCACTTTATTTTGTGTAGTTTCAGGATCCAGGCAGGCAGAATGGGCCCCCGGTTAAGGTCGCCGCCTTACTTTATCTCTGGGGTTGGAAAGGTTTGTGAGGGGAAAAGCCTCGCTTTTCACAAACCACGACCCAGGTTTGTGCCGGGAAGGCGCGGGCGGGGCGCGGGGACTTGCTAAGAATGGAGACTTGGAGGGCTCGGCTCTTAGTGGAGGACAAGTTGGGGACTAGGGAAGAAGTGCTTGGAATAGAAGAAAGGCACGTAGGGACAAAGCCAAGCCAAGGCCATAGCTCAGAACCCGAGACTGTAATTTGCGCTCAAAGCGCTGAGGAAACGCACAAAGCAGAGGGACAAGGTGGTGTCTGTCCTGAACATGGACCTTTGGGTGCTCAAGCGGGACCGCGAGCCGTCCGGCAGCGCCGCAGGGAACGGTGCCATCGGAGTAAGCACAGGCCTAACACTAGGACCTTTACAGCTCCTCATCAAACCCACACCTCCAGGACCTGTGGCCTCCGGGCTAGGGCGATGGAGAGTGGACCACCGCGCGGCTCTCCCGGAGGCTCGAAGCACTCGGACCCCGACTGCCGGGAGCCAGGCACCAGTACCAGGCCCGGGCCTTCGCGGCGGAATCTCGCTTAGGATTTTCCAGCCAGGGTCCACGCGCGGTTCTGGAATTGTTAGCCGGGTCTGCGGAGAGATGCCTTTTTCAAATGTATGTGTATGTGTGGCCGGGGTCGGGGCGGGGGTGGAGCTCTCAAGCCCCCGGAACCCTCCTCATCCACCCGCCTCCTAACCCCCAACTCGGGTTCTCCCGCGACGGACCTGCAGATCAGTAGCCTCTCTTCCGCCTGTCCTCGCCACGCTTTTGGACAATGTTAGTTATTGCCCTCAACTAACCTAGCTTGGGGGCCTAACTCGCCTTTGAAGATTTTTTTTGGGGGGGGGGAAGTGGGAAAGGATGCCTATCGCCTAGGCGGTGACGTCTGGCAAACGAGCCACATCCGATTCAATTAAATGTCTCATTCAAAAGAGCTCCGAGCGAGGGTCCTGGGAGCGCTGTGAAGTGAATGGGCTGGTCGTGCTGCTCGCGATGACAGTTTGAAAGATTAGTGTGAGCCGACGCCTGAAATATTACCGTTTAATGGGGGACATCGAGGCTGCATCCGGGATCCCTGTTTTTAGTTTTTTTTAAATTATTATTATTATTATTACTGTGTGTGGGTTTAAGAGAGAGTTCTGGAGGAAGGAAAAAAAACAAAAACAAAACCTGGCATTTCCTCTGCAAAACGAGGCGGTTAAGATTTATCACCTATTTTGGGCTATGGTTCCCAGGGCTGACAAATAGGCCTGTGGGTCAGGTGTCATGAAAAGGGGAAGAAAGAAAGCCTCCCTATTCGGCCGAAGTGACTTCTCCACTCCCTATACCCTCGGTGAATCTGGTAATAATTTCCCTTGGCTCTAAAACAGGCCTTAGCGTTGCCAGAGAGAGTAAATCTAGGCAGAATTGAAATTGGGGCGACCCACGCTGGTCTCCACAGAGAAATATCCAAGAGCAATTACTAACTTTTATTTGTAGTCCTCACTTTCTGAGTAAAACTTTTTGTTTTCTTTAAATAGAAGTTGCAGTGGTTGGGGGTGGGGAGGTACGAAACTTGATTCTCCAGCCTCACTAGGGACACATCTTCCTTCCCAAGGGCGGCTGACCCAACCTGGCCGCCTCTCTAAGCCGCACTTTGGCCAAACGAGCAGGACAAACAAACAGCCCTCAGCCTAGAGAAAAGGAGAGAGAAAGAGGCAGAGAGAGAGAAAAGGAGGCAGAGAGGAGAGATCGAACATCTACCTATCTATTTCCTTGCCTTTTAAAGAATTAGGGCTTTAAGATGAGCCAAATTCCAGATGACTTGAGCGCATTCTCCGCGCATAAAATATTATTAATTGGAAAAAGCGATCGGCACAGCCCGAGCCGGCCCCCCTTTCCTGCAATCAGCAGGGCCCGCCGCAAAAGGTATATATGATTAATTGAAAGATAAGCTGGAACTATCACCGGGAATGTCATTAATGCGCCGGGGAGACGTCCATTGGAGACAGGCAGCGTTATCCGCGGCTTTATCTTCAACAACGCCTCGCTCTCCGCCCGCGCCGGGGAAACAGATGGGAGTTTCTGTCTGGGACGCTCGCCCCATGTTTATATTTTGGAAAGAAACGCAACTCGTGGGAGTCCCCGGCGGGCCCCCTGATAAATGAACATTAGCACTTTTTCGGACTACTGTATCAACAAAGGGGCTGCGGCGCGGCAATAATTGGCGAGAAAGCAAACAGAGGGCGGAGAGCGCGCCTCTGCTCTTCGTCCGGCTGATGGATGAGCAGCGGCGGCTGCGGGCCCGGCTCCCGGCCCTCAAGCCGGCTCCCCGGTCTGGCCGCGGGGCCCCTCCGCCGCCCTGGCTTCCTTCCGGGCCCGGGGTTGGGGGCGGGGGAAGACTCTGAGGGCTACCGCTCTCGTCCTTGGCTCCTGAAGACTCCAGGCGGCTTCCGGGCCCCGGATTTTTCCTGCCGCGGGACGCGCCTCGTTCAGGTGGCGCAGCGGGTATCAAATTCTCCTTTTGCCTCTGTTTCTAGAGCTTTCACTGGGTGAGCCACACGCTCTCACCTATGTCGTCGCTGATCTACTCATCTCGAGTACTGGGCAGAGGAGAAAGAGGCTCAGAGAGGTGAGGGGACTTGCTCAAGGTCACACAGATGGAAAGTGACAGAGTTAGGATTTGAGCACAGGACTCACTACAGAGTACTGAATGTTTTCTTTTACTGCACGTCGCTGCCTTCTCGAGCCACACCAACTGGAGAGGAAGCACGACACTCCCCCTCCCCCATCCCCACCCCACCCACCCTCACTCCCGCAGCTGGAGCAGAGGACCAGGCTGATGCAGGGTTCCCCAAAAACCTTCATCAGGGAGTAGGGGCCTCCCGCAGTAAGAGCGGTTGAGAGAGAGAAAGAGAAGGAGAAATTTAAGATTCTTCCTCCTCCTCCCCCTCCTCTTCTTTTGGTAAGAGCTTCATTGAGATTTAATAGGTGCAAATCACATACCGTACAATTCATCCCTCTAAAGTATACAATTCAATGATTTGTAGTAAAACCACGGAGCTGTGCAACCATCACTCAGTTAATTTTAGGACATTTTCATCACTCCTAAAAGAGACCTGTAGGCTTTAGCCATCAACCCCAACCCTCTCCCCCATTTCCTACCTCCCCAGCTCTAGACAACCACAAATCAGTCTCCGTTCTGTCTCTGTAGACTTGACTATTCTGGACAGTTCATTCAAATGGAATCATATTGCCATTTCACTTAACATAATGTTTTCAAGGTTCACCCATGTTGTAGCATGTACCAGTACTTTATTCTTTTTTGTGGTGGAATAATATTCTATTCTATGGATATACCATGTTTTCTTTCTGCATTCAGCAGTTGATGGACATTTGGGTTGTTTCTACTTTTTTTTTTTTTTGCTATTATGAATATTATGAATAGCAAACCCCCCAGCCCACTTTACCTAAAATCCAAAGCTTTAGAGGACTGAGGAATCTTCTTTCTCCTCCCTTGATAATTAACCTCATCCTTCCCCGAAGGCTGGCTTAGAAGGGCCCTGTGCTCTTCTGTTGCTGTCTTGAAATTCTTGGTAAGTTTTGAACAAGAAGCACCACATTTTCATTTTGCACAGGGCCCCCTCAAATTATGTAGCTGGTCCTGCTTTGGGGCAGTCTGAACAGAGCCCTAGAAATACTATCTTCATGTTCCCCTGTTATCTGTCTGGCTTTTGCCCTAGGATCAGCCTCTGCTAGCTAGCTAGGACAGGCAGGAAGTCCCCTGAAGTGCTTTGAGGGCTGTCTATTGAAAGTTGCTTGGCCATAGGAAGGTCCCGAGGCCCACAGAAGGGGGAGCAGGGAACAGATTTACCTGGCTGGGGGATATTGTGTATGTATATGTCTGAGTGTTTGTCTTTGTGGAAGGGGGGAGGGTATGAGGGGAAAAGCTAAAAGAGTGGGCCAGAATGTCCCCCCAGCCTCCAAGTGACTCCACAGCCTAGTCACTGTTGGATGCTGGGCATGATTTCCTGTATTTCCTCACCCACACTGACTGGGTGCCCACCATGCACCAGAAGCTGGGATTGCACAGCCCAAGTCACACCAACCCTGAAGGAAGCTGACTTGTACCAGAAAGAGTACTGGACTATGCGCCAGGACTGGGTTCTGGTCTTGCCTCTCTCACTGATTGGCTGACCCTGAGCACATCCTGTTTCCCTCTCTGGTCCCCAGTTCATGTTTTTCTTTTTGGAAGTATTAGGTATATACCAAAGGTATATACCAAAGGTCCCTCCCCAGCTGTGCTGTTCTGGGAAGCATCCCAGGTTGTTAAGTGGACTCACCTGGGCAGTGGATCCAGTGAAGAGGCATGTTGGTGGTTGTCTAACCTACAAAGTGAAACTGGTTAAGATAGGAAATAAGGTCCCTGCCAATTGTGATATTACACTATTTGAGGGAGTGTAGTATACATTTAAAATAAAGTGAAAGTGGTGTTAGAGAGAGGGAAATGGATTATTCTTGCACCAAACACATTTAATTCCAGATAGGTTAAAAATTTAAACCTAAGAATTGAAATACAAAAGTACTATAGATGATTAAGATAATAATTTTGGAGTGTTTGTAATATTTGGGAGGGTGGATAAGGAGAACTAAAGACCTAGAAACCACAAAAGACAAATTATGTAAACCTGATGGCATAAAAAGAAACTTGTGTGCAGCAAAAACAAACAAACAAACAAACAAACAAAAACAAAACATTAATAGAATCAAAGAGAAAAAATGTACAGGTTAACTGCTAGAAAGAATGACAACAAAAAACTTATTTCCACAATATGGAAAGAGTTCCCGTAAATCAATATGAAAATGACTCAAGAAAACAATTGAAAAATTGGCCAGGAGTAGCAGAACCTTGCTGATAAAATGAAAGTAAGAAAGAAAGGATGAAAGGGAAGCAGGAAGGCAAATTAAAACACAAAGAGGCAAATGTTTTCACTTATCAGATTGGCAAGGATAAAGTTTGATAATTACGCTGCTTAGTCACTTTTACATTGTTGATTGGAAATGCAAATTGATAAATCTCTTTGGAACAGCTTTGTACTATCAAAATGAAAAATGCATAAGCCCTTTGAACTAATATTTCCACTTCTAGGACTTTATTCTATAGGTAATGCATACAAGAACAGTACATTTTTTTTATTAAAGGTTTACTTATCCATTTATTTGAGAGAGAGAGAAAGAGAGTGTAATGGAGAGGGGGGGCAGAGAGAGAGGAAGAGAGAGAATCCTCAAGCAGACTCCCCGCTGAGCAGGGAGGCCCATGTGGGGCTCAATCCCAGGACCCTGAGATCATGACCTGAGCTGAAAACAAGAGTCAGATGTTTAACCAGCTGAGCCAACCAGGAGCGCCAAGAAAAGTATTTGTGTTGCAGTTTTAATTTTTAAAGAATTTTAGAAAATTCTTTAAAAAGAATTTTTAAAAACCCCTATATATCTATCTCAGGGGAATAGTTAAAGACAAGTTATATTCACCAGTAGAACAGAATAGTAGCAGCCACAAGAAAGAATTAGTTACATTTATATGGATTCTTTTTAAAAAAAATATTTTATTTGTTTATTTTATTTGTTTATTTTTATTTTTTTAAAGATTTTATTTATTTATTTGACAGAGACAGACACAGTGAGAGAGGGAACACAAGCAGGGGGAGTGGGAGAGGGAGAAGCAGGAAGCCTGACATGGGGCTCGATCCCAGGACCCTGGGATCATGACCTGAGCCAAAGGCAGACGCTCAACCGACTGAGCCACCCAGGGGCCCCTATTTGTTTATTTTAGAGAGAGAGAAAAAAAGAGAGAGAGAGAGAGAGTGCGGAGGGGAGAGGGAGGGGGAAAGAATCTCAAGCCGACTCTGTCCTGGACATGGAGCTCCCCCCACCCCCGCGGGGCTCAATCTCACCACCCTGAGATCGTGACCTGAGCTGAAATCAAGAGTCCAAGGCTTAGCCAACTGAGCCACCCAGGTGCCACTAGTTACATTTATATGTATTCTTATGGATATGTTTTGAGTACATTAAATATCAAACTGGGTTGCAGAATTTGTATTTTATATATGGGCATATGCACATATATATAGTTATATGGAATTTTTTGGAAGGATAAACAAAATGGTAATGAAAGCTTCTGGGGAAGAGAACTGGGGGGGTGGGATCAGGAATAAATGGCATTTTCCACAGTACATCTTTTAAGACAATTTCCTTCTTTTGTTTTTTATTTACCATAAGCTTGTATTGCCTTAAAGAGATTTTAAAAACCACAATCAAGACAAGCCCCAAATGTAATGAATAAAGTGGTGCCTTTATAGAAGGGAAGAGACTTGGCTTGTGGACATATCTAGGCCAGTATCTCCTGTGGCACATGTTGAAAATGCACATTTCTGAGCCTCACTCCTCAACTTGGAGTTTACTAATCAAAGCTGTGTATAGTTTGAGATGGCAGCCCAAGTGACAGTCCAGTGAAATCTCAGCCCACACGAAGGGACTGGAGCTAAGCCAGCAGTGGTAAGAAATCTGAGTGGGGTGGTCAGCAGAGCTCCAGAGAGAGGGGAGTGGGATGGATTTTGACCCACACTACCCAGGGACAGAGCAATGGTTCTGATAGCCACTCAGCAAATTTGCCCTCTTGATTTTCCCCTAACCTGTCCCAGCAACAGACCCACGCCTTGGGGTCACAGGGAATGCAGCCCCCTCCCATTACCCTGCACACTGGCTTGCTGGTTGAAGGTCCTATGGGTCTGTGGCTGAGTGGGACAGCAGATGAGGTTGGCTGGTGGACTTGGTAGCCCCACCCAGGCCCTGTCCCCAGGCCAGCAGAAAAGTCTGGCCATTGCTAGTTTTCCTGGCCCCTGGTCTCCAGCCCACTGTCCATCTGTCTCTTGAGGGCCAGCCTCCAAACACCTTTCTGAATCTGCACCAGATCTGGAATCTGTCCTAACAAAGCCAAGTGACTCTTCCCTATCTTCCAGAGGGTGAAATGGAGATATTGCACACCTAGTTCCCCCAGAGGTGGGACCCTGGCAGTTACTGGTCCCAGACTGCCCGGAGGAAGGGGAGTTGGGCCGGATGGAGCCCTGGAGCTATGGATTTGGTGGTGCATAAGTGGCCAGGCTTCGGACCTCTCAGGCCTTAGGGACCCTATGCCTGCTTAGCCTTTGGAGGCCTCCGCTTCCACCCTGGGCAGGTGTTGAGCCTTCCCACGGCAGCTCAGGGCCTCCACGTCTTTGCTCTAAGCGGGATAGCGAGCTGCCCGCGGAAGCCGGGGCACGTCGTCCAGGACAACCTCCCTCCTGGTCCTGTGGCTTTCTATAGCGTGCTTCTGTGTTGCTTCTGTGGCCCTCCTTCCCTGAGAGTCCTCAAGGAGATGACAGCCACTCACACCACACATAAGCACCAGAAAAGTTCTGGGTGTTCGTTTTTCCTTTGTGTGTTAAACATATGACTAAAAACCAAAGAAAGCAAATCTGAACATTAAAGATAATCGCCCCTTCCAAAATATTTTCTGGGCTTGGACAGGGCATGCTCTTTCTTATCCCTACAATGCGGTGTACAAGCACCTCTGTTTTTGCTTTTGTTGGTTTCTTTAACAATTGCTTTATATTCACATCACCTAATATCCTAATTATATATTTTCAAAACCATGACAAAACCCGAAACAAACAGGTAAAAAAGGGTAAATTGTAGTGTCCCATGGCTCTCCCCCAGCCACCCACTTTCCTTCCCTAAAGGCAGAGTTGTTAGTGGGTTTATTTATTTTTAAAATCAACTTATTAAGTCAGACAGTAAGTACTTAGAACAAAATGAACACAGTTCAAGTGTACATACAGTTCGATGAGTCTTGACACATTGACAAGCCCCTGTAAGAACCGCCACAATCAAGATAGGAAAACAGTGGCATCGGCCCAGAAGGTTTCCTTCCGCCTCTTCTCAGTTAATTTCCATCCCCATTCAGGAGGTCACCAGCTTTTAAAAAAGTATATCCTTCTAGAGACATTTCCTGCAGACTTCAGTATTATTATACATTGGCGTTTTTTCTTTTCTAAGAGCATCTACATTTTTCTAAGAGCAACTCCTTTGTATTTTTGCCGCGGACAGTTTTCTGGTTAGTACCTTTGTGTAAGTCACTTTCTCATGCTTTGGCGGGGGCAGTATGTTTCTAAAATCGAATTTATCTTGCATCCGTAGATATGACCCGCTTTAAAACTCGTATTAGGATTTACCGGATTGGAGGGAGTCGTTTTCAAGCTTCCGTCGTCGTTTTCTGTTAATTTGGTGCCTTCTTCTGGGTGTTACTGTTGCTCCCCCCGCCTCCTCCCACGCCCCACCTCGGCAAACTGCTTTAGCGAAAACAGCGCGCAGAGGCTGAGAGCCCGGAGGCTCGAGTCCGTGCCTCAGGGTCCAGTCACTGAAGGTCACAGCTGGAAAAATCAGATGACATTTGAGTCAGATGGCCGATGATTCGGAACACCACGAAGGGGAAGATGGATTTTCTAGGGAGGGTCCACACCTGCTTGGCGTGGGTGCAGCTTGGGGAGCGGCCTTGGAAGAAACCCTGGGCGTGGGCGCGCAAGGTTGGGAGAAGCCAAGCTGGGCCGGCCACCCGTTTTTGGGCAAAACGCGGGGGGCTAGCGAGGCCCAGGGCAGCGCGGCTTCCCGGAGGGAGAAGAGTCGCGCCCTGCTCTGTGCGGCGTCCCTGGCTCTGGCCGACACTCGGGCCGCCGCGCCGGGGGCTTCCACCCTGGGCTCCTGTGGCCTGGTCTGTGTTGAATCTCAGCTGGAAATTAAGGGAGCGATCGAAACTCCCTACGGCCTCCACCCTTCCTTCCTCGGCATCTTCCTTTCTCGTCTTGCCTTCTAACCTCTCCTGCGGAACCGCTGCGAGGTTGTCACGGTCCGGCGGAGCACACTGCGAATGCTTGGATGGCAAATTGCTGCGTAGGAAAAAAACCATTCGAGTCTGTGCATTCGCCTCAATCAGTAGTTGTTGAGAGCATCCCCAGGGCGTGCCTCAGGGAACCCAGAGGCCAAAAGCTGCGGGATTCCAGAGCATATTCAGTGTCATCAGGGATATCGCCGAGGACATTCTACGGCCCCAGCCAATTGGCGAAACGCGGGAATTCAGACACAACATGAGCGCACGCTAAAGGGTTGTGTTGACACAGCTCCATATTTTAAGTGAACACAGGACAATTGTAGACATTCAAGCCCTTAAAAGGAGCACAATGGAGCATTTGCTTTGTAGACATGTGTGTGGAATACATTCCCAGTAACCCGCGTGAATGCGCTTACTGGTGCGCTTTAAGTATGCTGAAACGACACAGGTACACATTCTCACACTTCAAGGGCACAGTCACTTCCTTTGTGTGTGTTTTAAGTGCACACGCTCAAAAAGTTTCAAAGGGTACAGAGGATGATCCTGTGAAATGCTCCTTCCTCCCCTCTCGGCCCCGCAGCTCTCCAGAGCTGTTGTTGGCACGCACGCATTTGTGCACCCTGCGTGTTAACGTGTCTGGGCTCTCCCTGCACCCCCACTGGACGTCGCCTGTGCAGACCCTCCGTTGTGTGTGGAAGGCTGTGGCCTTGTATCTATAGGTAGGGAACATCTTTTGTCTCTCGGCAAGAAGCTTTCCTCTGGGAAAGATAAAGTAATCGATAGGGTCTTTTAAATAGCTCCGCGTTTCCTGTCGGGAGAGGAGTATCAGCGCGCGCACCAAATCTGCTCTGGTATGTCACCTTATCTCCCGTCCCCGCTGTTGTCCCCAAACGCCGCCTGTCAAGGGAGACGCCACCCGCATTAGGACCCAGACTGGGGCCCTTCCGCTCGGGGTCACACGCAGCGCCCTTGGCCGGGCCCCGCCACCCCTTGGGGGTCTGGGAGGGAGAGGAGGGGGCCAGCGTGAAGGTGTGGGGGCCCAAAACTCCCAACCCCGCCGAGAGGAAACTACAAGCTGAAATCGCGGGGTCTAGGGGAAGCCTTGAGATGCAAGACTCGCCTCCCCAGGAGAGGGGACTTCCTCTTTTTTTCCCCCCCTAACTGCGAAAATAGTTGATCTGGGCTATAGGCTAGTGACAGCAGCGCTTTGGTCACTATGGGCGACCTTGCTTGACCGCCTCCGAGGAAAATCAGGTTTAGTGGCCTCCAGGCAACTCGGGTCGGGTCTAGGAGCGAACTCCGGAGCCCTAAGGGTCAACGCGAGACCACCGAATCTGGCCACCATCCGAGCCTCCAGAGGCTTCACCTCTTCAGCCTGCAGCAAGCTGGGGTCGGAGCTGACTCCAGCCGGCCTGGGGCAGGGTGCAACCTGAGTTGCCGACCTCAGTGGACCTTCCCCTGGTGGATCCTTCCGTGCGGATCTTCTGCAAGCCCTGCGGTGCACAGAAGTGTTTCTAGGTGTGGGTAGACCCTGGGCCTCCCCTCATACCTAAACACTGTTAACCCAAATCTCCTCATTTTTCTGTTTCAATACTGAAGTCGGTTGCGTCCAGCTTAAAAAAAATTTTTTTATTTTTTTAAGAAAAATAGTCTAAACAACAATACCAAAAAGCTTTCAACCCCCTCCTCCTTCTCACCCAGAAGCATGCACACAACCACCAACCATCTGGGTAAGGTGGGATCCAGCCTCCCTTTATTTCCAGCTTCACCATGACCCACAGGGTTTCTTTCTCCTGGGAAGCTGGGGGTGGGGGGAATTACGTCTTGGCTTCAATACAGACTTGCTCCTTTCCAAGTTGCCCAGGATCATCTGGATTATTCCAACTGCTGAGAGAGGACCACCCACCAAAACACATCTAGGGGAAAATGCATGCCTTGGGAAAATTTGGGTTCTCATTTATCAGGGTTTATTTATCCAAATAGGAACTCCTGTGGGGAAATTAAGTAGGGGAAAACATCACCTTTCTCCCTCATAGGGAAGAGGCATTTCTGAATCTTCACATCCTTTAAGGCCCTGGTCTAGGCTTTCCTATTCTCTGTGCGCCTTTCCATATTATCTCAGCCTTAATTGAAAAAAATGAAAAAAATACTGAATTTCATTATTATCAATAAAAAAGTTTGGTGGCTGGGGAGGGGAGACTCTAGCTATGTTTTCTTGCAGGGTGTTCTGTGTATCATGTGCTATGTTGAAACTAGCTGAATGTGAAGAGTACACTGCCATGCTATCTTTGAACCAATGGCTGGGTGTGCTTCATCTCTTGGTCATTGGAGTTCCTCTGATGACCTAGTTATTCAGTCCTGAGTAGACTAGGAGACAGCCCTCCAACATGGGGAGGGCTGCCTCCCCCATTCTTCCAGGACAGGGGAACCTCATAGAGGGCTTCTTCTGAATGAACATTTTGGTGATTGATTTATTTCTTTTCTTCCGACAAATGTGTGGGGTGAGAGATGGGAAAGTTGGGACATTTAGAATTGAGAGTGGCTAGAACAGCCATGGTAGGAATTAGGTATGGACCCCCAGTATATTACCCTCTCCCTAGATGTGGCAGTCAACAGCTACAAGCTCTCAGCCCTTTTCCTAATGGAAAGCTGTACTTCCTGCTCGTGAGAAGGGGCACCAGGTGGCACTGGGAACAGTCCTCAGTCAGTTACAGGATCCTGAGCTTGGCAGTGACTCTGGGAGACCTTACTTGGAGTAAAAAAATGAGCTCTGTTTGTTCCTGTGACAGTCCCTGGGTTCACATAAGCCCCTGACCCAGTCCAGCAGTGCACTTACTGAACATGAGTGTGTGGCTTTGTAACCTTCCTAGTTTTGGGAAATGTTTTATTCCAGCATAACACAGAAGCGCACAAAATAAAAAAATGAGCACCCTTGTGAATTTTCACAATCTGAACAGAGCTGTGTAACTAGCATCCAGTTCAAGAAGTGGAACATTACTGGGACCTAGAAGCCTCCTCCCTTTTCCTTGTAGAATTGCTATTCTGACTTCTAACAACATAGATTAGTTTTGCCTGTTTTTGAACTTCATACGTATCCAATCATACAGAATGTAGACTCTTCATGTCTGGCAGTTTTTACTCAATATATGCTTGTGAGATTCTTCTCCATTGTTTAGAGTTGTGGTTAGCTCCTTTTAACTTTTGTGCAACATTTCATTGTATGAATATACTGCTATTGACCCATTCTCTCTTGATCCACATTTGAATGGTTTCTAGGTTTTGACTGTTGTGAATAGTGAGTGCTACTACGAACACTTCAGCATGTGTCTTTTGGGGAACATATGCACACATTTTTATTGGGTATATATTTAGGAGTGGAATTGCTGGGCCACAGGATATTCATAAATGCAACTTTAGTAGATTCTACTCAATAGTCTGCTGATTTACAATTGTTGAACCAATTTATACTGGCAGTGTGTGAGGATTACAGTTGTTCTACATCTTCATCAACACCTAGTATTGTCAGTTTTTAATTTTAAGCCATCCTGGTGGGAGTGTAAGGCTGTCTCAGTGTGCTTTTATTTTGCCTTTCCCTACCGACTAATGGAAATGAGCACCCTTTCCAATATTCATTGGCTTTTTGGATATCCTCTTTTGTGAAGTGCCCGTTTAAATCTTTTGCCTTTTCTTACTGATTTGTGGGAATTCATCATATATTTGGATATGAATCCCTTGTTGGATATATGCTTATTTTGAGTATCATCTCCCAGTCTGTGGTTTCCATTTTTACTCTCCTAATGCCAGAGCACCTATTTTTGCCTCTGATCTAGTAATGTGTTTCTGACCTTGAGGTAGCAGCATAACTAGTTTTTATATCTGGGGTATTTGTGGCTGAGGTACCTTCTTGGACTCTGGGCAACCAGCCCTTCTGTCATGGTAAATGCCTTAGAGACAGAAGCTGGGTCTGATTCTGCTTGCTTTCCTCACAGATGCTAGAGCATCATCTTTTCTGTGAATATTTCATCCATTAAATAGGGGAAACCCAATAGGAAGGACCCTTTGGAGCTGAATTCATGATCATATATCCCTTCTCGTAGGGCTAGGTCAAATATCTATGGAGCAGTTTCAGCAGAAGAATTTAAACTCGAGGAGTATTTCAAACATAGACAGTGTAAATGTGGCAGCCCAGCTGAGACCTCCTACCCCCTCTTAAGTCCCAGCCCAGCCCTGCCTCCCCCAGGGGTGTCTTCCCTGATTGCTACAACTCAGGAAGAGCCGCTGTCCCCTTGGAACAGGAGTGAAACACGAATGAACATAATTTTGAACATTCCTTCTAGAAAGCAATTGGGGAATTCTCACCTTAAGAATCTTTGCAAATATATACAGTGAAAACAGCATATTATAATTATTTTAAATTATTTTTATTATTTCCAAATGTCTGTAATCCATCTGTATCATTTTAAATCTATCACCTGCTTGCATCTTCTGACTGTTTATCTACTGAGATCTTAGTTTTGACTTGTTGATTTCTATGAGCTCTTTATATTAGTAAATAACCCTTTGTCATTTTATTTTATGCTACAGATACTTTTACCATTTTTCCATCTGTCTTCCTAAAACCTTCATTTGTATTTTTTAGGCACCTGATGATTGTGTATAAAGGGGATACTCAAACATTGGTGAGGTTTTGATTCCCAACTGGGACCGGCCAAGGGTCAATGGCAGAGTGAAGACCGGGCAGCATAGTAGCTGCCCTGAGGCAGTGGGGATTCCAAAGGACAAAGGTCATTCCTACTCTGGCCTAGTAGAGCGTGAAGAGCCCATAAGTAGCTGACATTAGAGACTGGCAGAACTCAGAGCGCTGCCTTTCTTGAAATTTCCATCCCAGGCCCTGAGGCTGATGAAGATGGGGTAGAGGTGGGGACAGAAGGAAATTCAGAGCAGGCAAATCAACAGAAAGAGGTGAGGAAAGAAGGGGCATGGAATTTGGGCTGGGGGTTGGGGAGCATCCAGAACAAAGGAGGGCATCAGAAGTGATAGGCAGTGGGGCGCCTGGGTGGCTCAGTTGGTTAAGCGACTGCCTGTGGCTCAGGTCATGATCCTGGAGTCCCAGGAATGAGCCCCACATCGGGCTCCCTGCTCAGCGGGGAGTCTGCTTCTCCCTCTGACCCTCCCCCCTCTCGTGTTCTCTTTCTCATTCTGTCTCTCTCTCAAATAAATAAATAAAATCTTTAAAAAAAAAAAAGAAATGATAGGCAGTGAGTCATGTGGGCAATGATTCGAAGCTCAGGCTCTGGAGTAAGCTGCTTGAACCTCAATGTCCTCTTCTATAAAATGAGGATGTAACTCATACTTCCTCAAAAGATTATCATGTGGGAATGAAACAAGATAGTGTTGTAAATGATAGCCCCAGATTCTTAGCCACTCCTCCCATTGAGAGGTGAGGTCTATGTCCTTGCCCTTTGAATATGGGCAGGTTTGCCCCTGCTTTGACCGATATAACAATAAAATACATACAGTGACACCATGTGACTTCTGTAGCTAGGTCAGAAAAAGCCATGTAACTTCTTTCCTATTTGCTGGAGCACTTGCTCTTGGAACCATGAGCTACCACATAAGAAGTCTGCCTACCCTGAGCCCTCCATGCTGTGAGGAAGCTCAAACCACATGCAGAAGCCACATATGGGCACAGTGGTTGACAGTTCCAGCTCAGCCAGCCTTCTAGTCATTCCAGCTTGGATGCCAGACCTGTGAGTGATGAAGCCTCCAGATGAATCCAGCACCAAGCTGGCCCAGTTTTCACAGCTAAAGCCCCAGACTTCATAGAGCAAAGACAAACCACTACTGCTGTGTCCCATCCAAATTCCTGACCCACAGAATCAGTGAACATAATAAAATGTTTTTTTTTTTCATACCACTGTGTTTTGGGACGGTTTGCTATGCAGCAGTAGATAACCAGAACACTGTTGGAGCAAAATGGCCCACATACTGTTTGCTTGGTACCAACTGCTTAATAAGCAGTGGCTCTTGGCGGTCTTATTGGCAACAGAGTTGTCCCAGAGTGGAGAACAAATGGCGTAAGGGAGAGTAAGCAGAGAGGCCTGCTATAGGAACGTTGATCTGAGATGATCTTAGGCCTTCCGCCTGGACTGTGTCTTTATTTCGGCTCTACTCTCAGCTCTCCTTCCTCCCACCTTCAGAGTTTGAAACTACAAACGGCCACAGCCACAAAAGAAGAAAGTCGGAGGACCTTAGCATTTTCTTTTTGCACCCCCCTCCCCTTTAAAAAAATGCCTGGCGTGGTGTTTGCAAGGGCTGTAGGCTGGAGTGGAGCTTGGGGAATGTGGGTGGGGGGAGGGGAGCAGAGCTGGTGTGAGAAGCCATTTTGTTGCTTAAACTATACAACCATAGTATTACAGTAATCATAATACTAATCACGCAGAATAATAGCAACCCCTTGTGTCTGTGTGCTGCTTTTCAGTTTAAGTGTCTGTCTTCCCCTGTGCATCGCCTTGTCTTCTTCAGGCATTTGAGAGCAGATGATACATTCTTAGCTCACTTCTGGGCTGGCTGTACAACAAATTCTTGTGGATCGATAAATAGGAAACACATGGAGCAGTGACTTTATAGCAAATCCATGCCTCCTGCATAGGAAGGGGATCCTTTTGTGGCTGTGATTCAGATTTTCGGTGGAGCCAGTTCAAGTTCACCTGCTTGTCTCTCCCTCCCCAGGGACTCGGGGTCACATCTAAGCGACATTGCATCTTGGGGCTCAGACCTGCTGAAGAGAAAGCCCTGAATGTAGCAAACACTAGAATTTTAAGCGGCAGCAAACTGGCCTTTTACTCTTCCCTGGAGATGGTGTCCCAGCCCTAGCAGCAGCCTGGGGGGAGGGAGGGTTCGTGGAGAACTGGGCCTGGGACCCTGTGCCAGATCTTATGGGGTTTCCGTGGTGAGCGCTGCCCAGCACTCCTGGGATCCCAGAGGCTTTTTCCTCCCTCTGAAGAACGGCAGGCAGAGCTTCATTGAGAGATCTTCCTCAACTTCGAGAACATCCGGACAGATGGCTCCTGCCAGCCCCGTGCGGTGCGCACACTCACCTCTCTTGCCCCTCACTCTGACCTTCTGCGGTGGGAAGGCTGCCCCAGACCTTCCAGCCCACCCTTCTTCATTCTGCTTTGCTGTTTTCTCTCCTGGTTGCTTTTCCCAGAGAACCCAAGAGAGAGGGAGGGCGACTGAAAGAATCGAAGAGAAAAGAGAGATTGAGAGAGAGGAGATAGAGCGAGCCAGTGCCATCCAGGGAAAGGGAAGTTTCCGAGTCCGGGGAATGCTGGGGAATGCGCAGGGCTGGCCTGGGAGGGCTGCGGTGGGTGTGGGGGGAAGGAAAACTGCTCTCTCAGCCACAGGGAGACTGACAGCGGCCAGGTGTCAGGAGAGGAGAGTGGGCATCAGAGTATTAAAGGACATTTGGCTTTGATGAAAATGTTCATCTGCTTGTTTAGCCATTGTGAGGAGGCCTTTCTTTTAATCAGCAAGATGTGGCTGAGTGGGGGGTGAAGTGAGCAGTCAGTCATTTTGTGTCAGAGGGAACTCGTGCGTGAAGCAGGGGAAGAGCACCGCGGAAGAATCTTCCAGGGGCTAACCTGTCTGTCACCAGCTTTGTGAGCCCCTGGGCCCTTCCTTCAGGTGTGACCTGGGAAGAGCAGCACCGCCACCTTCTCTGCTTGTCAGGAAAACTCACCCTGATCCCTGCCGTACCCCTGGCTCAAGACCCAACACAGAGGAAGAGCTCGGTCCACCTTAGTGTCTTCCTCCGACTACCCATCTCTTAACCTTCCTAGCCTCCTGTCCTTTTTTGTAAAATGGGGATAATCACACCTGTCAACTTCACTGCTGGTTGCGATGGTAGGAGGGCTCATTGCCTACAAAGGTGTTATAGGTGTGTGAGCAATAATTTTTCACTATTGACAATATAGTTTTGAAGAAATTGCCCCCCCTTTAAACATTCAATTGCACATCGAATTATTTAAAAAGAAGTAAGAAAAAGCATATAATAACAAAAACCAAAACCAAATAGACACAAGACCTCACCTTGAGGGAGAAACTTCCACCCAGATGTCCCAATGTCATCTCTTGGATGGTGGAAACAGAAATACCTATTGCATTCCCAAATAGGGATAGAGGCTGAGGGAGGGCTCTGGTCCCCCCAGGCGGGGCTCTCTTTGCTTTGGAGGGTAGACACAAGGCTAACTTTGGACAAAGCAGTCATTACCAAGGGATGGCCTGCTTTTTAGTTGTGGGGTCTGGAATCATCATTCAGTTAGTACTGAGAAAGAAGAGCAACCTTCCTCTGGGGTGAGATAGGGGAAGGCCTAAGTGTTTGGATTTCCTGTCTTCCACTTTTTGTCAGCACGATACTGGGTGGAGTCAGATCCTAGCCAGGAATCTGGCAGTGGGAAGTTGGCTAGAAGAGAATGACATCCCTTTGTATCTTTTTTTTATTTTTCAAGATTTTATTTATCTATTTGACAGAGAGACACAGCGAGAGAGGGAACACAAGCAGGGGGAGTGGGAAAGGGAGAAGCAGGCTTCCCACCGAGTAGGGAGCCCGATGCGGGGCTCGATCCAAGGACCCTGGCATCATGACCTGAGCTGAAGGCAGACGCTTAATGACTGAGCCACCCAGGCGTCCCCATCCCTTTGTATCTTAGTTGGGTTTAGAATTCTCTTGGAGTTCTCGTGTATCACAGATTCTTGGACCCTACCTCACCAATCCTTATTTTGTAGGGCTCAGGCATCTGTGTTTTAAAACTAGCACCCCCGGGCTATTTTGATACACTGGTTTTCCCATCTGTACTTTGTCAGAGCTTCAATCTGAATATTCTAGAGCACTGCCTTATTCCAGGAGGTAACAGACTTCTCATGGAGGCACCATGGGTTCCTGTTTCTAGATAGGGGAGCAACAAGGTAACCCTCGGGAAGCTTGCTTTTGGCTGCTGGCTAGGCTAGTGCAGTCCTGGGGTCAGCCAGCCAGCCCCTGGGGCTGATGGGGATCACATTTTTAAAAATGCAAACACTCTTCACTGGTGAATTGATTTGAATACTATTTTCCCTCATAGCTCATTTATAGACTTTTCGTTTCATATCTCATGTTCTGGTTCCTTAGTTTTAAAATTTCAGATTTTTATTGTTTTATAAAATTATATATATAAATGAATATATTCTCACTGCAACAGTTTCTAATCCTACACAAGTCACTTCATTTATCTAATTCCAGTTCCCTCCCCTCTAGTTATCTGGTGTGCATCCTTCTAGCCTTGACCTGTTCCATAATACTGTAGCTATAAGCCACATGTGACAACTGAGCCCTTGAAATGTGGCTAGTAAGAACTGAGATGGTTGTAAGCATAATTTTGAGTTACACCAAAAAATGTAACTAAAGTTAGTTATATTTTTAGTTAGTACTAAAATGTGAGAGATATCATTAATAATCTTTTATAATGATTTATATATTTTAGATATATTAGTTTATATAAAATAAATTTCACTTTGTAAAAATATAGATATAGGAAAATTATAAATTACATATGTGACTCATATTATATTTTTATTACACAGTGTAGTACTAGACCTTTATGCATTTTTATACGTGGATCTATATGTCTACATGTACAATTACAAAGAAAAGATAACTGGGATCATTCATGTTGCATTGATAACAGTTTGCTTCTTCTTTTACCAACCTGCCTTGGAGATCCTTCCATATCAGTCAATATAGATCCATTTTTTCTTTTGAATCGGCACATAGTATTCCATATTGATAAACCTTGATTTATTAAACCATTTCCTATGGACGGACATTTGGCTTGTTTCCATATTTTCCCTGTTACAAACCAAACCAATGAACATCTTTGCCCATTGGCTTTTATTTTTTTTTAATTGAAATATGATTGATCTCTTTGCCTTTTTAGTCCCTGCATGTCTTGGCTTACAGGGCTACCTGAGGTTTTCCAGATTCTTACCGAAAAGCATAGGTGGTGACTGGGCCAAAGATAGACTGACTGTTTAGTCTAATGTCCAAAAGGGGACTTTTGAGAGGGAAAGGCAGTGATATCAGTAATGATTCTGGGATAACAGGAGGTGCAAACTGGGGCTGTCCTGCGCAGAGCAGGACATGTGGTCACCAGCGCCATAGAAGGAGTCCCAGTATATGTCTTAATCATGGACTACTTTACAAGAGGATCTGAAGCCCGTCTGAACCCTTGTCTCAAACAAATGCTGGACTCTAGTATCCAGTTCCACCCCCCTCTTTCTACTGATCATCTGTGGGCACTGGGGTCATCTTGTGGGCCTGGGAGTGGGAAATGGATCCAAAACTCTAGAAAAAGCTCAGTGAATGGGAGACCCATTTGCTGAAGGCTCTGCCTCATGTAAACTCTTCGTGCAGTAGATGGTGGACAACTTAGCAGAGGGTTTGAAGAGGTTGATTTCACTCTTGACCGCTCATTGCTAACTCAGGGACAATCTGAGCTGCTGTGACCTCGAGGTGAAACACCCCAGATCTTGTTACTTGTTCCTTCAGGAAACCTCCACTGTCTTCCCGCCCTCCTTTCTGTGACTAATTTCTGAAATCTCTGTAACCGAGAAGGCACTGGATGAGGTTTCCCATTCTGGGAGGGCTGTGGGTGCCAGACTGGGCCGGGGGGGCGGTGATGGTGGGTGAGGGGTAAGACCCCTGTGCACATCACATGCCATCCCTCAAGAGCAGAAGCAGAGGCCTCCGGATTGGGTGGCAGCAGCTGGTGGGGTGTTGGGATAATCTTGCTGATGACTGGGTAGATAGGAACCTCTTGTGTTAGTGGATTCCAGAAAGCAACGTGCTCCTTGATGAAAAGGCCATGGTCATTGTCTTGTGGGATCTGCCTGGCCCAGCTTTGACAGTTCTCAGCTGCTCCATAAATCTCCCATCAGTTCCATCTGGCCAAAAAGATGTCATCACCATTTTCTCATAGCGATGAAGAGGAAAGGTCAGCGATGAAACAGCTCTGCCACCGCTGTTCAAACCAAGGAAGATGAACTTGAATTTTTTCAGTGGAATGGGAAGTTAGTGTTATGTTGGATTGTTTATGCTATAGCGATAGTTTATATTCACGCATTAGAGATGATGACAATGAGGGTGATTATGGTTTAGGTATTATTGGACACTCTGGGCACCCAGATACTTAGTTCACAAAAAACTTGGAATCTGAACGTTGGAAGGAGCATTAGCAGTTGTCCTCTTAGTTGTTTTCAAAGTTTTGTTTTAGAGCAATGGAACCCTTATCACAAATGATTTTTTACGCAGAATTCCAGTTCATGAAACAGAAGGACTGAGTGTAGGGGAGTCTTCCTGTCCTCATGGTGCTCGTGTTTGGATGCCATAGTGTTTAAATTCTCTTCCCAGTCCCTAAGTCCCCACTGGAGCATTCCCAACCATTGGTTTTTAATGTCCTGGTTCTGGGTGGCATAACTCCAGTGAGAGGAGCTTAGTGCCTGGGGAAGCTGCCCCTCCTGTGCCAGGATCAGGCCAATGGGCAGAGAGACTTACTTTAATGCCAACGTAGTCCTCTTACCTCCTTGTGTCCCAAATCTGCTTCCAGGAGGTCCAGTAGCTCATTTGGTGTCCACCCTGGAGATGGTGAATATCTCAGGCTGCCTTGCCATTTCTGTGCTTAAACTATGACTGGATCCTTTTGTTGGACTATGTGGTTTGTCAGGAATCTAGTAATGTTCATCTTGTCTCGGATTGAATGGACACTGTAAAGAGTCAGTGGGGGTCATACATCTCCCTTCTTCAAGAGCTTGAGGACCTGGCTGGCTCTGGGTAGAGGGTTCCTTGGGGGAGGGGGAGGTGGTAGAGGCTCTGAGTCCCACAGGCTGTTCTTACAGTAATTCCTCCAGCCCAAGGCTTCCCTGGTTCATAGGGACAGCCTTGGGCTTCAGTGGTTCCCTGGGTAGCACTCTCAGCTGGAGGAACTCAGGTCACAAACTGTCTGGGTAATTTCCAGAATAAACAAAAACAAAAACAACAAACCAGACGCATAGTCACCAGGGAGGGCTCCTGGGTAGCTTGGGAACTTGACTGTGTCCTACCTCTGGTTTTGCCTTGGGGCTGCAGAGCACAGCGGTGTTGGAAGACAGGGATTTTACTGCCCTCTGTGTACTTATGGCTGGCAGTCACCAGTAGTGCTTTGGTCTGCTTTTACTTCTTGATCAATGATACAAATTTAAGTTCTGGCCTGAGGATTAAAAATTCTAAATGGGCTCTGCTAGTATTTTTTTTTTTTAGCCTTTAAAAAAGCATTATTTTTTGTAACATTAACACTTTTCCCCCTGCTAATATTTTCAGTAGCAAAAACAAAAACAAAAAGGTCCTCTGGCCTGTCCCTTCCAGCTCCCGAGGAGGGCTGCCTGCCTTCCTGACCAGCACTGGTTTCCCCTGCCTCCCCCTCCTGCCCCGCCTGCCCGCTCCGTTGGGCAGTAGATGTCACTCAGGCTCCTGCCCACCTGTGGACCACTGACCTGTTTCTGTTGGGAGTGTAAGGATTGTTCCTATGAAACTCCATCATTAAAGACGGAGCTTTGTCCTCAGGCGAATGACCAGAGACCCAGGGAGAGGTGGACAGAGAGAGGGAGAAATATTTTGGCCTCCACCAACATTCACGCTGGTGTTCCTGGCATGTATAGGTATTTGCCCTGATAGCTTACTTGTAGGCCAGTGGTTCTTAAATCTGAATGAGCGGGGCACCTGGGTGGCTCAGTCGTTAAGCGTCTGCCTTCGGCTCAGGTCATGATCCCAGGGTCTTGGGATCGAGCCCCACATCGGGCTCCCTGCTCGGCGGGAAGCCTGCTTCTCCCTCTCCCACTCCCCCTGCTTGTGTTCCCTCTCTCACTGTGTCTCTCTCTGTCAAATAAATAAAATCTAAAAAAAAAAACAAAACCCCAAAACCTGAATGAGCATCAGAATCACCTGGAAGACTTGTTAACATAAAGATTGCTGGTTGCCACTCCTCTGTTTCTGACTCAGTTGGATTGGGTGGGACCTGAGAATTTGCATTTCTAGCACATTCTCAGTGATGCTCATGCTTCAGGCCACACTTTGAGAACCACTAGCTTAGAGCTGTCCTCTGAGCTATGGAGCTCCAGTGGAAACATATTTAATCTTACTTCCTGTAGTAGATTCTTTCCTAGTCACAGATTCCTCCCAGCCCAGTATACACACTGCTTTGAATGTGAATTTGCTACTTCTCCCCAGCAGACGTGGAGTCTATTCCTACATTGCCTACAATCGGGGCTGACTTTCTGACTTGCTCTGGCCAATAGAATGTGATGGAGGCCACCCTGGGTGAGTTCCAGAGCCCAGATCTCAAGAGGCCTTGCAGCTTCCATGGTCACTCCCTTGGTACTCCGCCCTGAGACCATGATGTAAGGAAGCTGGTCTGGCCTACTGGATGGAGGACTAGAGGCCACATGGAGGAGAAGTGAGGCCCCTAGCCAATGGCCAGCACCAATGCAGATGTGTGAGTGAGGGCATCTTGAATTTTCCAGCTCTGTTTACCCTGTAGCTTGGGTTTCTCAACCTTGGCACTATTGACATTTGGTTCCAGATAATTCTTTGTTGCAGGGGGCTGTCCTATATACCAGGAGATGTTTTGCAACATCCCTGTTCTCTACCCATTAGATGAGAAGAGCACCACCAGTGATGTCTCCAGACATTCCCAAATGTTCTCTGGGGGGAAAGTTCACCCATGGTTGAGAACCCCTGCTCTAACTGAATGCAGCCGCATAAGTGAGTTTGGGGAGAACCAGCAGAGGAACGATCCAGCCAACCCACAAAATCATGACAAATAATAAATTGTTGTTACTTTAAACTAGCAACTTTTGGGTGTAGTCTGTTTTTCAGGGATAGCTGAGATCCTTCTTTTCTGGTCATTTTTCCCAGGGCTCTTCCTCTACGTAAGCCTCAGCATCATACACTAAAAATACTAATTCTTTTTGTTGAAGTGTTTGCTACTTTTTCATTCCACTTTTATATTATCATTTGACTTTCCTGTGAAGTAGTATGTCAGACATTGAAAAATCTGTCCCTGGTAGAGGCATGAAATGAAAAGCAAGACCTTAAGTAAGGACTGAAGGTCACACAGCTCCTTGGAAAAGCCAGCCTTTCTGATTCCTAGTCCAGTATAAGCCAACCCCTGAAGTCAGGCTTATACAAATCTTACTCTGTTACTTGAGACAAACACAATCTTGGGCAAGTCACTCAACTTACCGGACCCTCAGTTTTTTCACCTATAAAATGAAGCAAGTCATATCACTTACCTCACAGGTTTTTAAATTTTTTAAATTAAATCTTTCATTTCTTCCCCCCCCACCTTGTGGTTTTTATGAGGTTTTAATGAGATAGAACATAGCAGGTTGGTAAAGCTTTTCTGGAAAGTACCAGATGGTAAATATTTTCAGCTTTGCAGACCATATGGTTTCTGTTACAACTCCTCAGCTGCTCCTGTAGGTGAAAGTAGCTGCAGACAGTACATATTCGAATGCGTGTGGCCGTGTTCTATGAAGACTGCATTCACACAGTCAGGTGTAGGCCAGATTGGGCCCATGGAACAGCTTGTCGACCACTGAGAGAGAGCATGGAAAGATCTTGGCTTTTGTCTGGTACAAGGGAAACATTTAATAAATGATGACTATTATTGTTACTATTATACTTTACTTCCTTTTTATTCTTTATTCTTTATGCTTTATTATTACTTCATTCCTTCAGCAGTCTTGTTCCTCGCTTTCCAGTTTTGTGCTTTCTCTTTCAGCGTTGTTAATTTGTTCCATCTATCGGGATGTGAGGAGAAATTCAGTTCAGTTCTGCCCAACTGTGGTAGCCAGTTCTCAAGATAGCCCCCAGGGGTCCTTGCTTCCTGGTATTCTGGAAGGATATGAGGCCATGCGGAGAAGACTTGAGCCCTGCATCCCCTCCCACAATGACTAGGGCTGACCTGGTGGCCAATAAGGTGTTGCAGAAACGACTGCTTATGACCTCCGATGCTCGGTCTTAAAAGACATTGTGACTTCCTCCTTGCCCCCTTTGGAGCACTTGCTTTGGGGGAAAACAGCTACCATGTTGTGAGGACACAGCCCTGTGGTCTATGTGGCAAGGAACTGAGGCCTCTTGCCAACAGCTAGCTTGAACTTGGTGACCATGTGTGCCATCTTGAAAGTGAGTCTTCCAGCCTCGGTTAAGCCTTCAGATGACTGCAACTGCCTTCAATCTCAGGAGACACCCTAAGCCCGAACAACCCAGCTAAGCTGTTCCTGTATTCCTGACCCAATTACTGTATGAGATAACAAATATTCATTGGTTTTTAAGCTGTCAATATTTGGGGTAATTTGCTATGCAGTAATGGATAACTAATATGCCAACTGTAATAACTGAGAGTTGCCCTATATTAGCTGATTTCTGTTTAGCTTGCATAAGAATAGAAGCTGGCTTTCAGGTGGGAGTTTGCTGATCACCTAAGGCTTTGAGTAACAGGATAATTAGCCAAACTGTGATCACTTGGCCACTGCTGCTATGATTTTGAGGATCCCCTGACCTCAAATGATCTGACTCCAACCTGACCATCTAGTTACATCTTCCAGAAACTTCTCATGCAACCCATATTTTAACCAAGCCAAATTATTCAAACTGTTTATATATATATTTATTTTCTATAAATATAGATTTATATATACATTTATTTTATATAACATATCTATTTTATATACATATATTTTTATGAAAAAGTATATTTATATGTAAATATAATAACATATTATAAATACATATTTATAATATATAATAAAATATATTAAATATATTATATTTTATATATAATAATTATATCATTATATTTTATATAATATATAAATATAAATCTAGTATATATATAAATATATATATCCAGTATATATAA
>NW_027397065.1:31007825-31098932 GCF_003265705.2 Callorhinus ursinus | reverse complement strand
CTTATATAAGGATATAATTATAATATATTAAAATATATAATATAATATATAATATATTATAAATATATATTATATATAAAAGCATATTTATATATACAGATATATAATATAAAAACATATTTATATATAAAATATATTTATATAAATATATATTTCTTTATTTATTTTAAGTAGGTTCCAGGCCCAGTGTGGAGTGCAATGCAGGGCTTGAACTCATGACCCTGAGATCAAGACCTGAACTGAGATCAAGAGTCGGACACTAAACCGACTGAGCCACCCAGGTGCCCCAGTTATACATGTATTAATATCAACACAACTACCATTTATTGCATACTCGCAGTGTGCTATGCCTGTTCTCATTTAACTCTCAGGACAGCCCTATGAAGAATGTACTAGTATTAATTCCATTTTATTCAAATCAGGAAACTACTTTTCAAAAGGTTATAGAGTTGGGGCTTAGAATTTGAAGTGAGCATGCCTGCCTATAGACTCTGAGCTTCTTGACACTCTATGGTTTTTGTCTTTTGCTTCTCTGTCTTTGCTCATGTAGTTGGTTCCCTCTTCGGGGTATTCCCTTCCTCCTTCTCTAGCAGGTGAACACTTACTTATATTTCAAGACCCAGCTCAAAT
The DNA here is from genome assembly GCF_003265705.2 of Callorhinus ursinus. Lineage (NCBI taxonomy): Eukaryota > Metazoa > Chordata > Mammalia > Carnivora > Otariidae > Callorhinus > Callorhinus ursinus. Next base: position 31,098,302 of record NW_027397065.1, on the reverse strand, counting down.
ATCACCTCCCCTGTGACATATTCCCTGACATTCATAGCTAGTGACACATATTTCTTACAGGCTTGTTAAATGACAGTCACTGGTCCACAAGCTGGGGATGCACCAGCAAAAATAAATCAAACTCCCAAAGAATAACAACATTCCTGCATTTAAAAAGGTAACATTCTGGTGGGAGAAAATGAACAAGCAGATTCAAATAGAGAAATAAGATCATTTTTTGGAAGGAGAGCCCACTGGTATGCCGATGGATTGGTTTGTGGGGGATAAAGGAAGGAGAAGACTGGAGGTTAACACCTTAGTACTAAGTACCTGGTTTCGGTAACTAGTATCATATCCTGGGGTGGGGACATTTTCAGTCTTATCTTTTATTTCCTAGAACATGGTATGCATAGTTGCTTAAAAGTGTTTGAGAACTTCAAAATCCAGAGCCTTTGTGGGTCTGTTTCTGTTTTTTGTTGATTTTTCTATTTTTCCTTTTTAAGAATACTGCTTTGTATCCTTTGTGCCTTATTATTTCTTATTGTGTTTTGGGCATTGTATTTGAAATTTGAATGCAGAATTAATGTGAAGCCTCTGATGATATCTTCCCCAGATTTGTGTTTGTTTCTACCAGGCCCTGGGGGCACTGAAAGTCTAAGATTACTGAACTCTAATTTTAGGGCTTTAGAATACTTGAAGCTGAGCTGCGGTCCCTGCAAGCTCCTGTCTTCTTCTGGTTCACACTTCCTTGTAGAGAGCATCCTTTCAGAGTTCCAATCCTTTCAAGTCCCAAACTCTTCTTGGTGGGCCTTAGATACAATCTCTGCCCCTTTATCCCTGTGAAGCTGTCCAAAGTGCCACTCAGCCTCTCAGCCACCCTTGGTAGAATTAGCAAATGCCCCCATGTCTTCAAGCAGCTCAAAGAATGGACTTACTTCTTCTTTCTTCCCTTGGATACTGGCTGCTAATTCTCCATTATTTTGTTAGCTCTCTGGTGTCTGTAAGCAGGTTTTTTGTTTGTTTGTTACTCTGAATAATCATCAGTTCTATTAAAAGCATAAAACAAATGTTCCTAAACAATGAAGTAAGCTGACAACATATTTCACTGGATTTATCCCTCTTCTTTCTCAAAAGGTATTTTGGCAGACAAAATTCTCATAAAGAAACCCCTTCCTAAAAAAGCACATATAGATTTTCTTTCTGTTTATTTTACCTTTGCATGCCTTAGTGATTAAGTCCACATATCTAAGGCAAAGTGATCACTATTTAGGTTTAATAATAATAATAAGTACTTATTATTACATTTACTGAGAAGAGTGGCTGGGTAATGTGTTCCTGCCTTTGAGTCTCCTGATAATCTCCCAGTTTAAAATGTGCGGGGGAAAGTAACAGAACTTAACAATATTCCTCTTCTTTATATGCTCCAAGACAATTTATGAAATTCTTCCATTCGTGCAGTTCAGGATTTGCTGTTTCTGCAGCATTTATATTTGCCCTCAGCAGAATGGGGGTGGTCCGAATTACCTAGCCTACCATTACTGGTGACAGGTGTTCACTCTTCCAGATTTTGGTTCTCCTCTCAGGTTGGTCACGAATTATTTGTAGGTCTGTGGGTCCCATGTACTTTGGTTTCCTCATTAGTTAGAAAAGGACAATAACACTGGGCCGACCTGCCTTGCAGATTACTGTGGGAGCAAATAAGATAAGCTACATGGAGACAGGCAACCCCGTCCAAATGCAAAGGGCTAAAGTCCGTTTCTTCTTGATCTTCATCCCAGGATTTCCGGAGGCATCTGAACTCCTTGGAAAGAAGGGCCCGGCTGACTCGCAGCCCTGGCTGGTGGTGCCCAAGGCAGTTTGCATCAGGCAGTCCCTCTGTGACTTTTGATACCTCAGGCTGGTTAATGGGACACTGTTCATTACAGCAGGCAAAGCTGTAATGAACTCACTCATCACGTGAGTTTTTATTATACCTTTCCTCACTCCTTTTTCTAATTCCTCGCATTTCAGGAAGCATCCCTGGCTTCTTTCTTTAGTTTTTGTCCCTAATAGCTTTCCCGGAGCAGACCCACAGTGTGTGGCAGCCAGGAACCGGGCCTCAGCTAACGGAAAGCCCCCAAGCCTTGACCTCCCTCGGCCAGCCACCCCCCAAGGGCCCCTCTGGGTCTCACTTTTATTTTGGCCTTTGTGAACTGTGCAGAACCAGGGCTGACCCTGCCGATCTGTGGATGTGTGGCCGAGACAGGTCCCAGTGTCCTGCCGGGGCTGTGCGTGTGAGGGGAGTCTGTGATGCAACGTGATGGCATTTGTGACAGGGTGAGGGAAAGAGATTGCTGGCTGGGGCTTCAAGGGGTGCGATTAGATTACAGCTGGAGTTGCCTGTCTGGCAGACATGGGAGACCTGGTCCTGTTCCTTTCGGATGCCGTGGAAGCCATGTTTACACGCTGGCCAGAGGGGTTCATTTTTGGAGCAGGAGGCGCCAGCCCAACAAGCGCAGAGCCAAGAAGCTGATTCCACAGTGCTGCCCTGTGCATTTGCTTTTTATCCTGGACTTCGTTTCCTTATCCGGCTTTCTTTGTCTGAGCCAATGTGTCTCCCCAGTGCTAAAGCGTCTGGTGAGAAAGACTGTCGACCCCCTGGAGTCTGATCAATCTCAGCTCATCTTCTTACCCCTCTTCGCTTTCTGTGCACATTCATAGGCCCTCGCAGAGGCAGGGAGCAGGCCGCTTTGGTGCAAAGACTTTGGGCTTTGGCTTCAGAGTCACCAGGTGGTGACTCTTTGCTTGGCTGCTTCTAGATCCAAATTAGCTGGGTGCTGCTAGCTAGTTTGCTTCTAGCTGGGTGACCTTTCATGAGTTAGTTAATCTCTCTGGGGCTCAGTCTTCTCATCTGTGAAATGGAGGGTGTGGTATTTCAGATGTTGTGGGGGCAGCGTTACATGAAATACATCCTGTTTCTAATATAATTTTTGGCACCTAGCGTGTCTTCAATGAATGGCGTTTCCCTTCTCTTTTTATTCGCTCATTTTTGGGTTCATTTTCTGTTAAACATGTATAAAGGAAAAACTGTCTGATGGGGAGTAAGAAATTCAGCTATAGTTAGAATGCATTGTAATTATTATCCCAACTGTCATCTTTGATCTCAGTTTGGGTGACTGTTCCCAAGGATCTGTAGTGCACGAGCAGGGTCTGGACCAGGGTTGAAGCTCACTGGATCAGGAGGAGACTCCAGATGGAGCCTCATGGATTCACCTGGGGATGACTAGTGCCCTCAGCATTGCCCTCCGTTAGGGGCCCGCCGGCCCGCCACATGCTTGTTGTGGAGCTCCGTCCCTCTCTCTGATCCTCTGTGTGGATCCCTCTTTGTGTCAGGAATCTGAAGTGTGGAAATGGGTTCTTCCACACCAAGTCAGACATTTGTACATATTTTTCAAGTTTTTTTTTTAAATTAATACACTAATTTAGAGTTTTTTAAGCTTTAGTTATTTGTCATAATTAGGTAATATCTATCTTATGTTTTTATTTACTATTTTAATTTAAATGGACTCACTTTGTTTTTGAACTTGAAAACTTATTTTCAGCCTTGACCTAAGCAATCCTATCTAAGAAATCATGGATTTCTCTAATGCACAGGTGACTGTCAGGTCCCCTGTCCCTTCTTTCTTTCTTATTTTTTAAAAGATTTTATTTATTTATTCATGAGAGAGAGAGAGAGAGAGAGAGAGGCAGAGGGAGAAGCAGGCTCCCTGCAGAGCAGGGAGCCTGATGTGGGACTCGATCCCAGGACCCTGAGATCATGACCTGAGTTGAAGGCAGACGCTTAACCATCTGAGCCGCCCAGGTGCCCCCCACGTCCCTTCTTTAGAAGAGTAAGAAATTGGGGGAGAAACCCAGTTTTCTTTCACAAGAAAAAAGAAAAAAATATATAATCTTACTAAGCGATGAAAGGCCTTGACTGCGTTCAGGTATGTGGCTTTCCATTATCTTTTTATATGTATTCTTTATGTAAGTGAGATCACACCATAAGCAACTTCTGTCCTGATTTTTGTACTTAATACACAATTATAAGCATTTTCCCCTGTCATCAAATATTCTCTTCAGACTTGATCTTGGTGGCTGAGCCTCCTGTGGTGGCCCAGGGGGGCATTTCAACCTCACACACCCCTCTTTTGACAGGTGGGTTGAGGGGACTCTGAGGCGGGCAAACCCTCCGTCAACTCCATTTGCCACCTTCAGCTTGAGGCTCAGAGATTTGTGCAGCTTATGGTTTGCTTTTCACTGAAATGTTTGTGGCCAATCTCTATGACTTTGTTAGGGGTAGAGAACTCAGTGACTTTCATCTGTGGTTGACTATATGGAGCTCTTTCTTGTGTGATCAAATGACATGAAATGCCAAACAGAAATAACATTATTCCTAATGAGTTGGGTTCTCCAATCTAAAGAATCACAGAACAGCCCCTCAGAAACCAGTCAAGAGGAGTCTTGTTCCCTGCTACCCCTAGAATGTGTGGAGATGACGAGTGATTCTACCTCCCGTGGTTTCTGGTTTGCTCTGGAATGTTCCTCTCCCCTTTTCCTCTGCTTACAAAGGTTGGTAATTATGGTTCCATAGGGAATCAGCTGTCTTGGGTGCTCCCCGAGGACATATTTCTGAGGCCCAGCCCCCACCCTTGCTTCTGAGTACCTCTGTGGCCTGGCCCCCTTACTGTCCTTCCACAGTGGCCCGGCCGGCACTGACCTCATGGCTGCTAGCCTCTGTCTGCGTTGCCTGAGAGAGAGCATGCCTCATGACCCGTCAGAAGGGACTAGAGTGCCCAGGGCCCTTCAGAGGCGCAACTGAGGAGCCGGGACAAAGCACAGAGTGTGAGGAAAGACATGACTGACGGCTGGGGATTGCTTGTCCATCAGCTGGCAGCTCGAGAATCAAGAAACGCACCAAGTAGGACAGAGGAGGCCTGAGCTCTTTGCACCATCTCAACAAGCCCTAATTAAATGTCTTATTGGAGCAAAATGGCTGGAGACAGCAAGCCCGGCAGCTTCTCCGGGATGAGTGGCGGCCCCCACAGGAGCAGTGGATGTAAGCTGTCCTGTGGCAGCCCAGCGGTAACCACTGGGTGTGTCAGCCTGTCAGAACTGAGATCAGGAGCCTGGAGTTGTGGCCACAGATCCGCCACTTTGGTGCTCGGAGCCAGAATGCGGGAGAAGCATGGGAGACGCCCCCACCCCCCAGGCTGTAGGACAGTAATAAGACCAGTGATGATCATAATGCCTGGAAGTCAAACGAAACAAACCCCCAAACTAGATGATTCCATGTATATCATCAGATCGCAACTGAGACCAAGGAAACCAGGTTCACATTGCTGTGAGCTCAGAATTTCCATGGTGCTTCTAGAAAACGCATCTCTTCACAGGCAGAGCAGCGATCCGAGGTGTTTTTCATCAGGTCTCTTTCTTCCAGTTGCTCCAGGCTCTCCAGCTTTGTTCTGGCTTACACGCTCGGCCCAGGCCACCCAGGGGCAGTGGGCTGCTGATGGGGGCAGCCCCGGCAGCTGCTGCGTCCAAATTCTCCGGGATTCCAGGCCGGGCGCTGGGTGATTACAGCGCTGTTATCTGGGATTAGCTATTTTCGCTCCCTGTATTTATATCATGGAAGCTGCAGCGTGATGCTGCCAGATGCCAACACAGGCAGACTGTGCCTTCCTTCTGGACCCACCTGCTGTTGTGCTCACACCCGGCAAGGTGGCAGTTGGTGGGGACCAGACCTGCCAAGCCCTCCGCCCCCTCCCCAAACGTCCCCAGTGGTGCGCTGAGACCGAGGGAGAGGCTCGCGGCTGCGCAGGCCGGACAGTGCAGGGAAGGCTGGACCCAGGCGTGGGGGAGGGGGGCGGGGGCTGGCAGCCTTCCCTGCGCAAGACGCCTGTCACGTCCCTAATCCCCTGAAGTCTTGGAGTCTAGGAACCCTCTTGCCTGCCCCCACCCTGCTCCACCCCCACCCCATGTGTGGCTTTCCAACTTGCACGTGAGGAGTGCTGGAGGGCCCTCATTTTAGGCTGCCCAGAAAAGCACCAAGCGCTGAGCCTCCCAAACTTAAGTGCAGGGGGATTAAAAGGCCCTGCTCTGTTGAACTGGGTCCATCTTTGTTTCCATCCCTTTTCCCTCTCCCCCCTCTCCCCTTGGAGAAGGTGGGGAGATCCTAGCTTGTCAGGTCTTCTTACAGGAAATGGAGAGGATTCTCAAAGATATATTATGTCTCACTAGGATTGGACCAGATAACCTCAGCAAGTGACTTAAAAATGCAGTCTGTTATTTAGTGAGTGGGATTTACTCCCAGCCCTGCTGTGTGGTAAGTGAGGCTTCTTTCGCCGTGCCTAGGGAGGTGGCTTGCAGACTCACTCCCTCTCCTGGGTAAGAGCAGACAACACCAGGCCTTGGCCCCACACTTGGGAGCTTTCCCAGACAGGGTCAGAAAGATGCCCCGGATAGAGGCAGGTGGAATTCTGCCTAGGCCCACCTGTCAGGGCAGGAATCTCAAAGGTGGCAATGAATATCTCTCCCAGATATGTATTAAAACATTAAAAAAATTAATACCCTGATTTAGGGTTTCCTAAACCTCCGTGGTTTGCCATAGCCAGGTAAGATAATGTGCAAACACATACAAATAATGATAAATGAACATATTAAGTACATAATATATTGAAATAAAATTTTTTCAAATAAATGCACTTTGTTTTTACTCAAAAACTTATTTTAGCCTTGACCCAATTCATAATATCCAGTAAATCAGGGGTTTGAGATTCCAGTTGTATTTTATCTTAATATACTTATCAAAAGGTCAATTTTGTATTTTACCTTAATATACTTCGGAATAAGTCAGTATTTAGTCATTTTTAAAAATCTAGGTGCTACCATGCATTGGAAAATTCTGGCCTAACTAAAAGAAAAACGGAAAAGTGGGGAGAATTCAGGGAGCCCTGGTGGGCTGGCATGAGGTGGGAGGGGAGGGGGGACATATCTGGATGGGGGCTAATTGGTGGCCATGGGCTGTGGGGGGAAGGAGAGGTGGGCGTGGCAAAAGAGACACTTCTTGATGGACAGGAGAAGGTAGAGCAGCGTCTTGTTTGAGGAATATCCATTCCTTAGGGTGGAAGGAGAGAGAAAATGAAAGCTCCAACCCACTAATACAAAGGGGCTATCTTAAACCTGGAATGGTGATTTCCCAGCGCCAGCTACACTGGACTGAAGATCATCAGGTGAGCAAGCTGAACAGAAGCAAAGAAATACCAGCCTTAAGGCCTGGGCCGAGGAGTTCCTATTTCCAAAGAGGAGGAAAGGAAACTGCAGTTCAGCCCTTACTCTATCCCACTTCAGTCACCCTACACATAAAGGTACCTAGAGGCCTGGGAAGTATCTCTGGAAGGAGGGGGGAGATATGTTGCTATCCCTCTCCCTCTCCCCTATGATATAAAAGAATTGAGCACCTTTTCATGTGTCTGTTAGCCACCTGGATGTCTTCTTTGGAAAAATGTCTATTCATGTCTTCTGCCCATTTCTTAACTGCATTGTTTGTTTTTTGGATGTTGAGTTTAATAAGTTCTTTATAGATTTTGGATGCTAGCCCTTTACCTGATATGTCATTTGAAAATATCTTCTCCTATTCCGTAGGTTGCCTTTTAGTTTTGTTGATTGTTTCCATCACTGTGCAGAAGCTTTTTTCTCTTGATGAGGTCCCAACATCACTCAGCATCAGGGAAATACAAATCAAAACCATGATGAGATATCACCTCACACCGGTCAGAGTGGCTAAAATTAACAACACAGGAGACAACAGGTGCTGGTGAGGATGTGGAGAAAGGGAAACCCTCTTGCACTGGCTGGTGGGAATGCAGACTGGTGCAGCCACTCTGGAGAACAGTATGGCAGTTCCTCAAAAAGCTAAAAACAGAACCATCCTATGATCTGGCAATTGCACTACTAGGTATTTACCCAAAGGATACAAAAGTACACATTCGAAGGAGTACATGTACCCTGATGTTTATAGCAGCATTATCAACAAGAGCCAAACTACTGAAAGAGCCCAAATGTCCATCGACTGATGAATGGATAAAGAAGATGTGGTATATATATATGCAATGGAATACTACTCAGCCATCAAAAAAATGAAATCTTGCCATTTGCAATAACGTGGATGGAGCTAAAGTGCTCCATCTTATGCTAAGTGAAATAAGTCAGTCAGAGAAAGACAAATACCATATGCTCTCACTCATATGTGGAATTTAAGAAACAGAATGGCATGTGTACATATTACCTATAAAAATTCAATAGGGACAAACCCTAATAGCTACTTGATTGTGGATCTGAAGCAGGAGTCCCTCTGTAACTTGCTCCCGTGTTTTCCCATCACATCCAGTGCTGTGCACTCATGGTCAACGGTTGGATTGGATAGGCTGGGGGCTCTCTGTGGCTGGGCCATGGGACAGGGAGGCAGCTCAGCTTCACTAAGTCATCTGGGGCCCCAGGTTCCTTCTGTCTTGTTGCTCACCATGTCTGTGCCCCAGCTTGTGAGATGGGGGCGGGGAAGCGGGAGAGAAAGAAAGTGGAAGGCAGGCAGTTTTCTTTAGGGGGGTGATGTGGAAGTTGCACACACCACATCTTCTCACCGTCGTCGGTGAGCCCTTGGTCAGGGGCCACCCCCAGCTGCAAAGGAGGCTGGGAAATGTGGCCTCTGCTTGGGCAGCCAAGATGAGGGCAGGGGTTCTGTGATGAAAGAAAGAAGGGATGTGATGAGCACTGGGTGTTATATGTAACTACTGAATCATTGAACACTACATCAAAAACTAATGATATACTAAACAGTGGCTAACTGAACATAATAAAAAAAGGGGGGGGAATGAGACTGGTAGATAAGTAGTGGCTTCAGCCCGGGGGCTTTTATTTAAAAAGAATGGCTAAAATTATTGGCTGTACAAGATTATTTTGCAGTCTTTTACTTGAACCAAACCCATAAAACTCTGTTACTGTAGGGGCAATGAAAAGGATGTAGTAGTAATGGTATTATTACAATGGTATTATCGCTACTTTCCTGTAATTATCCCTCTGTGAGATTCCTTTCCTCACAAGAGCAGCCGTAATGAAAGTTGTAACAACCAGTCATTCAGTTTGGCAGCTTTGTCAAACGATACCCTTTTTACATACTTTGCAGGACGCTGGGTAGGTTACGGAAGGAGCAAAGAACGCAGCCTCTGCCCCCACCCACCCCTTCCAAGATGACATTCATGCCAAACAGGGGGAATAAGAAGGGACCTCCCATTTGTTTACTATCTACAAAGACACTGTGCCCTTGTTATGTATTAGGTAGGGATTATTTTTTGTTTTCAAAAGATTTTATTTATTTGAGAGACAGAAAGAGAATGAGAGAGCACAAGCTGGGGGAACAGCAGAGGGAGAAGGAGAAACAGGCTCCCTGCTGAGCCTGGATTGTAGGATCCAGGCCCTGGGATCATGACGTGAGCTGAAGGCAGACACTTAACCCACTGAGCCACCCAGGCACCCTAGGTAGGGATTATTAACACAGAAGAAACTGAGGCCAAAGAAGAGAAAGAATTCACAAGGTCACCCTTCAAGCTTGGAAATGGGAGAACAAGGTCAAACAAGTGTCTTGACTTCAAAACCAGTGCACTTAAAACAATTTTTAAAATCTTGTCAAAATTATCTTGCCTTATCTCCCCCAGCCCACCCAACTAATGCTGACCCCCTTCTCCCAGAAACAACATTTTCCAACCTGTTTAACTATTTATTATTGCATTTGCTTCCAAATAATATGTATCTCTGGATTCATCAATTTGACCATTATTGCTTGACTTCCAGTTATGGCAGCTGAAGATTTTAGCCCACTTATATCTTCTTGTTCCCTTCCCCCCAATATAATTTATCTCAGTATTTTATAAAAATTTATTCAGTACTTACATTACTATGAGATTGTAAACATTATTCACTGTTGAATCTGATAGTCTACTATGATTACATTTCCTTTCTTGTATAATTCTTTTGACTGCTTAGGTTTCTTCCAGTGTCTGACCAGCCATGCCCTGCTCTTCAATAGCTCTGTAAACCTCTCCATATAATTTTCTATGTGGTCACATCTTTCAGGTAACTCATCAAGTCAATAGTTTTCTCAAAGCCCTCCCTCCTTCCACACAGCCGTTGGCTGCCCTGGCATTTCCTTTCACTGCTACCTGGGATGTCCGTTTGCCTTTCTCTCATGTTGGTTCCTTTTTCCCTTGACCCTTTGCCTTCTTTGTTTTCTTGGAGAATATCCTTCAGCAATTTTCTTAGAAAAGGTGTACAAGAGGTGAATTCTTGAGATCTCGCAGGCCTAAAATGTCTGACTTTTAATCTTTTCTTTCCTTTTTTTTTTTAAAGATTTTATTTATTTATTTTGACAGAGAGACACAGAGAGAGGGAACACAAGCAGGGGGAGTGGGAGAGGGAGAAGCAGGCTTCCCGCTGAGCAGGGAGCCCGATGCGGGGCTCGATCTCAGGACCCTGGGATCATGACCTGAGCCAAAGGCAGACGCTTGATGACTGAGCCACCCAGGTGACCCTGACTTTTAATCTTTTCATTGGATGTATAGTCTGGTTGGGCTTAGAGGCTGAAATTAATTTTTCTTAACATTCTGAAGTAATTTCTCCATTTTTCTCTAGCTGTTGAGAAGTTGGCTACCTTTTTATTTCTTGATCTCTTCGTATGTGACTTGGTTTTTTTCTCTGTGGATGCTTGTAGTATCTTTTCTTTATGCTTGCTGCTCTGAAATTCCAGAATGATGTTCTTGGTACAGTTATTTTATCACTTATTGTGCAGGGAACTTTGTGGGCTTTTAAAAGCTAGAGACTCATGTCTTCTTATTTTGTGAAATTTTCTTATATTTTTTTGGTGATAATTTCCACCTCACCATTTTATTTGCTCTTCTCTTCTAGAACTCTTATTACTTGGATTTTCATTGTAGGCTTCCTGAATCGATTCTCTGATTTCTTTTTAATCTTTTCTCACCTTTGGTCACTTCTTTGATTTTCTACTGGGGGAAGGTATTTCAGAGGGATACACTTAACTTGATCCTCCAATTCTTTCATTGAAGAGTTTATTTCAGCAATAATTAAACAAAAAAATTTTTTCTGAGAAATTTCTTGTTCTTTGGCTTTTCCTTTTGTGTGGTATGCTGCTCAAGAGCAGCAGCTTTCATGGGAGCAGAGGATAGTAATTATCAATCTTTGAAGTTTTCTTGGGCTCTGAATCATCTCCGTTTGCTCTGAGTTTCTTCACTGCCTTTGTATGTTTTGGTCTCTGTCCTTTATGGTCAAGGTGTTCTTCAAGATTCTGGTAATCCCTGCTGCTCAGTTCATATTTAAATCAGAAGCTGATTGTATGGGGCGCCTGGGTGGCTCAGTTAGTTAAGCGACTGCCTTCGGCTCAGGTCATGATCCTGGAGTCCCGGGATCGAGGCCCGCATCGGGCTCCCTGCTCAGCAGGGAGCCTGCTTCTCCCTCTGACCCTCCCCCCTTCATGTACTCTCTCTCTCATTCTTGCTCTCTCAAATAAATAATAAATAAGTCTTAAAAAAAAAGAAAAAAAGAAGCTGATTGTAAGCTCTGTGTACTCTTTTTGAAAAAAATTGATGTAATTCACATACACAAAATTTATCCCTTTAGTGTCCAATTCAGTTGCTTTTAGTACATTTATAAGGCTGTACAACCATCACCACTCACTCCAGAACATTTTCATCACCCCAAAGAGAAACCTTGTACCCATTAGCAGTCACTCCCACTTTCCCCTCCTCCAGCCTTTGGTAACCACCAATAAATTCTGTCTCTATATATGATTTGCCTATTCTGGGCATTTGATATAGGTAGAATCATTTAGTATGTGGTCTCTTGTGTCTGGCTTATTTCACTTAGCATTGTTTTCAAGTTTCATGCATATCGTAGCCTGACTCTGCACTTCATTCCTTTTGATGGCTGAGTAATATTCCACTAGATGGATAGATCACATTTTGTTTATCTATTCATCAGTTGATGGGCTTTATGTACTCTTTAAAGGATTTTTCAAACAATTCCTATTTTCACTCTTATGTGAGAACTTGGTGCCTCCTATTCCTGAGCCTTTTTGGCAATTTTATAGAACAAATTATGAGTCCCTCCACCAGACCCAGCAAGTCCTTGAGTCTGACATGCTTCTTAGCTCTTGGGTCATTTACGTTTCTCCAAGTGGCTGGTATTTTATATATTGAGGTTAAGGGTTACAGGTGTCTCCTGGTTTCACTGAAGATGCAGTTTGTGCATGTTTCTTCTTATCCTCATGAAATTTCTGAGAGGGAGATTTTTGATGCGCCTTTCATTAGGCTGTGCAGCTTCATTTAAAGTATAGGATGTAGATCCGAAGGTAAATGCCCCAAAGAGTCATTCATTTAATCCATTCATTCAACAGATATTTATTGATCACCTATTACATCTGGGCAGTTAGCTAGGTCCTGGAGAATTGGGGACAATAAGAGACATGTGTCCCTACCCTCCAGGAGAGCACACGTTAGGGGGAGATCTAGACAAGGACATAGACAATTGCAGTACTGTGGTACGTACTCAGATGGTAAGGTCGGAGACGCGAGCCCCCCCCCCCCCGCCCCCCGGGGGAAGCACTTAGCCCAGGCTTGGAATAAAGCTCTAACTTTCCAGAACAACCTTCACATAGTCAAAAGAATCCCGGTTAAGTTCAGAGATGAGAAAGCAACCATGTATTGTGTCCCTCCTGCCATCCAATAGCATCTTCCTGTGGTGTGGAGAGAGCTCCCTGAGCAGTCCCAGCTCCCTGCAGCCTCAGGTAGATAAAGATACTTAAAACACCACTCTGCTTCTGTGGGAAGTTGGCGCAGGGCCAGGTCCGCCCCTGGACGCGGTGAGGCCTCAGGGGTGACTGCGGCTGAAGGGTGTTCGCGCTTCCAGGTGGGCCTAGCTCACGTGCTACAGGCCGTGCAGACAGAAACGTGTTTTGAACCCAGCCCTGTTTGCCCCATTTATTCTCAGTGCCCGAGTGTGCTAGAACAGGATGGTGACAGTGCAGAGTCCCTGGAACAGACCCCGGGACAGAGGCCTCACTGTCAGGGAGAATGAGTGGGAGCTAGAGGCTAAGAAATCAACCAGTGTCTCACACTGACATTTGTCACTTCACAAAGGGCTCCAAACACAGCCATCTTTTTTCTTTTCAATATTGTACCTTTCCGGTCTTTCCTTCTTACCCCTCACTTGGTCAATGTTAGGCAAAAAGGGTTGATTTTGCACTGATACTGGCCCAGGTCAGGGAGGTGGCCGGGCCCGGCTGGACCGCTGCACCCCATTCTGGCCTTCTGGGGCCCGGGATGCTGAGCGTGAGGGGGCCTGGCAAGGGCAGGCGGAGGGCTCTGAGGGTGCAGGCGCTCAGCTTGGAGGCACTGCCAAGTGAGAGAGGGACCGGCTTCATTCTGTCTCTCTTCCAGGGCAGAAATAGACTTGGGGGAGGATGTATGTTGTGTGAGCCAGATTTAGCCAAATATGTTAGGAAGACATTTCTAATCATGAATGTCTTCATGAAAGAACAAACTGCCTCATGGAGCAAGGACGGCCGCCTCTTCAAAGTTTAAGCAGAGACTGGAAGTTGTTACCGGATGTTGGACCAGGTCACCTTGGTCTTTCCAAGGCTGGGCTCTATGGTCTCAACAGCAGTAACTAATATCTATGGAGTGCAGACTAGGTGTCGTTTTACATATGTTAACTTACTTAACTCTCACAACAACCCTCTGATGTAGGTATTATTATTTTTAGCCCATTTTACAGATGAAGACCCTGAGGCTCAGAGAGGTTGCTGTGTTTTTGTCTGTGTTCTTTTTGCCATATAAGTGGCCTGGCTTTGTGACAGACACTATCCTGTAGTGGTTGAGAACTTGGGCTCCATGGGCTTGGACTCTGGAGTCTGTCATACTTCCCCAGCGCAGTGGCCTTGGGAAAGTTCCTTCCTGTCCCTGAGCTTTGGTTTTCTCACCTGTGAAATAGGCACAACAACAGAGTCTCGCCTGCCAGGACTCCATCTGACACACAGCCAGTAGCCAAAACCCATCCCAACCCAACCCAGATTATGTCTCGTGAGCAGTCCTTCCTTTGGCACATTTGCAGACTGGCCGACACCGTGTTCACAGGCTCTGCTCCCGTGAGTTCTAGGGAAATGTGGTTTGAACTCAACTGTTTGACCTTGGAGATTTCACTTGTAGGCAGGACTCTGGCTTTAGGTGCCAGTGGGGCGGTGTACTCTCACTTGTCGATGCTAGAAGGCAGGGAACCCAGAGAGAAGGAGCAGCTGAAAAAGCAAAGAGTGGAAACCAGGACCCACAAGTATCTTCTGAGGACCCTGCACAGCCTCCTGCCAACCAAATGCTTTGCTTTAATTCCAGCAGCAAAAGTGCCCAGAAGCTCCTGGCACATAGATATCATTCTTGTTGCCGCTGGGATGAAGACCAGGGTCTCTGGTGGAGCTTTTTGGCCCTTGCTTGGTGTGTAAAGCCAAACCCAGGTCCTGCCCCCCGTAGGGCCCTGCTAGGTGTCTTCTGACTACATGTGTTGCAGAAGGAGCCCGGGCTTTGGGAAGGGACACATCTGGGTTCAAATCCTGGACACCAATAAGCTATGTGACTTTGGGCAAATGGCTTCTCACAGCCTCTATTCTTCATCTCTAAAAGGAGGAAAGTAACACCTACTATCTCATGAGGTTTTTAGTGTACTGAGTGGAGGAACATACTTGAATTACCCAGTGTACTGCTTGGCACCTAATAAATGGGAATATGCCATAAATGGCAAATTCTTCTGATGATGACACAAGCAGGAGAGAAGCCAGGTCTGTTCGAATACAGGAGCACTATTCCGGAGTACTATCTCCTTCCGTTGTCTTCCATTCTCTTCCCCTCAGGTTGAAATTCTGCTTTTCTACAGGGAAGAGAGCTAACCTGTGAAACACACACGTTCTTGTTTTCCAGTGTGCCTGAACGAACTGTGCAACAGTGCTTGCCCCCTCCTACTGGCTGAATATTTTCTTAGCGACTCTCTAGAGCCCATTTGTATCTTAACCCACAGGTTAAGTGACTTCACGGGCCAGAAGCCCCAGGACCGTGGCATTACTGAATCTGCGTGTTTTCTGCCTCACTATGCTGCACCAACACCCACTAATAGTCCCAAGGATTCAAAAGGGACTGAACAATATGAATGCCAAACAGAATATCTGAAAAAGTAACTTATAGTCCTATTACCTCAGCAATTCCATTTCTATTTCCATTTCCTTTGCTTATTTCCTACAAGCATATATAATTTTCAGATGGCTGCCATATCTAGAACAAAATTTGCGTCTTCTCTCTGTTTATGTAATTGTCCTAAGTTGCTAGATAATATTCATCCTTAGAATTCAACATGTCCATTCAAGTGGATGTGCCGTGATTGATTTAGTGATCACAGTCATTTACATTGCTTGCAATTTTTTATTATCCATAGCTAGGTCTGCCAAGGTGCATGTAGCTCCCCATGACCTTGCCTTATTTTTGGTCTCCTTATCTTCTGACATCAGCTGGTAGCACTATTAGGGTTAGCACGTTTCATACCTTTAGTCATGGGTGGCAAGTAGCATGTTTCTACTTTGCCTCTAGAATAGCGCTCCGAGAGTCAAGAGTGGCCCAGTTTTGCGTCTGTGATTTGGCCCAGGAGGCTGGAGAATTGAGGAGACCCCGACGCGCCCCGGCCGGTTGAAATCCGAAGCTCAATGTTGCCTCCAAGTGAGAATATGCGGAACTGCAGGTTTTGGAGGGAGGGTCGGTGCCTTGAATGGGGGGCGCTTTCGTTTCAGATGGGTTCAGAGAGGAATAGGCATCCTCTCCAATTTTGAGGAGACACTGATCTGGTTCAGAGATGACAATTAGATGACAATTGCCAGGCTGGAGACCTTCTCCAGTTTTCATTCCATTTGGTTTTATGGTTTAATTCCTTTCTAGAAGAAGAAGATAATAATGATGGTAATGATTATGGTCACTATTAATTAAATGCCTGTTACATGCCAATCTTTTTGTTAGGTGGTTTGTGTACATCAATGCTAAGTTTTATAACAAAGCTCTTATAACTGCTATTTTGCACACGAGAGAACTGAGGCTCAGGTCAAGTCTTTCACCTAGAGTCACCCAGATGTCAGATGCGGGGGCCAGGTTCAAAGTCAAATCTGTTGAGTTCTAAAGCACTGCCCATTTTATTAGACTAGGCCCATCTGCTGATGAACCCGTTAGGGCAGCACTGACCCAAGCCCAGGTTGTATTGGCAGATCCCAAGGTCATACTGTTGCCTTTGCAACTACATGGTCAGTCCTGCTCTTCTCCCAGAGCTCTGTTTCACAGGCCCTGCTGGGAAGCTCCATTTTCTATGTCAGCAGGCTGGAGGGCTTTCCTGGTTGGGACTGTAGTACCAAGCACCAAGCCCTTAGTACCCAGTGGCCCTGTCCTGGCTCCTCAAAGGCGGCCACCAAAAATCAAATGGTGCCAGCTTCCCGGTAGCTCAGGGTGTCTTGGGCCCTGTGCTCCAGGGCGGAGCTTGCCACCCTGCCCTGGAGAGAGAGG
Source organism: Callorhinus ursinus (assembly GCF_003265705.2). NCBI lineage: Eukaryota > Metazoa > Chordata > Mammalia > Carnivora > Otariidae > Callorhinus > Callorhinus ursinus. The sequence continues at coordinate 31,081,662 of NW_027397065.1, read as the reverse complement.
GGCATCGTGGAGCCCACCTCTCCCAGCTGCCCACTCCCCGGCCCCGGGGGCTACGGAGGCAGGGCCAGCAGCAAGCCCTACACGGCTGCTCTCCTCCTCCTTTATAAACAGTATCGATTAGGTTAAAAACTAAAAACAGGTGAAAAAGGAAAAGCAAGCAAATAAAAAAGTCTCCACAAATCCTGATTTCCAGACCACACTTGTTAATTAAAAAAAAAAAAAACCACACACACAATACATTCCAATGGCAAAAAGTAATTCAAACAGCACAGAAAGGCAGAAAAGAAAAAGTAAAGCTTCTTCTTCCAGAGGTAGCCTTAAAACAGCTGCTTGGATTTCCTTTAAGAATTTTCTCTTGTATGGACTAGCAGACAAATAATACATATACTTATTTACATGTATTTAAAATTTACACAAATGAGTTCACACTATGCACATGTTGAACACTCGGCGTTTTCTCATTCGATGTATGTTGGGGACTTTCTGCGTCAGCAGAGGCCCCACATCTTCATAAAGGCTGTGCAGGGCTAAGCTCTACCTGCCGTGAATGTTTTAAGCTGCCCCCTAATGGCAGGCACTGATATTTTGGTTATTCCAGTGTTTTCTGAAGCAAGTCCAGTATGGTGACCCCACCGCATCAGCAGGTGCAGGAATGAACCTGCTGCGAGGGGCCAGGCGGGGCCACCTGGTGGAATCCGCTCCGCCAGCCGCAGCCTCCTGACCCAGCCCTGCCCGCCGGGGGTGGGTGGATACCAGGAGAGGCTGAACTGCTGCCCCCTTGTGGCCCGGCGAGGGGGAGCCTCTTGCTAACCGGGTGTGTCCTAGGAAAACTGAATCCCACCTAAATCCTCTCCGTGGAACCTCATCTCATCAGCTCGTTCTTGGTGTGAAGGAGGGAGGAGGAGAATCTTTGGTCCTTACCGCTCATGGCTCACCCATACCTGTGGCTGAATCTAGCACCGGTCTTGGAACAAGGATGCTCAGCTGCTGCTATGCATGGGAGGGAAGGTTTGGCAGTGATTGGGTGCCTGCAGTGTGCCTACTTTGGGTGCTAAAAACCAGGATCTCCCTTACTCTAAGACGGAAAGATTTTGTTGGAGTCAGGTAGACCTGGGTCTACCACTGACCTGCTGTCTGTTCATCAGTCTATCCATCCATCCATTCAATCATTTGAAATTATCTATGGAGTGCCACTGTCTTGAGTGCTAAGCTCTGTGACCTTAGATGAGTTACTTCACCTCTTTGAACTTTAGTTTCCACATCTGTACATTGAACATACTGACATTTATTTTTTATTTTTATTTTTTTAAAGGTTTTATTTTTAAGTAATCTCTACCCACCTCCCCCCAACGTAGGACTTGAACTCACAACCCCGAGATCAAGAGACTCATGCTTTTCCAGCTGAGGCAGCCAGGCATCCCTGAGCATACTGACATTTAAATCATGTTGGGAAGAGTAAATGAAATAATGTAGGTGAAACACCTGGTGCATAATATGGATTCAGTAACTGACATTTAGTGGATCTGAGAATTAGAAGATGCCTCATCTTCCAGAAGCTTAGACTTTAGTCAGGGGAACTGATGTAGACACCTAAAGCAGTCAGGGACTTCGAGCAAGCACAAAATACTGTAAGACCATTGCGTGTGCATGCTGTGTGTGCACACGTGTGTCCAAAGTGTAGGCCTGCGGGATGAAGCGATGCAAAATCAGGGGTAGACTGGGGTGGGCTTCCTGGAGAGAGAACTCTTTAGTCAGGCTTTGAAGGATCGGGATTGCTGGAGAGAAAAGACGGTGTGCCAGGAAGAAGGCACCGCACAAACCAAAGTCATTTCTTACACAGAAGTGCCACACCATGGTTGTACTTGCATCTCCAACCCGCTAGCCACTGCATCGGCCCCCAAAACGATGGTGGGCCCTGTCAAGACCACCTGTTTCTTGGGGCAGTGAGGTAGTCAGCCAATGCCAAGCTCAGAGTCATTTGCAGCCATTTCTCACCACCTGAATTAGTCAATTAATTGGTCACTAAATGCTTGCAGCGACATTGCCCCAGTAGCCCACCTGGGAATCCAGACAGACTTTATTAGATTAATTGCAGAGGAGAGTTCAACAATTCTGAGTTAGCTAAAGATTATAGAGCACTTGCTACGTGCCAGGCATTGTGCTGGATCCTTCACATAGCTGTAAGGCCGAACGATTACACTCATTTTCAGAGGAAGAGTCTGAGGGTCAGAGAGGATAAATGACTCACCCAGGACCACAAAGCTAATAAATGTAGAGTTAAGATTCTAACCCAAGCCTCCGGACTCATTGCTTTCCCCCTCTATTTCCTGTCCTCTCCCATACTCTCTCCTGGAATTCAGCTCTAGGTACAAATTAATTCCCTGTAATTGGGTCTTCGTGTTGTTGGCCCTCGTCTCCCTCCCCACCGGGGAGGACCTAAGTGGCCTCACCCCACCCAGAGTGATTGGAGGGGACTCAGGAAAACCCCGGGGGCTTCCCTGTCTTGAAAAGGTAACCCTAAGTGCAAGCTCTGATTTTGAATCCCGCAGTCTTTTAAATAACTACACACACACTATTGTGGTAAGTCATGGTATCTTTGTGGGTCACAGGGATGTTTTTCATTAGTTCATGAGGTTTACCTTAGGTTTCTTCACTTTTCTTAGTAAATACATTTTTAAAAATCAAAATAATTTGAAAAACAAAATCAGGGAAAATGAAAGGACTCATAATTTTACCAGCCCTTCTGATTGTAAGAATCAGCCATATAGAAACCTCCCCCCCCCCCCCCCCCCCCCCCCCCCCCGGTCCCTGGAGTGACCAGAGTTACAGGTACAGGGATACTCCCGGCCGCTCTGCTTGTGTCAGCAAAAAAAATTGGAAGCGATATCCATCTACAAGGGACTGCTTGAAAACACTACTGGGTATTTACCACAAAGATACAAATGTAGGGATCCGAAGGGGTACGTGCACCCCAATGTTTATAGCAGCAACGTCCACAATAGTCAAACTGTGGAAAGAGCCAAGATGTCCATCGACAGATGAATGGATAAAGAAGATGTGGTATATATACACAATGGAATATTATGCAGCCATCAAAAGGAATGAGATCTTGCCATTTGCAACAACGTGGATGGAACTGGAGGGTGTTATGCTGAGTGAAATCAGTCAATCAGACAAAGACGTGTATCATATGACCTCACTGCTATGAGGAATTCTTAATCTCAGGAAACAAACTGAGGGTTGCTGGAGTGGTGGGGGGTGGGAGGGATGGGGTGGCTGGGTGATAGACACTGGGGAGGGTATGTGCTATGGTGAGCGCTGTGAATTGTGCAAGACTGTTGAATCACAGATCTGTACTTCTGAAACAAATAATGCAACATATGTTAAGAAAAAAAGAAGTTATATAAAATAAACATGTTTTTAATTAAACAAAAAAGAAAATATAACAAAACTCTAGCAACACTAGTAAGAATACAGTAGCATAGGTGAACATGGGAGGGCCTCTAAGATAAGTACAGAAGGTAGCTGTCATGTGCAGCTGATTCCAGGTACATAAACAATATACTGCGTGTCATTTCTGGTTTTGTGTATAGAAATAATTACTTAGTTGAATAGGCACCAAATTACTTATGGGCCTGTGGGGCATTGTTCATTTTCTCTATTTTAATATTTCTTTTTTTTTTTTTAAAGATTTTATTTATTTGACAGAGAGAGACACAGCGAGAGAGGGAACACAAGCAGGGGAGCGGGAGAGGGAGAAGCAGGCTTGCCGTGGAGCAGGGAGCCCGATGCGGGGCTCGATCCCAGGACCCTGAGATCATGACCTGAGCCGAAGGCAGACGCTTAATGACTGAGCCACCCAGGTGTCCCACTATTTTTAATATTTCTCTAATTTTAAAATTCTGTGTCAGGTGAGAGGCCAGCCTGCAGTGTCTGCTGCAACCTGGAGGGTGTGGAGACGCGGTCAGCGGGGCCTCGGGGTATATAAGTTCCAGGGCATGTGTGTTTGTCTTGACATCCTTGGCTGTGTGAGCGGAAAGGTGGAAGGTGCAGGGAGCAGCAGTGAGATGGGCTGTTGGTTGCACGGGATTGGGTCTGCTTTCTCTCTTACCTATCCTGGCAGACTGCTGGCCGAGACCACCTGTGCAAGGTGGCTCCCACATCTGTGAGGTACCTTGTTGTGGTCCACCAGGCTTGGTTCCTGCCTCCTTTTCCATCCAGGCCCCCAACAACTCTGCGCCACAGAAATTATTATCATCTCTATTTAATACACGAGAAAGCAAAGGCCCAGGGAGGGTAAATGACTTGCTCAAAGTCACATGGCTGCTGGTAGAGCCCAGGCTGGAGCCCGGGTCCTTGGACTATGGGGTTGTCGCTCCAATTTCTCTTTCCGTCTCAGTAAATTTTCTCTGGGTCAATAGTGTTTTTTTAATTGTTATGTTAATCACCATATATTACATCATTAGTTTTTGATGTAGTGTTCCATGATTCATTGTTCATGCATAACACCCAGTGCTCCACGCAGAATGTGCCCTCTTTAATACCCATCACCAGGCTAACCCATTCCCCCACCCCCTTCCCCTCTAGAACCCTCAGTTTGTTTTTCAGAGTCCATCGTCTCTAATGGTTCGTCTCCCCGTCTGACTTACTCCCCTTCATTCTTCCCCTCCTGCTATCTTCTTCTTTTTCTTTTTTCTTAACATATATTGCATTATTTGTTTCAGAAGTACAGATCTGTGATTCAACAGTCTTGCACAATTCACAGCGCTCACCATAGCACATACCCTCCCCAGTGTCTATCACCCAGCCACCCCATCCCTCCCACCCCCCACCACTCCAGCAACCCTCAGTTTGTTTCCTGAGATTAAGAATTCCTCATAGCAGTGAGGTCATATGATACACGTCTTTGTCTGATTGACTGATTTCACTCAGCATAACACCCTCCAGGTCCATCCACGTCGTTGCAAATGGCAAGATCTCATTCCTTTTGATGGCTGCATAATATTCCATTGTGTATATACACCACATCTTCTTTATCCATTCATCTGTCGATGGATATCTTGGCTCTTTCCACAGTTTGGCTATTGTGGACATTGCTGCTATAAACATTGGGGTGCACGTACCCCTTCGGATCCCTACATTCGTATCTTTGGGGTAAATACCCAGTAGTGCAATTGCTGGATCGTATGGTAGCTCTATTTTCAACTGTTTGAGGAACCTCCATACTGTTTTCCAGAGTGGTTGTGCCAGCTTGCATTCCTACCAACAGTGTAGGAGGGTTCCCCTTTCTCCACATCCCCGCCAACATCTTGAGTCAATAGTGTTTTATACACTTAGGATTGAGCAGTTCAATGCAAGTGCCAGAAACTCAGCTCAATCCAGTTTAAGAAAGAAAGAGTGACAGAATATAGTAAGTTACAACACTGAAAACTACAAAGATTAGGGTTTCAGGTATAGCTGTATCAGGGTGCTCAAATGGTGTTACTAAAGATCTGCCTTCTCTACCTCTCAGTTCCTCTTTTCCCTGTCCTGGCTCAAACCTCAGGTGGGCTCTTTTCGCATGGTGGCAAGACAGCCCTCAGCATGCCTCAATTTCTTCTCATGGAAAGCTGCTTCAGAGAGGGAAAAGGCTGGACTTCAACTCATATTGAATCCCAGTGAAGCTAGAGTTGGGACATCATTCTGCATCAAGACTCCAAAGTAGTGGCTCAGAGAGGTGCTTTGTTTGGTCTGCACAGTGTTTTTACCTATTTATTTTACATTTTTAAAATTTATTTATTTTGCGCAGGGTTTTTAAAAGCTTTGGGTTGGTTGCCAAAATTTGAAAATCAGATTTCACGTTAAAGTCATATTTCCGGGGCGCCTGGGTGGCTCAGATGGTTAGGCGTCTGCCTTCGGCTCAGGTCATGATCCCAGGGTCCTGGGATCGAGTCCCGCGTCGGGCTCCCTGCTCCTTGGGAGCCTGCTTCTCCCTCTGCCTCTCTTTCTCTCTCTCTCTCTCTCTATGTCTGTCTTTCATGAATAAATAAATAAAATCTTTAAAAAAAAAGTCATATTTCCAGCTTCTTTTGAAAAAAAAAAATGGAGTCCTTGTCCCTGTAAGGCGGCACATTGGCTGGTGGCTGCCCCCTCCAGTCTGGGTGTGCTGTTTTAGTACACCGTAATCCCCACCACTCCTTCTTGTCTCCTATCCCTGGTCTTCTTCATTCATTGACTGAAGTATAAACCATAGAAATAGTAGTTAATAGCATGGACTTGAGCCAGAGAGTCTGAGTTTGGATTCTACCTCCTGGCTGTGTAACTTAGACAAGTTAGCTAACCGTTGGCTGCCTTAGTTTACAAACCTGTGCAATGGGGACAATAAAAGCACCTATCTCATGAAGCTGTTTTGAGAGGCTTAAATGAGTTAATATATAAAAAGTGCTTGGTGCATTGACCACATTTTATAAACGTTAAAATTATTATTATCATTGCTTTCTGGTTGTAACTATTTGCATTTTTTTTTTTGGACTGCTGCTTTCCCCTTACAGTGACACACATTTTTTCCTTCTTGAACCATGCAACCATCTCGATCCAGTCCGATAGATAGAAGAGTTTGCAGAGAGGGTTACGAACTCGTCCGAGATGTTGGCCGAAGTCAGGCAAACGGAGAAAGGATGCCAGTATGAGTCTCCCACACTGGCTGTGCTTTTGGGGGCTGCTCTTCCCAGCCAGGAGCCTGCTGTGACCTGGGGAACCACTGAGCCTGCGGTCACTCAGCGTCCCCAACACCCTGGCCTGTCAGGCGGAGCCCAGCCCCTTCTGCTCAGCACCAGACACCTTCGGACCCTGGAGTCGGGAGTCAATTGCACCAAAGGCGTTTATCTGGCCCAGCTCTCCTGCTGCTCAGCTGGCCTGCCTGGCCCTGCTCTGGACAGACTCAGATGACAAAGGCAGAATTTAGAGCCCTTCTGGATGGCAGCTGGGATTCAAGCTGTCAGCCGGAGGCGAGTCGACACAGTCGGGCTGCAGAGACCAGGCGGGCCTGCAGAAGGGCAGGAGGTGATGCTGTGCAGGTCTCCCGCCCCTGTGCTTTCTTCTATTTATAATTCCCCTTGATAATAGGGCACATTCATCCCCCTGCAGGCCACTAATTGCTCTGGAGCGAAGGGATGACAGCCTAATTATTCACTTCACAAAAATTAAAGTTGGGTCGTGTCAACAAAGTCCATTCGCTGTCACCCAGATGCAATCCGTTGCCCTTCACCGGGGCAAAGGGCAGTTGGAAAAAACCCCCAGCCCCTGGCCTGCGTCCAGCGTGAGCAGACTTTTATTTTCTGGCCTCAAATGATCTCTGGGAGGTTCTGCTTCGAGGAGACAGAATGCCTCTTCCTCTTGGCCATAAACTGCGGTCAGCCAGTCATGCCTCCCCTGATAGGAGGCGACATTTTGGTCCCCGGAAATGAGGCATCTGAGAGAGGGAGTGAGATTAAAAACCAGCAACTACTGGGCCCAGTGCAGCCCACGGATATGTTTTATTTGGCTAGCGGAGTGTTTAAAAAACTAAACAACAACAACACAAAATCAACTAAAAAAAATTGAGGTAACATTCACATTACATAAAATTAACCATTTTGAAGTGTACAATTCAGTGGCATTTAGTACATTCATAATGTTATACCATCTCCATCTGGTTCCAAGCAATGTTCCTCACCCCAGAAGGAAACCCCAGTCACTCCCCACTCCCCCTTCCCGCCAGATCCTGGCAGCCACTGCCTGCTTGTTACCTGCTAGTCTGGATATTTCGCATAAATGAAATGATATAACAGGTGGCCTTTTGTGACTGGCTTCTTGCACTTGGCATAATGTTTTCGAGGTCAATCCATGCTGTGGTGTGTATCAGTACTTTATTCCTTTCAAGGCTGAATAATTTCAGAAAGATCTGAATTAGTTCATAGCAGCCTTATTGAGATATAATCCACATACCATCATCCAGTTTACCTACTGAAGCACTCAGCTCCATGCATTTCACAATGGCGTGCACAATTCACAGAGGTGTGCAACCATCACCACAATTAAATGAGCTTTTAACATGGAAAAATCAGGAGATTTCACAGAGCGCCTTAGAAAACCAAGAGCTGTCACACTGAGCCCCCAGTCACAGCACAATACTGCAGCCCGGTCCTCTAGATGAGACTTGTGCTCACTCCCTCTTGTGTGGAACCAGCCACTTCACTCATTTGCTTACAGCCTGGTCCTAGAGGCATGTGAGCCTGTGCAATGCCCTGCATGTACAGGTGGAGAAACCAAGGCCCAGCCAGGCCAGGCTGCTTATTCAAGGATCATGTGAGATGAGCTGCACGTAGAATGCAGGCCTTTCAACTCCCAGCCTCACACTCCTCCCACTACCACGTGGCTCTTTCACAGGGGTGGAAGCTAATTGTCAGAATCTCTATCTTAAGGGAGGTGTAACCCTATGTTTGTGACAGCCTTTATACCGTATTATTTGATTAATATGTGCATTGGGGATGACTGCCATTTCTACCTTCTTCTGGTAACTGTGCTCCAAGCTTTCTCTGGGGAAACACCCCAAATAATCGCATGGTCTCGGTGGGGCAGGCCCTGAGCACCCCTGTCATAGGGGAGTGCTTGTAACTTCCCAAGCCTGACAGTCAGACTCTTGCCATAGTGTTTGAATCAGGGCTGAGGGACTTTTGTTCAATTATTGGAAAAGAGAAGCTCCTTCCCAGGTACGGGTCCTGAGATGGTGAGATATGAGTGGAAGTCTGCTGAGGGCCGTCTCACTATCGTGTAGAAAAAGGCTGCCTGAGACTTGAGCCAGTATAGGGGAAAGAAGAACTGAGAGAGAGAGAAAGCAGATCTTCAGTAACATTTGGGCATCCTGATACAGCTGTGCCTTAAGCCCCAATCTTTTCAGTTTTCAGTGTGGTAACTTAATATATTTTGCCTCTCTTTTTTTCATTATTATGTTCAGTTAGTCAACATATAGTACATCATTAGTTTTTGATGTAGCGTTTGATTCATTAGTTGCATGTAACACCTGGTGCTCATCACAACATGTTCTTTTTTTCTTAAATCAGATTAAGCTGGGTTTCTGGCACTTGCATTGAGCTGCTCAATCCTAAGTGTATGAAACACTGTCCACTCGAAGAACATTTATTGAGCATTCATTCCATATCAGAGTTTTCACATACATGAGATCAAGCATGTGAAAACTGTGAGGTAGGTAGCTACAATTACTTCTCATTTACAGAGGACAGGATGGGAGGATTAGGGAGGTGACTTACCCAGAGATACTCAGACTGTGAGTGGGTGACCTGGGCTTTTAACCTCATGTTGGAAGCTAGTTTCTACATCACAGTGCCCCAGTGCATCACGGGAAACACTTGTCATGTTCCAAAGAGCTTAAACATATTTTCCGCTCCCACCCCCATGATAAATTGTGGAAAAGTTGGAGTATATAGAGAAAAATTCCAGCACTCACAAATAACCCTCGTGAAGTCAGGAAACGACAGATGTTGGCAGGGATGCAGAGAAAGGGGAACCCTCCTACACTGTTGGTGGGAATGCAGGCTGGTGCAACCACTCTGGAAAACAGTATGGAGGTTCCTCAAACAGTTGAAAATAGAGCTACCATACGATCCAGCAATTGCACTACTGGGTATTTACCCCAAAGATACGAATGTAGGGATCCGAAGGGGTACGTGCACCCCAATGTTTATAGCAGCAATGTCCACAATAGCCAAACTGTGGAAAGAGCCAAGATATCCATCGACAGATGAATGGATAAAGAAGATGTGGTGTATATACACAATGGAATATTATGCAGCCATCAAAAGGAATGAGATCTTGCCATTTGCAACGACGTGGATGGAACTGGAGGGTGTTATGCTGAGTGAAATCAGTCAATCAGAGAAAGACACGTATCATATGACCTCACTGCTATGAGGAATTCTTAATCTCAGGAAACAAACTGAGGGTTGCTGGAGTGGTGGGTGGGGGGTGGGAGGGATGGGGTGGCTGGGTGATAGACATTGGGGAGGGTATGTGCTATGGTGAGCACTGTGAATTGTACAAGACTGATGAATCACGGATCTGGACCTCTGAAACAAATAATGCAATATTTAAGAAAAAAAAAAGAAGAAGAAGATAGGAGGGGAAGAATGAAGGGGAGTAAGTTGGAGGGGGAGACGAACCATTAGAGACGATGAACTCTGAAAAACAAACTGAGGGTTCTAGAGGGGAGAGGGGTAGGGGGATGGGTTAGCCTGGTGATGGGTATTAAAGAGGGCACATTCTGCGTGGAGCACTGGGTGTTATGGACAAACAATGAATCATGGGACACATCAAAAACTAATGATGTAATATATGGTGATTAACATAACAATAAAAATTATTAAAAAAACACAAATAACCCTCGTGAACGTGTATAATATGTCCAGGTTTTAAAGTATAATTTTGTAACATATGAAAGTTTATATAGAAAAAAATCAGACATCAGCCGGTATGTACAATTTCGTATTCTGCCTTTATCATTTAAAGTGATGTCATAAGAATGGAGACAGCTTTTCGTGTGTTTCCTCTTGGGTCAGAGGAAGAGGCAGCTTGCTGAGGCTTTGGGGGTAGACCAGGCGCTGACCCTTCACGGGCCGACGTCGAGCCCTGTGTGGCACCTCTGCGGGCCCCGGGCGGCCCCTTCCCCGCCTGGCGTCTGGCGGACCCGTGGGGACTCCACCGAAGGGCCGGCGTCCCCTGGTCTGTACTCGACTCTGCCCAGCAGCCGCCAGCACCGCGGGAGAGCACGGGGCGAGGAGGGGAAGGCTTGCGTGTCTGTTTCGTACGCGGGCAGGGTGCGTTGTGGTGGAGTCGCAGCAAATGTACGTCCCAGGCCGAGGTGGAGCGGGCTGCGCGGGAAGCGCTGGTTTTGCTCTCCGGGTGACATTCCGATTACCTCCCGACCGAGGAGGCGCGGAGCCTTTAGCCCACTTGGTCGAAAACGCGCTGTGCTCTCCGTTGCCGCCAGGTGGCGCTATGGAATAGGAAACGAATTCGCCGCTCGCGCTACGGGAGGAGAAATACAGGCAGAGCGAGATGAGATCTTCCGAGAAGAGAAGGAAGCAAGCTGACGATGTCCCGCTCCTGAGGGTGCACCATGCAGGGTGAGGAGGGAGGGTGTGAGCCCACACAAAAGTGGGAACACACTGGGAAAGAAAGATACAGCGGTAATGAATCAATGAACGTGTCGTCACTGAAATGAGAGGCAGCTGATGTAGAGGGAATTCCTGTGGGTTGTGGGGTCACACAGACTGGGTGCGGATCCACATTCAGGCACTTACTGGCGTGATCATAGCAAGTCACTCTGTTTCTGAGCCTGAGTTTTTTCATCTGTAAAAGGTACATGAGCCTACCTCTGGGCTACAGGGCAGATGTGAAAAGGTGGAAGGGGGCTCTTGTCTGGATGCCTCCCATTGCCTATTGCGAAGGTGTGATTAGCTCAAGGTTCTCCATGGTGTTTCGGTCCTCTTTGTGCTCACTGGAACCAGGATGGTGTCATTTTTGCATAATGCCTGTCCTGCTGCCTCGTACAGAGAAAGTGCCCAGCACGTTGTGTATTACACTGAATCAGTTGTGTGATTGTACACTACAGAACATGACCATGGGTTTCAAGTTGTGAGATGGACAGTGGATCCTGGCCATCAGATAAAGGGGTCTAGGAAGGCTTCTTGGAACATGTGAGGCTTCGAAACGGGAGGATTGAATAGGGAGATGAGAATCCCAACATTCTGGACTAGGGGGGCAGCATGAGCAAAGGCCCTGAGGTGGGAGTGGGGGAATGGATGCAGTTTAGGATGGGGCTGTCTTGCTGGTGCTGGAAGAAGAGTGAGGAGCTGGAGCAGCTAGGATGGTGGAAGCCCTAGGAGCCTAGCTGTGAAGTGCCTGGATTTGGCTTAGCAGGTGCAGGCAGGCCACTGGGCAGTCAGGTCCAGGACACCTGTCCCTGGGCTAGTCACCAAATCAAGCCTGTCTTGGTTCCAGACACTCCTGCCTTGCCCAGAGGCTTAGGGCCTAGAGGGGCTGCTGTCTGTATAGGCACCTGCCGGGTCTGAAGGGTGTCAGTGCTGGCAGGGGGCATGGATATCCAGTTAAGGTTCAAGGCCTCCTGCTCTCCCTCATCAGCAAGGAGGGGGAGGAGAGGTTAGGGGGCTGTTCTGAGAGGTTTGGAGGGACCATGACAAACTGACATACTCTCTTCCATTGGATAGCTTCCAGGAAATGGGAATGACTACAACAGCCCTCCTCCTTGTGGTGTGTGGCACAAGGAGCTGGGACTTCAGGCCCAGGGGCCCCTGACCCGGTGAGTGCTAAATAGGCCTGTGCACACTGCAGAGCTCTGGGACCAGGAATGAGCTGGAGGATAGTTGTGTGCTTGGGAACAGGCAGCTCCCGGACCCTGGCTGTGGACGTGCTAATTCAGGGGTTTGTTGTAAGGACCTCAGTGCTTCTGATACAAGTGGCCACTGGAATGTTCTGGGAAGAAAATGTGGGATCGACTTGGTAGGGTTGCCTTAGAAGGGGAATCGAGGTTAGTGTGCACCTGTTTTGTGTCAGGAATACATACATTATCTTGTTTAACCCTTTTCAAGCCTTGTGAGGTAGGTATTACTCACCCCATTTTATAGCTGAAATGGGGCTCAGAGAGGGTGAAGTGACTTGCCTAAAGTCACACAGCTAGTAAGTGGCAGTGACCCAGGTCTGCCTGTTCCAAAGCCCCCTTCTATCATTACAATAATGATTTTGGTAACAATGATCACACACACACACACACACACACACACACACACACACACACACAGTGATCTTCTAATAACAGTTCTTTGAGATATAATTGACACACCATATAATTCACCCATGTCAAGTCTACAGTTTTTCCATGACAGTTTATATTTGCATAGTATTGTGTTTCCAGAAGTGCTTCCCCATCTAGATATTATTTTAGTAACAGCTCTGACACTTACCTAGCACTTTAAAATGCACAGAATGCTTTTGCTCATTCTCTCTCTAGTCTGTTTTTTGATCCTATGATACCCTGTGAGCAAGTAAGGCAGTTTAAAAAAAAATCATCACTTTCCTGTTACAGATAAGGAAATGGAGGCACAGGGAAGTTGTGGCTGGTCTAGGAGGCAGCTGACTGGAGAGGGGAGGGAACAGAAGCAGCCCAAGTCCACAGACCCCAGGTTGGTTGGTGGCTGTCCTGAGATGACAGGCAGGGCCAGGCTCAGTTCCTGCATCTGCTGGAGGCCTGGCACGGTCTGGAGTTTATGTGTGCATGCTCTGGCTGGTGGGCAAGAGCCCCCAAGCCTGGGCTCTGGAAGGCACCGAGGGCAGGATTCTGGCCTGGGCTGAAGGGAAAGCAACTTGCCTACTGTTGTATCATTAAGGTTACCTTTGGCAACAACTAACAGGAAACCCCACCCGCAATGGCTTGACCTACAGAGAATTTAATTATCTCATGGACAAAGATTCTGGAGGAGGCAGCTCCAAGTTTGGCTCAGTAGCCACCCCCCCATGGCCTTGAAGATCAGGGCCCTCTACCATCTCTAGCATGTGGCATGTGGGCCTTCCATGTGTCCTCTAGGTCACAAGATGGCTGCAGCTGCTCCAGGCCACACATCCTCACAGAGCAGGATGCCAGAGAGGGCATTCCCCACAGTGCTCGTGTTTTGGTCAGCAACCTCAGAAAATCTTGGCACGCTTCTTACGTCTCATTGAGCAGAGCTGGGTCACATGACCGTTCCTGGACTCTCACTGGCAAAGTGGAACAGGATGGTCAAGATTGGCTTAGACAAAGCAGAATTTATCTGCCAAGCCTGGGAGAGAGAGTGGCTTTACTTAGCAAGATGTCTGAACAATGTCCATTTTTGTTATCCAGGAGGAAGGGGCAGGCAGGTGGGGGGAGATATAGAGGAATGTTTGCTGGGTAGGAGACCAGGGTGTCTCCCTCAATTGGGTGGGACTGGGTCTAGCCTGGCTTGGTGGGGGTCCTGGTTTGGGCAGGGGAGGGGGCCGTCATGGCAGGTGTGTACCTGTGATATGGTGGGCCCACTGATGAGTGAGGGCCAGCAGGATAGCGCAGGTGGGAGGGCCCATGTAGTAGCCTTTGCCTTGCAGTGGATTCAGCAAAGCTGGGGCCACAGCCCCTTTAATGGGGGAGAAGGCAGGCCTGGAACTTGGTGTTTCAGACTCTGTTCATCTTTCTTTGGGCTTTGCCACTTGCTCTCGTGATCACTCTATATCCTCGTCTCAATGTCAGGGGCAAAGCTTGGGCGGAGGCTGCCAAGGTGAAAGAGACAGAATTGGAGGAGAGCATCCGGTGGGGATGGATGCATCTCAGGGGGGTGGCATAAGGCTGTCCAGGCTGTTCCCTGCACAACCTAAGGGGATGCTACTTGCATAGGTCATAGCATTTAAGGGCCCCCTGGAGCTGTGTGGACACAATCTATAAGACCTGATAAAGCCATCCATGCCGTCTGCAGCGTGTAGACACAGGGCATGGATTTGGGAGAGTTGGGGACACTTGGTGGGTTGTATTCTCCATCTCTCCTCTTTGTTCCATCCATTCTCTTGTCCCTCCCTGCCTCTCAGTCACCTTTCGCGGCACCTCTGTCTTCCTGCTGTTCTCTTCCACGCCCTGGAGCCACCACTCCCTTTTCTGGTCACCTTTGCCCACAAGGGAAGGCTCTGCTGCTGGAACCCCGGAGTCCAGGCCTACTGGTGAGAAGATAGGGACCATTTCCAGCCCTCCCTGAAATTTCTCCATCTGTCTGTGCGCTAATGCCTCTGAGCAGCCTCCGTCTCACTTCCTGTTCCTCTCAGACTCCATGCTGGGGGGTCCAGCGCTGTTCGGACGTCAGCGAGGGAGCAGGGGCTCACAAGGGCGTGGATGGGTGGTGCTCAGGCCCCGTGCTGCCGAGGTGGGCTGACGTCCTTCCTCTTGTCTGCTAGATTGCTCTCTTCATCTCAGTTTCTCCAGCTGACCCACAAACGGGCCCCACTGTTCTTGGGCAAATGGGGAGAAGCAGGTGGAGGAGTTTGGAGAAGGATCTGCACAAATTCCTCTCCAGGGCCTGAGGAGGCTTCTGCGCTTGCGACCGCGGACCAGTAACGTCATCTTTATAGAGGAGGAATGATGCCCTGTTGCCACGTGGCCCCCGGAAACTGCCACCTTGGCTCCTTTGTTGTGTATAGGCCCCCTCGGAAAATGTGGTGAGTGATCTGGGTCAGATAACACCCTTGGTGGCCCCGCCACCAGCGCCCGCCAGCACGGGAGGCCGGAGGGGAGCCTGGCAGTGCCCGCCAGCATGGGAGGCCCGAGGGGAGCTCCCCAGGTGCGCGTTCCTTTGATCGGATGTCAACATTTGCTTGTCAGTCTGGTGTTCCAGCTGCTGTCTGATATTAGCTTTTCCCATTTCTTTGACTTTTAACATCCACTTTTGTATTGCTGATCGATGGAGGGCGGATATTTGGGCAATCTCGCAAAGAAGGTGCCCAGGAGACAAGGAAGTAGAAACATAGGAGTGATAAACGAATGATAAAGGCACGTCAAAGGAATGCTAAAGCCGACTGTTAAGTGGTGAGCCGCCTGTCTTGGATTTGGATTTTGACATATTTTGCTGGAGACCTCTTTTCACCCATGAGCCTGATGATAATAATAATAATAAATAATAATAATAATAAACAATGACAACAATGTCAGTAACAGCAGCGACCATCATCACTGAGTGATTTTTATGTGCTGGTAGCTGAGTTCATGTAATTGAACAAAGCAGCTATTGTGATCACCATTTTACAGATGGCAAAACTGAGGCCCAGAAAGGGGAAATGACTCGCCCAAAGTCACACAGCTAATTAAGACTTGGAGGCAGTATTTGAACCCAGGCAGGGTGGCTCTAAAACGCAGGTCCTGACCTCGGCTGCATGGCCGCCTCCCAGCGAGCTGTGCTGAGGAATTCCAACTCACAGAAGGCCAGGGAGGCCCGAGGTCTGCTGCCAGGGCTGGACGGATGAGGAGGAGGTGGAAGTCTTTTAAGAGTTGCCCCAGAGAACCCGGGTGAGCTGTTTTTGCTCTGGGTGGGCCCTGTGGTTGGCGGGCGGAGCCGCAGGGGAGCCCCGAAGCTTCCCTAAGCTCACGGCTCTCACCTCCTTCTCTGCCAGATCCTAGCCCTGTCTGGGACCTGCCACTGCTCGGAGGGCACAGGTGGTTATTCCAACTTTCCGAACTAGGAGATGAGACTCACCCAAAGTCTTGCAGGCCAGAAATGACAGGAAGCCGGAGTGATCTGTCACGCCTGGTCTCCTGCAGACCCTCTGGGGGAGCCCACTTCCCCTGCTCTGCTGTTCCGCCTGTGCTTGGGAAGGTCTGGAGGGAGGTTCTCAGTGAAAAGAATCTCTTGAAGAGGTAAGAGAAGGGGAGGAAGGACCTGTGAGGGTTTTGGGATGGCCTCCTGAAATTGGTGGCCTGCTCTTTCTTCCTTGTGACTGCTCCTCACTGAATTCCCACCCACATCTGGGCCATGATTACTGTCATCCTGTGGCCCTTTCCAGGAACAGTGGGTGGAGTTATCCTGATGTTTTTCTGGATTCAAAGAATTTCTCCAATCTCCTAGAACTCAGGGATGGCCTCGACTTGGCCCTTGAGCTCCCCGGGCTGTGTTTCCCTGGCCTTTAGTGAGGGTCAGGTTCTGAAGGTCACTTTTCTATCCCTTCCCTCTGCTTCCCTTTCCTGTTCCCACCTTCTTCACCTGGCAGTCCCCACCCATTCCTTTCTTGATGCTTCCACACCAGGTGTGCATGCTTGGAGGCTCTGCATTTGGCTTCGGTGTGGTCCTTTTCCTGGCCCTGTAGTTCCTGATAGCTCACGAAGCCTCAGGTGGAAACTCCTGCTCCAGCCCCTGCCCCTAGGAGCCCCACCCCTGCCTCCCAGCCTGCAGCTGCAAGATGGAGCACGTTGAAATGAATGGAGGGATGGGTGTCATGAGGCACTATAGCCCCAGCCCCTTTCCATCTCTCTACCCCAGCACTTCCCAGGACACCGAGTAGCGCTGAAGGGTGGCGAGCCTCTGGCGGTCTTAAGGTAGAAACAGGGAAAAGGGAAAAGAAAGTGAGAAACAAATGGAAAACAGAAATAAGAATAGTAGCACTATTGTTGAGTGCTCTGTGCTAGGTCCTTTACAGAGGTTATCTGGCTCTCTCTCCATAGCAGCCATCTGCAGCGGGCACTGTTAACCCCATTCACAGATGAGGAAACAGAGGTTCACAGTGGGACACTGACTCCCTCAAGGCCCCACAGCTGGGCAGTGGCAAAGCTGGCAACCCTGGCTCTATCTTTATCCCAGTGAGTCCCTTTTAAATCTCCAGTCCAGGCCTTTCTCTCAGAGTTCCAGACTCTTCTATCAGACACTCCCTATGTGGTTCTGCTCTGAGCAATCAGTGTATTTCTTCTCCCTGCCTACAGTGACTGTGGAAAAAAAAAATGGGCCAATGAGAACCCTTGGGAAGGAGAAACTCTTTTTTTCCTCTGTGAATGCCAGTAGGAAGGAGGCTGTAAGCCTGCAGCATCCAAGGGATGCCACATGGCATCCTAGAATGAAGCTGGCATGGAGAGAATCAGGCCTGAGAGATGGAGAGGAGGTGGATGAGTCCTCATGGCACCGTCTGAGCCTGGATCCAACTATGCCTGAAGCTGGAACCCTTACCTTTTTAGCCAATAAATTCCCTTTGTTGGCTTAAACCAGTTTGAATTGGGCTGCTGCCACTGGCAACCAAAATCGTCTAATACAATTACCAGAACTTGCCCTAATTCCCATTTAAGTGATTTTATTAGGTCTGTCCTTTTGAAGTGCCTTGTACACAAAGGCCTTATAGTTAGTCTCGCTCCCAAGTGGGGTCTGGCCTTTATAAGTAGTCGTATAAACGGTGCTTTATCCAGACCTTTTATCTTTTAATTTTCTCTCGCTCTTGTTCTTATTATTTTTTAATAAATAACTTTTGAGTCCTAGACTACCAGCCAGGAACTACCTCCCTCTTGCCTGTTCTGACCTAGCCATATATTTAGTTCTTTTCATCCCTCTCCTTGAACTTTGTCGCCTCTCCATCCCCCTGTTCTTGCTCTCTTTATAAATACATGAAGTGCTCTGAGCGGCAGGTCGTGAATCCTCAGAGGCGCGCTGTACTTCGGTGTTCCTGGACACAATGTAGGAGCCTAGGCCCTAGAGTTTTGGGACACTTTGGCCTGTTCTGCTTCGGCCCCTCTGCCAGCCTCTGGTCTCCTCTGAGACATGCTTTGGGAGCCATAAGCCTCCAGCTGGTGGCTGCGTCCTCCAGATTTCTGCTTTATCCATGCCCTGGGTAGACCGAGAGCTGAAGATGCAAGCTGCGCCAGACTGCGGTTCTCTCTCCCGAGGTGGGGTTGGGAGTCTCGAAAGTTCTCTAAATGGTTGGCTTGGTTTTAGGTTCCTGTGGGACCCAGCAGAACCTGGATGGAGAACTGTATCAAAGCCCGGCTCACTTCCTTGAAACGATCTTTTTCAGCCCCATCTTACCAATGGGAGAACTGAGGAAGAAACCAAAAAATGACCTGCTCGAAGTCCTGACGGAGAGTCTGACCTTTGGACTCGGAATCCCGTGCTGAGCTTTCCTGCACACGTAATCCCCCTGCTGCTTTATTTGGTCTACTTCCCTTCGGGGCGGGGGGAGACACAGCTGTTGAAGCTTTGGGGGGAGGATGTAATGCTTAGTAAGACCCCTGCTCCCCAGGCAGGGGTTCGGCGGGTGAACTCCTGAGCCCCCGGGCTGCTGCAGGAAGTGTGACATCCTGGCTCCGGCTGGATTCTGAGGTCTGTGGGGACAGGCAGATGAGCCGGACTGAACTCTTTCGTCCAGGAGGTGAAGAGTGTGTAAGGGAATAGCAGAGCTAGAGCTGCTGATGCACTTCTCCCGGCTCCCGGAGGCCTGGGCTCTGCGGGCACGACACGTGAGCATCCATGCGCCGGCGGCTGGGCGGGCCCCGCTGGGGTCTGGGGGCCCACAGAGGCTGCAGGTGTGGGCTCCGGGCCTCCGGGCCACCACTGGACACCTGCCAGCCTCCCTGCAAGGCTGGGAGACTCCACAGCTGGCCGCCTTGGCCGGAGCGGCGGGGGGGTGTGCTGCAGGGGGTGGGAGGGTAGGGCGGCAGATCTATCCCGGCTCTGGGAGCCCCAAGGGAACCTCGGCTTCCACTTGGGAATCTCCTGCGGGGAGGCAGGGAGCTTGGTACCTCCTTATGACTGCCTTGAAGCGAGGGGAGTCATTAGATAGAATGTTGGGCTCCAGGTGCGGGTACCAGCCGTGTCAAGTCTGCCCACGCCCCCCCCCCGGCCCCACTCCTCTACCTTGTGCCTGTAGAGTTCTGCTGAGCTTTGCTGCCTAGTATCTATTCCCCTTCCTCTTGGGTAGCAGCATCTTGACTGCCTTTGGGGAAATCTACCACACGCTTAGGGTGCGGTTGGCCTTAGCTCTCTGATTCCAGGGTTGAGCCCGTGACTCAGCCTAGCCAATCAGAGCACCACACCTTGCTAGCTGCAGGGGTGAATCTGTGTCCCAAGGTAAACTAAGGACACATGTATTAGTGAAGGTATGCCAGGTGAAGCTGCAGTAGGCGCAAACCAAGCCCCGTAAGTTCTTTGCATCCACAGTATTTTTTTTTTTTTTTTTAATTCCCTCTCGACTACCTGCTCTCTTCCTTCCGGGGGTGACAAAACTGTAAGATCTAAGTCTAGGAAGCCACCTTTGAGGGAGCCTGCCTTGGAATGAAGCCAACACAGAGGAGAGCAGAATGGAGAGAGGCAGTTTCCTGATAATCTATCATCCGAGCACCTGGATCTAGCCATGCCTATATCCCATTGCCTGAGCAATACAGTGGCCCTATTCTTTCCTCTTTCATCCCTTCTCTCCTTCCTTCCTTTTTCTTTTTGGTTGGGCCTAAGCTACTTTGAACTAGATTGCTGTTGCTTGAACCAAAATAACTCTAATGTATAAGTCCAAACTCTTCTCTCCTGCAGGCTGGTTCAAAACTTACCTTCTCAAAGATTAATGGCTCCTCTTTCTGATTCACTTATATTTTCAATGCTTCCTCAGAATTTACAACTTTTCTTTGCCTGGCATCATTTCGTGCTCATTTATATATTGTTATTTTCCCATACAGTTCTTTTTAAATTTCCTTGACTGGGTTATTTTCAAGTCAAGTAAAAAACAAAGATATTTACCGGGCTCCTCTGAGTAAATGGCATTGTGCTGGGTGGTGGGGTGGAGTGAGTTGGTAAGTCACTTGAAAATAACAATAGAACATTTGAATTGGGTCCGAGATAAAAGTCACACATTAGGAAGGCCCATTCAAGCCGGAGGAATCCAGGAAGGGGTAATGGACGAGCAGGGGCTTTGTCCTGGCTACTGTCACAGTCTCAGGACTGGTTTGGAGGTCCCTTGCTTAGCCTCTGATGATTTCGAGAAGAAGGACCTGTAAGCAGAGGCACAGGAGGGAGGGTGCCAAGCAGCCTGAATTGCCTCCCAGGCTCCCTGTCCTGTGGTCTGTGAACTTTTGAAGCTGTCTCAACTGCAGATGTAGGCCTCAGTCCCATGACCTGTCAGGGAGTGTGAAACTTCTCTAAGGTCTCTCTGGCTGAGTCAGCATTATATCACCTTGCTCTGACCCCAAGCTCAGCAGGCCTGTTTCCTGATGACCAAGCCTTGACTGACTTCTACCTGGATCTCTTGCCGGATAGAAGATTCTTTCTGGGTGTGGGATCTTGCCTTGACCTGGGTCTCTGCAGGGGCTGAGCCCTAGGCTGGGTCCCTCCTGCTGACCTCTACATGTTCTGTCTTGCCCTCTGCTTATTTCTGTTCACCATGTTCTCCCTGACCCACCTGCCACTTTCCTGTTGGGCTGTCTGGGCTCTGGGCTTTGGGTGGTTCCCAGGAGGCCATTGCATCCAGACAGATCTGGCCAAGATGGGTTCTGGGTTGGGGGGGGCGGGGGTAGTAAGCCCCTTCTGTCCTCTGCCAAATTGCCTCCGTCTCCCTGAGAACCATCTGCTTCTCCCCTGAGACCTGGGGTTCAGGGAGAGGAAATGACCGTCCCAAAGTCACTCGTGGCGTCTGCAGTTTTACCTAGAAATGTTGGTGAAACATTTTGAGATCCTCAGATGGGAGGCAGCAGATAACTCTCCTTAAAGCAGCAGAGAATGACTTTTCCTTCTGGTTTCTCCAAAACCAGAAGGGAAAGGCTTGGAATTCTATATGCTCAGGCTCATAGCCCAGGCTTGACAAAAGCCCTTTCAGGATTGAAATAACTCTGCAGCTCCCAGCTCGGCCGCCCGTTTCTGGTACCAGCAGCACTTTCTCTTTGTCTGCAAACTGCCGCACTGGTGTTTGCTGAAGGGGTTCCTGCCGGCTAACTGTGTACTCTCTCGGCCCTGCAGAAGGCAACTTCCTAGGAAACAGGGCCTCTCATCCCACCGGGCCTCCCTGTTGTTTATCTTGTCTTCAGATGAGTCACTGCTTCTTGTGACTTATTGACAGGCCTGATGTGGCCCTGCAGAGAATCCAAAAGCTGCGGGTGGCCGCCAGGCCCCTTGGAGGAGCGCCTGTCTCCTGGAGGAGAGGAACTGGGGACTCGGTCTCGGGGATTCCTGAGGTCAAGTCTCGGCAACTGCTGTTGTGACCTGGAGAAGTTGCTTAACTTCTGGGCATCTGTTTCTTTATCTGTAAAGGAGGAATAACAATTTCCATCTTTCGGGGGCATCTTGCAACTCTCTCTTTTTGAAACACCAGTCTAAATGTGGAAGTTGAGGAAAGATTTCAGAGCCTGGGGCTACTCGCAGGGTTGTTGTCAAGGGGTTCCTTGGTCTGGTGGTAGGTCATTGCCCTGTGCACGCCCCCCAGTACTGTCACTCCATAAGGCCAGCTGCTCAGTGATCCTTCCACAGGCCTGCTTCTGGTTCCTGGGCCCCGGCGGGAGGCCTGAGATGATGGTCCTGCTCTCACTCGGTGTTTTCAACCACCTGCCCAGGTGTGTCCTCAGGACCAGTGAGCCCACCGTGCTGGTCCACCAAGCAAAACCGCTCTTCACTGGGCTGGTGGCTGCTCGGGCTATTTCTTTTCCTTTAAATTTTAACTTTTAGCTAAGTAATACCTATATATAGTTAAAAATTTTAAACACAAGTTCTATTGGCAGAGACTCGTTTTTCCATCGCTGGCACATGGCTTTCCAGAATAGAGATGGTTTTTTTCCAGCCTTCCTTGTGACGAGGAGTGACCATGGGACTCAGTTCTGGCCGGTGAGATTTACACAGAAGTGTTGCATGGTCACGTCAGGGAAACATCCCTAAAAGACAATGTGGATGCACCGTTTTTCCATCCTGCTGGCGGGAATATGGGTTTGATGGCTGGAGCTGGAGCAGTCATGTTGAACTATAAGGTGATCTGGAAACCAGAGGCCGTGTGTGTAGTATAAGCAACAAGAAAAAGGAACCAGAGTCTGAGAACTTTGTGGAGCAGCCCTCAGTTACTTATCTTCAGACATTTACCTGGCACAAAAATGCATTTCTGCCTTAATGAAGGGATTTTGTTTTGCGTTTCTCTTTTTTTCTGCCAAACCGAATTCTAGCAGATCCAAATTACCTGCCCCACCCCTCCCCACGAACAACCACTTGCTGTCCTTTAGCTCTTTCTTCCAGTATTTTCCTCCAGATGTCTGAATAATATGCCTTGCTATGTTTTTGTTTATTTGATTTTAGACATTATCTATGACTTCCTACTACCAAATACTTGAATTTAGTTCTCTTTGCCCATCCCCTAACCCTCTGCTACCCTCACATACATACTGCCCTCTTGCCCATCCCGCCAGTATGGATTCTGGTTGAATCCATAGATAGTGTAATTATCCATTATTACCACCGTGTAATTACTATTTACAGCTGAGCTCAGTCTATACTTACAGGGAGTGTGTCACGATTACATTTTCTTTTTAAATATAACTTTTTACTTTTCATGGAATTAATGATGTACCTTTTTTGATTGGTTTCCTTTCAAGACTTTATTGAGGAATAAATCACGTGTAGTAAAACATAAATATCCCAAGTGTCTGGCTTAATGACTTTTGCATATGATACACCTGTGACACCAGACCTATGACGTCCTAGAAAGTTCCCTTGTGTCCCTGTCGGTTAGCACCTGCCTGTCCCTGCCTCCTCTCCGCACGAGATAACCACTGTTCCGAATTCCAATTCCATAGACTAGGTTTTCCTCTTTTTAACCTTGTATCACTAGGCTCATACCCCACGTCTTCTTTTTTGACTGGCTTCTTAGCTTCCTCATGTTTGAGAGATTCATCCGTGTGACTGTGTGTCTCGGTCATTCACTCCTTTTTAATGCTGAGTTGTATTCCTTGGAGCGGAATATCACACTTTGTTTACCCATGGACATTTGGGCTGGTTCCAGGTTTTGGCAGTCATGCATAAAGCTACTCTGAATATTCTCACACTGGTATTTTTCTGGCTCTATGTCCTCATTTCTGTGGACACATTCCTAGGAGTAGGGTTTAGGGTTGCTGCCATAAGATGGATAGACATTTACCTGTATAAGAACCTGCCAAAGAGTTTTCCAGAGTGGTCGTAGGCACAATCTGTGCCCCCTTGTGCAACATATGAAAGGGCCAGTTGCTTCACCGCCTTCTCAGCACTTGGGATTGTCTGTCGTTGTTTTTTTGTTTTTTTTGTTTTTTTAAAGATTTTATTTATTTATTTGAGAGAGAGAGAGTACATGAGAGGGGGGAAGGTCAGAGGGAGAAGCAGACTCCCCGCTGAGCAGGGAGGCCGATGCGGGACTCGATCCCAGGACTCCAGGATCATGACCTGAGCCGAAGGCAGTCGCTTAACCAACTGAGCCACCCAGGCGCCCGGATTGTCTGTCGTTCTTAATTTGACCAATTCTTCTGGGTGGAGAGTGATTATCCTTGTGGCCTTAATTTGCATTTTCCTAATGACTAATGTTGTGGGGGTCTTTTTCCTGTGCTTTATAGCCATTTGGACACCTTCTTTTGTCAAATGCCTGTTCAAGTCTTCTGCTCATTTTTGGTTTGCTTCGTTTCTTGTAATTAATTTCACTACTACTAACTTACCCCTAAGCCCCCTGACAGTACCATGAAGTGCTCACTTGCAGCCAACCTCTGGCCTCTGCTCTGCTCCCCCTGGACCGTTCTTACCATCATCCTGGGAAGTCCCTTCCCTTTCTCCTGTGCTAGATCTCTGCTTCCTGGATCTGATTATGTCTTTGTTCTCACTTTACTCCCTCATTTTGGTGGAGTACAGCCTCTGGGAGCTTCCTGTGGAAGGATATTTGAGAAGGAAATTTTTTGAGACTTTGCATGTTTTAAAAAATATCTGGATTGTACTCCCACTTAATTGATGATTGGACTGGGTGTAGAATTACTTCCCTCAGCATGCTGAAGCCTTGCTCCTTTGTCTTCTGGCTTCCAAAACTGCAAGAAGTTTTGAGAAGTCCGAGACCACGCTGATTCTTGATTCTTTTTATGTAACTCCTCCCTCTACCCCTTAGAAGCTTTTGGGATTTTTCTCCTTTATTCCTAGGAGTTTAGAAATTTCACAAAAATGCATCTTGCTGGACAGTTTTCCATTCACTGTCTTGGGTCCTCCTTCGGAGGGACAAGTCATGTCCTTCATTTCTATGCTGTTTCTTAGATAATTTTCTCCCTACCATTTCCTCTGTTCCCTTATTCTGGAATTCCTGCTGTTTCGATGGTAAGTCTCCGAGACTGATCTTTCTTATATTTTTTCTTCCATAATTCAATTCTTTCTGAGGGACTTTCCCAAATTGAGCTCCCAGTTGTTTTATTGTTTTTCTTGCTTATATTTTAATTTCCTGGCACTCTGTTTAGGTTTTCTGAATGTGCCACTTTATATCCCCATAAGAAATGGAATGACCATGAATGGCTTGGGTGTGTCCATGAGTGTAGGCAGGCGGTCTACGGGGGCCAGGCTCATCAAGTATGTTAGTGTGACATGTAGGGTGTAAGACAATAGGGAGTGGTAGGGACTGTGGGGGAACTGGAAAGAGGACTTGGCATTGGTGGATGTTTTTATTCTTTTTTTTTTTTTTAAGATTTTATTTATTTATTTGAGAGAGAGAGAATGAGAGATAGAGAGCACGAGAGGGAAGAGGGTCAGAGGGAGAAGCAGACTCCCTGCTGAGCAGGGAGCCCGATGTGGGACTCGATCCTGGGACTCCAGGATCATGACCTGAGCCGAAGGCAGTCGCTTAACCAACTGAGCCACCCAGGCGCCCGGTGGATGTTTTTATTCTTGAAGAGAAGCTGGAAATCTGGATTTTTATGCCTTGTACGTGCTGGCAACTAATCTGGCTTTAAAAAAAAAATCAACATGTGAGTCAAACCAAATACATGTACAGGCAACATTTGACCTGTGAGCCACGATTTTGTGAACCTCTACTATGGGCCTTCTAGTTTGAAAATTACTCTTATATTCATTCTCTTATTCATTTCTCACAACAACTCTGTGAAGCCTCTTGCCCAAGGGCAAGAACTGAGTATAGTGCCCTGCTTAAAGGTGTTTTAAAAAAGTGTTGGCCGTGAAGCCACAGCGGGAGTGTGCGGCTCAGGTCTCCCTGCTGTGCAGTGTAGGTAGCTCGGCCTCCACCCGCCCCTCCTTTGGGGCCCATCGCAGCGTCCAGGCTGTTCTCAGCAACGATTGACCGCAGCAGGTAGGGGACCGAGCCGGCCATTCTTGCTCACCGCAGCCCTCCTCTCGCAGCACACCTTGCTCTGCGGTCCCCATACCCTGGCTGACACTTTCTCAGAGCTTTACTGCAGTCCCGCGCAGCCCCCCTTCCTCCTCCTCCCCCTTTGCAGGTGTCAGGCCTACACTGTGGTCTGAGGCTAGGCCTGCCTGCTGCAGCTCGGCCTGTTCTGCCTGATCCTTCCCAGCCTTTCCCCAACAAATCTCTTGCACGTTTAATTCCGTCTCTGCTTCCCCTGAATGACACAGTTTCTGAGGCCGCAGGCCCCGGAAACATATGTATGGAGGTTACTTCCATCTCTGCCTGTGGGTGTCTGTGTAGAAACCCAGAGGTTGGTAAAGGACTCCCAGGACATTCATGCCCAGCAGGGAAGGGCCTCAAGAGGGTAGCAGGCCGGGTGCCTGGGTGGCTCAGTTGGTTAAGCGACTGCCTTCGGCTCAGGTCATGATCCTGGAGTCCCGGAATCGAGTCCCACATCGGGCTCCCTGCTCAGCGGGGAGTCTGCTTCTCCCTCTGACCCTCTTCACTCTCATGCTCTTTATCTCCCATTCTCTCTCTCTCAAATAAATAAATAAAATCTTAAAAAAAAAAGAGGGTAGCAGGCCCCATTGCTCTGCAGAGCCACAGCCGCTAGGAGGCCAGGGCTACCCCCCCCTCCCCGCCCCCAGGCCCCAGGCCCCCTTCTTGTGCTGACACTTGTTTGAATGGGTCAGAGGAATGGCTTCTCTTCCAGAAGATTCTGGGATGATGTAGGGTCCGGGGTGGAGGCAGTGGCAGGAATTCTCTGCTGCTTTCCTATTTTCTGTCAGAATGTAGGGGATATAATCAGGGTGTTTTCTCTTAAGGGGCAGGGGAGGCCTGGCTTCAGGACAGTTGGGGCAGTGGAGTTTGATCCACCGACCCCGCCCGGGGTCTTCCTCTGCATCCTGCTCCCTGCCAGGCTGCCCTCCCTGCTCTGCATCCTCCCAGGAAGACTCCCGCCGATGGTTTCCCCAGTGACAGGAAGCCCTGGCTAAGAGGGGGCTGGGAGAGCCTTAAGACAGGTGGCACGGTTGACAGACCCTGTGAGGGGTTGCAGTTCTTAGCCCACACTGAAAGGAACTCTTCCTCCCAACCTCCCCTTTTCTGGAAATGTGAGTTTCCACGGAGTTCCCTGCCCCAGAGGAGGTGGAACTCCATTGTGGACCCAGCACTTACCGGATGACCCAGGGGAAGGGCGACACAGAGCTGTGGCTTCTCTTTGTTCTCCCATCTCTTCTCATTATCACGCTTGTTCTTCACTGAATATTTCAAGATGAAACTTTTGCAGTTGGGGTCATCTGACCTTGGCCGTTGGAGGGGATGGAGTTGTGTCAGCCTCTGAGGAGGGTGCCTCCTTCCACCTCCCTCCTCGCGGTGCCCCTGATGGTTTCGTGGATGCAAGAGAGCAAGGGAGGAGTCCCAGGGCACTCCAGCCCCCTGCGAGGTGCCCGAGCCCGAGGTCACCTTTCTACCCGACTCCTCTGTCACAGAACTCAATACATTGTCCGAATCAAAAGTGAGGGGAAGCTTCCGCCCTGCTGGGTGGCCTTCGGCATCTCTTTTGCAGAGGTGGGCTCCAGCCCCTGGGGACCACAGACCTGGCAGGCCCTGAAGACTCTCTTCATTTTCGTGGTGTTATTCTTGGTTTAGAAACCCTAGTGAGCTCTCAAGCTTTTTGCAGATTCGTCCCACTTACTCTGAGAAGGCATTTGGACCCCATCCTGGGGCTCCATTTTGTTCCTTTGTGCCTTTCATCGTTTCGCTTTTTAAAAATACATTTCTCTTCATTTCAGCTGAGTCATTTTCCTCCTCCTCCTTCTCTTCTTCTTGACACTCCCGGGAGCCGGAAGGAGCCCTGTCCCAAATCCTTGGCTCCACCAGGCCAGATCTTTTCCAAATGTCAAACTCTCAGGAGCCTTGGCACGGAGCAGAGTGGAGTGGGCTCTGGCCCTGAATCTCTTCTCTCCCTCATCTCTGTCAGCCTCTGCTTTCCTTTCTCATTAAGGAGTTTTGTGAACTGGCTTTTCTGTGGGTAACTTGCCTTGAGGTTTGCAGACAGAGCCTGGCAGGAAGGCCCTCTGCTCCCTAGCATGGTCCTGCCGCTCTCTGGCCGAGCCTGCCCCTCGGAGCTCCCCTTGGAACTCACGTCTAGCAGGAGGTGGGGCTTTGGGGAGCTGCTCAGCCACCACTCTCGTATCTAGACAGGGACTGGGCCTTGCTCAGGGTCCCCACCTGGTTGCTGGTTGGCCTCGGACCCTCATGCCTGGCTCAGGCAGGTTCCCACCCTGCACAGCTGCCCTCTCCACTCCTGTCCCCAATCCTGGCCATGAAAGTCTTCGTAGATGCCTCGTGGAACCACCAGGACAGTGGGAACGTCGGGTAGTTCATCCCGTCTGTACTCTTGGCTGTAGGGGGGAGCCTTCCAGAATGCAGGAGAAATAATATCCATCGTTTACAGGACAGTTCATGGTCTTCAAAGCCTTTCCTATGTATCGTGACTCTTGCACAGCTCCAGATATTGTATCCTCACTGACCCCTGTGAGGGAAGCAGGGAGCTGTTAGTTTCCTTATTTTGTGGCTGAAGAAAGTTTAACTGATTTACCAAAATCCCAGGGTCAGTCCTGATTTATTTTTTTTTAGTTGTTATTAAAAAAGAGAGTAAGAGAGATTTACCTAGTGCAAGACAAGGAAGATCAGTATTCCTGTCTATGTCTCCTGATTCCCAAATTGCAGGCTTCTCAGGGATTTTCAATTTTGATACCCACTCATCGATTCTATGACATGTGGATGCCCCTTATAAGGACAGAGGGTTATATTTCCTTTAGAAGTGAGTTGAAATTTATCTGATTTGACAACTTGGCACCCTTTTAGATACTCATTCATTCATTCATGCACTCTGTGTAATGGCTGCCTGCTGGGCAACCACGAAACTTCGTACAAGTGACATTGTCTCTTCTCTCACGGCATTCAGATCCTGGGGTTGTTACGATACCAAGGATGAAATCAAAATCCTAGTTTGGGGTTGAAGAATAGGCTGCAACATTCTCTAAGTTCTCTTAGGGCAGCCTGTCAGTGTCCGTCACCCTGAGGGAGCCATGCTTTGAGAAGTCTTGGAGGATGAGGTGCCACATGGAAAGACAAGAGAGGGAGGCCAGGAGCCACCGAGTCACCATTGTGCAGGGGCCACCAGGGGAGGGGACCCTCCAGCCCTCGTGGCCCCAGCGGATGCCTTGCGGATCAGAAACCAACCACCTAACTGAACCCTTTCTAAATTTCTGACCCACAAAACGGCGAGCAAAAGAAAGTGATGGTTTTAATTTACTCAGTTTCAGAGGTAGCTTGTCAACATAGCAGTAAACCACTGGGGCAGAATTCTAGGGCCTGATCATCTATCCCGTGCAAAGCCGTCTTTAGCAGCCTCAGTCCTTAGCTGACTCAGGAGGGCCAGCAAGCGGACAGTCCCCATCCTCGTTAGCAGGCCACTCCTTATGTACGTGGGCACTCTCCTTAACTTGAAGAACCATACAAAATCCTGGGAACTGTCTAAGGAAAAATAGAACCAGCTGCTTTTCCTCTGCACCTTGTGAATGGTTGCCCTGCCTCTGAGCATTCCTTGGGGGTGCTTTTCTTGTCCCTCCCAGTTTTAGTTTGCCTGGGCCAACCCAATGGTCCATGGCAGCAAGGGGGATGCACGCCCTCAGGAGCCACGGGGATTGGATTCTGTTGAGCAAGCGTCAGGGTTCATCCTGGTGGGGCCCGTTGCATGCATAAGCTTAGGTTGGCTTTGTGGGGTTTTTTTTTTTTTTTTTTCATTCTCTTCGGGGAGTGACTTTTTGTGTGTGTGTTCTTTTTGGGGAGTGAGAAAAGCTGATCTGCTTATGCAAGCAGCAACGCATGACTCCTAGCCCAAGGCTTCTGTTGCTCTTTTCTTCTCTTCTCCGCCCACAAAAAATAATTTCACATGAAACCTGTTCTCTGGCCAAGACTTGTCCCCTCCTCAGCAGGGGGCTTTCTCTTTTGTTGACTTTAGAACAAATTCAGATTTCTGTCTCCCGATTTTGGGGCACGCAGCTCCCTCTTCCTTTGGAAACTCTGCTTAAATACCAGCATACTTGGAAGCCCCTCTGCCTTCCTCCTCCCACACTCTAATAATTCCTGCACTGATGGATTGGAGCCGGCCCGAGGGTTGGGGGGAGCCAGCTGCCATGTTTGAATGTCGTGTGTTTCACCTACCTTTTCACACCCTGGGGGTGGGGGGGAGACACTGCAAGTAAGACTGAGCAGAGTGAGCCCTGGGGTGGGTTAGCGTGCCACCTCTAGAGCTCGCTGGCCTTGGACGAGCTCCAGGCATATTAAGGTGCATATTAAGGCGTATTAAGATGCCTTGGAGCCTCAGTTTCTCCATGTGCAAAATGGGGTTCAGAAATAATGCCTGTAAAGCACATGGCGGGGGCACAGGATATTCACAAGGAACTGCAGGTGTCATGAGGAGGGGGATGACGGTGGTGATGGCTCCAGCGGAGCCTGGCTTCTCAGAGCCGGCGACTGGGTGGGCTTTGCAGAGAGAGCTCCGGCTGCCTATTCACAAAAGCCAGCTTCTCCCCAAGGCTTCCCTCAACCACACCTGAGAATCTTTAAAAAAATTACCTGCGTGCACAGGAACGTGATGAGGCTCTGTGATGCTCCTGCTCTCCCTTATCGGAACCAAAATTTGAGCCTTGCGGAGAGGAAAGGTGAGGGCAACAATTTTCCTTTCTGTTCTAAAGCAGAGCTCCTTGAAGGTGCTATAAATATAAAAGTATAATTATTCTTTCTCTAAGCCCTGTGTAAAATAGGAATAATACTGATTGGTTTAAATTAAGAATAAATCAAATGTGGAGATTCTAAGGATGAAGTGGGGGAAAGCAGGTGGGCTTAGAGTCACAGATCTGGGTTTGGGTGCACTGTTCACTAGCCACACGGTTTGGTTTGGGGCCAGCTGCTTTACCTTTCCCTATCTCAGTTTCTTTGCCTGTAAAATGGGGACTATACCCACTAATCGTAGGATGTAGTCAGGATGAGAGGATGTATGTGAAATGCATAGCAGGGTACCTGGCACTTGATGGGCACACCGTGGGAAACCAGGGACTCCAGCTCTGTTTTGCTGTGGTGAGGATGAACTGGGGAGGAGGCAGTGAGCTTCCCTGCTGGTGCCAGGCCACTGAGCTGTCATGCTGGTGGCATCCGCCACAAGCTCAGTCTGAAAGAAAGGGGGGCCAGGCCACAGGGGAGACTCACAGGTGAGACCAGAGGGAGCTGGAGCACAGCCCTAATGGTGGGGGCCTGGCGCCTCCAGGCAGGCTGCATGGAGTTCATTTTCCTCTTTGTGACTCAGGCAGTGTTTTGGACAGAGTGCCTCTAATGGAGGAGAAACCCAGGATGGTCATCTTCACCTGGTTTCCCTTCCTGTAAACTGAGCATCCAGAATTTTTTTTTTAAAGATTTTATTTATTTATTCACGAGAGACAGAGAGAGAGAGAGAGAGAAGCAGAGGGAGAAGCAGGCTCCCAAGGAGCAGGAAGCCCGATGCGGGACTCGATCCCAGGACCCTGGGATCATGACCTGAGCCGAAGGCAGACACTTAACCATCTGAGACACCCAGGTGCCCAGCACCCAGCATTTTAAAGGACTCAAAACTCACTTGCACACAGCCATTCCCCCTATGCGCTGGGTGTCCAAAGCGCTCTCAGACAATAACACTACTCAAGGGAAAGCCATGTCTTTAAAATCTTTATTAATGAATGGAGAAAAATAATGCCATGTGACAATGTTCAGGACCTGCTGCCTAAATCCATAACAGAAACAGACATTATGACTTAACAAGCTCACGTGGTGCCAATTCTGAGATCAGATGAGGTTGTTCTTCCTTAGGAAATGGGCTCTGGTAGCATTGTTTTTCCATGTTGTTCTAGCAAAGCCTTTTACTTGGTTCAAGTTTAAATTTCTCTCTCTCTCTCTCTCTCTCTCTCTCTGTGTGTGTGTGTGTGTGTGTGTGTGTGTCTAAGTATGGCTACAGCTCTGAGCTGGTGTTTGCTATTTATTTGGTTTCAGGTGTCAGCATTTTGCTGTACTAGGTTGGTCCTCTCCTTTCAGAATAACAGGGCTATTTATTGATACAAAGGAGAGGTGTTCAGATCATCTTGTTAAAATGCAAAGCTCAAAATAAACAGCGTATCTTTATTTGGAAATCCACATCCTTCCTTAAAGGAAGGCTCATGAGTAAATTTGTATGAAGTATGAAGCCCAAGTCGAGTGTCTATTTTTAATGACTACTTTGCTTACATTTTAGATTGTACAAGTGTCTCTGTCAACTCTTACAGGAATTTGGACTTCACTCCGTTTTGAGCCAAAGAATCTTCGCAATAAATACTATTGTATGCTTCAGAACATTAAGAACCAGAATGAAATGAGGTCTACCTGACTTTTAGGAGCAACACACTAGTGGTATGAAAAATACACAACAGAGATCAGTGAACGGGTTCAAATGAACATGGTAAGCAATTTTATGTCTTGGGGGAAAACACTGAGATAATAAATACAAATGACAAATATTTACAATAGAAGCAACAAATGGGACATCAGTAGGCGAACACATAAAACATTTACACTGAGGAAAATATAAAAGTGATGCCTTTCACACATCCAGCCCAGGAGCCGGCGAACAAATGAACAGCTGACCCAGCAACGCGGGAGAATGTTATTGCTTCAGCTTTTGAGTGATGTAAGTAAAACAGTAACATGCTGCAGTGGCCCATGGCATGAGACAGCCATGGTTTACGTTTGGTTCCCATGGCAGAGCCTGACACACCGGTCCTTCTCCCCCCGAGGGCAGAGCTGGATTAAGTGCACCATCTCTTCTGCTTTCTGCAGCTCTAGCTTTCTAGGTGTTTCTCCCAGCATTTTGTCCCCCCCACCCCCCACCCAAATGGTTTCTTTCTAACGTGGATCACGGAAGACTGGGGAACTGACCTTCCAGCACCATGTCCTGGCACTGATGAGATTGGGTTTGGGGTATATAAATACCAGCTGGGGTTTGGGTAAGGGCATTCCCTGGGACAAATTATTTTAGAGTAGATAAATTTAGCTTCTTTATCTCTGACCTCAGGTTGCTTTGAGGGAAAACTATAAGCTGATACAAATGGAGGATGCTTACTTTTTTCCAGCTCACTAGAATGGGGGTCAGAAAACTCAGGCCCAAGAGCCAGATCCAGGTGGGCATCTATTGAATGCAATTTTACTGGCATGGAGCCAGGCCTGTTGGTGACACATGTCTATGTATTCCTGCTTTCCTGCCGCAGTGGCACAGTTGAGTACTTGTGACAGAAACCACATGACCCACCCAACGGAAAATAGTGTAATTTACTACCTGGACTTTTACAGAAAAAGTTTGCTGACCACTGCTCTGGAAGGAACTGGCCCAGAACACCTGTCTACTCCTTGTAATACTGGCCTCCTGTTTGAGTACTGGCTGCAAGAGAGGAGAAGTTTTAATGTGACAACCCAGCAGGCAAGAAAGAAAAGACGTATCTGTGGAACATTCTGACCAACCACAAGAACCCCACCGCTGACCCTTTGTTACAGTCCTCTCCCGCCTTGCCTTGGCTTTTTAGTTCTGTCCCTCCTCTCTGCCTTTCCTTTGTCCACTCGGACTCCTTTCTTCGTTGCTACATTCCCAATCCGGATCTGGAAAATCCTGTCCCTCAGTGCTTCCTGGCGGCCTCCTCCATTTATGTAAAAGGTCAGCCTTCCCCGCTGGAAATCACAGCCGTCTTCGCTCTCTTCTCCTGCTTTCCATCCCACACACCAAGAAGCCCCGTTTCCGACTTGACCTCATGGCATCAGGTATGCGGCTCTATTGATCTTGGCTGAGGGTCAAGGTGGGGGTAACAAAATGCTAAGGGAAAATCTGTCAAACGTACTCCTCGTGCATGCATTTTCCTCCAGGGGTGTGGTTTGCCCTGAGTGGCTGCGAGCCCACGCCAGGCAGGCAGACGCCCGGCTTCATTGCTCTTTGATTCCTTCTAAAAGAGCACTCAAAAGAGAAAAAAAATCAGCCCCAAAAGATGGGCTGTATTTCTTTTTCCTTTGAGCTGGTTTTAATGACCCAGTTGCTTTGTTTGAAAGCCATTTATTTAGATGACAGGTATGTAGATGTAACTGGATAAATAAAAAAGTGAAATAGAGATTCGAAGCAGTGGTTAATATACAAACACACAGGGACCACTCCCTCGGACATGGTCCCCCAGACAGAACAATGGCTCAGAAATTACACTTAGAACCCTTGCCCTCCCCGTCCCCAGCAGCTCCAAACCTCAAGGTCCCATGCAAGAAACTGAACTTCTGTTTGGCACCAAGCACCCACACAGCCCCCGTCTCCTCTCCACCCTTCTGACTCCCAGCGCGGTTTTCACATTCCCTCCTGCACCCGGATCCAGCCCGCCCTCTGCCAAGACAGCACCGAGTGCCCGGTCCAGTCCGGCGGGCCTGCCGACCCCCGCCCTTCCCCGGCCCACCTCCCCCACAGCAGAGGAAACCGCAGGCCGCTGCCCAGTGGCTCCACGGATGGAAAGAAGACAAAGTTGCAAGGAGGCCACGTGGCGCTCACTTCGGGATGTGCAAGTGTGGAACCCCCCCCCCGGGCACAGCCGAGATCTCGCTGCGGCCTAGGCCGCCTCCGCCTCACCTGTTCGGCCCGCTAGCACACACCTTCATCAAGTCCGCAATCCCCACCAAATCCTGCGTGTGACATCCCCCCTCTTTAATGGCAAATGTTCTGGAATGTCCATAGAGAAGAAAATGGACGGCGTGGAGGAACGATTTCCCGGCCAGGCCTTTCGTTTCACCTGCGGATATCGGAATACTCAGACTGTTCCTCCTCCCACTCGCTGCTTCCAGAAGTTCCCTGGCCCCCGTGGCCAGCTGCTCGGCCCCTGGCATGGGCGTGTGGGTGGCTTTTGCTACCTCGCTCACCCTTGGCACCTCTGCCTGTCTCCCGACTACTGGGCTCTGAGAGCTGGTGACCTGCCTCACCGTGGTGTGCCCTGGAGAGCTTGGCTCTGTCCGCCTGGAGCTGGCGCTCAGGGGGCATCGTGGGGGGCCTCTGGATGGTTGAGGTGCAGAAGCTCAAGATAGAGCACAGACTTCCCCAGTTCTGCTCACACTGTGCCTGGACGCTATGGGTGATGGCCTCCTTCACCTCCTCCCCGCAGGTCAGCAGCAGGTTCACCAGGTCCACGTATGGTCTAGAAATGGAGAGCGAAGAGAGAATGGAACCAGTCCTGAATGGGCCAGACACAGAGGGCAGTGAGGATACCAGGCAAGAGACAAATGGCCGAGGCCTGGCTTCGGTTTAGTTTTAGGAAAGAGCTTTCAAGAATTACTTCAAGCCTTTATCCATATCCTAAAGAGCGCTGGCCTCAGCCACTATTTACTAGATGGCCATTACCTCTGAGGCTCCATGCCAGCATTGGAGAGAGGCTAGTGATCGAGCCTACCACCAGGAAAGGGGCCGGTGACAATTTGCAGGTATTTACGATAAAAGGAAGAGCCTCTGGGGAAGGTGGATGAGAATGCCAGGTACGGCGGCTGGCCATGTGAGTGTTGAAAAGGAGTGTAGGAGAGCTCTGGGCATGTTTCGGGTATGCCAGGTAGGAGGGTTTCAGTGGGGGGAGTGGTGAAGTGTCTTGGGGGCCAGTGGAAGAAAAGGCAAATGGTGAAGGGTCAGAAATACCAAACTGAGGAATCTCTTTGGCAGGAGGGGAGGAGCCGTCAAATATTTGGGGCGATGGTTCTCACGTTGCCCTCTTGCCATGTGGCGTCATTGGGGCTGGGTGGCTTTGCACTCGGTGCCACTCTCCCAGGTAAGTCTTCTCTAAGGGAGGCTCCCAAGAAACCATTTCCCCATGTCTGTGTTTGCCCCTGGTTTAGGCTCATGGTGAAGAAGGGTGCTTTTGGAGGGTGCTGGATGCACTTCCCTCTGCACTCGGAGGAGTCTGGAACAGGTGGATAAAGGTGGGAGGCAGACCACCACCCTGTGAGGTCACTTCCCATGGAGCTCTCCCCTTTCCTGGTACTAAAGGTTGAAGAGGGTGAGTGGCTATCTAAGCAGCTCTATTCTTCCAGTCTGGGCTTGCCTAGAACTGGAGGTGAGGGCTGGCCGCAAGGGGCCTAGGTGTTGGGATGAGTGCCAGCAATCCGTGAAATAAACACACTTGGTTCTTGCTCAGGTCCCCCAGCTGCCCTGGGTTGTTCTTTGGGAAAAGTGCCGGAGGAAGGATGACCACATCATGCCGACATGGGGGTGGGAGGTGTGTGCCAAGGGCAGGAACAGCGTGCCTGCTCTTTATGGGCCCATCTGGTAAGAGGCTTCCCCTGTAATGGGTTCTCATGGCCCACTCACTGAGCCCTTCTTACATCTCACTGGCCTTCTAAAATCCCCAAGGAGGGTATAGAATGTTTCATGTGGCTAACCAGCATTCTTTAGCAGTCCTTGGCTAGCAAATTTTCTGGACATATCTGACCATGAGCATTGCAGCTCTGGGACATCGCCTTGGGCCGGGAAATCACTCTGGAACGTGAGATCATTTATAAGGAACAAGACTTTTTTTCCTCTGTGAGCCTGGACCACCTGGGCGGCTGCCTGTTAGCCCATTTAATCTTTTCTTTGCAAGTTGGCAGTTGTTCCTGGGCAGAAGAGCAGATTGTGTTTTAGGACTTGAGAAGTAGTTCACTGCCATTTTTATGAATTAGTCCTCAAGTTGTAGTTGAACTGTCCTCATGTCATAGATGTAAAAATGGAGATGGCTGGTGGTGGGGCGAGGGTGGGGGAGAGGAGAAAGTAGTCTTTGGAAGCTTCTGGGCTGGGAAGGCCTAGAGCTGGGCTGAGAGCAGAGAAGAGGAATGTTCTGGCTGATAGAGATCAAGCTGCCTTTTAAGGCCTACTTGATGCCTTTGGAGTCAGAGAGTCTGTGCATGGCTGATGGACAGGGTGCTTAAACTCTCTAAGGCAGGCCCCTACCAGTGACAAGGACAGTGATAACACTCCTTGGGCTGCGAGAGGTGGCTGTGGGGCAACACAGAAGAAATGCTGCACGCATATTTGTTTCCTTCCATCCTTTGACAACTAGCAACTGACTGCCTCAGGGAGCTCAAGGTCACGGAGTATATCTGCTACGGCAGCATCAGGATTTTAGCGCCTGATTTGTACCTGCCCCGCTCTGGGATGACATGAGCAAATCGCGGGGGCTGAGAATCTGTCTTTTTGGGACTAGCCTGATGCTCTTCTTTGAGTTTCTTTCCCCAGAGTAAGGGGAGGGCTCTCTTGGGAAAGCACGGACTGCTTGCTGGCCTCCTTTGCCAGAGCAGTCTGCCTGCCAGATGAGCTCTCGGAACCCCAAGGCGGATCCGAGAAGGCTGGACTAGCCCACACTCTCTCCTGCCTTTGGCGCTCTCTCCCGAGGAGAAAGCTGTGAGCCATGGGGAGGGGTGTGTGTTAATCTAAGCCGTGTTTTGAGCTGGCGTGGTGCCTTCTCAGGCTGCAAGCTCAGCCCGTGTCTAATGACAAAGCCCAGCTTTCTCAACTGGGTGTCAGCAAGGCTAAAGGATTTTTAAAAATACTTGGAGGGGGACGTGCCTGGAGGCTGCCAGCACCCAGTGACAGGGTGTGTGGTAGCCAAGGCAGTTGATATGGAGAAAGTGGGGCGGGAAGGGGTGACAGGAACAGAGGGAAGTGGAGAGCTTGGACGGAGCCACTTTAACCAGACATGAGTGTTTTGCGGTGCCTAGGGACTGGGGTAAGGAGTGGGGGTGATGTGGATTCTGGAGTGACTGCGATTTCCTCTTCTCTAAAGGGAAAAGCAAATTCGGTTCTTTCTCATTTTCTTATCTGTGACCAATGCCACACATTCTTAAATGGTCTTCTTGATCTTTGGGGACTGATAGGATCCTTTGTGCCAGAATCAGGGAGGGTAGTTAACAACGCCACCAGCTCAGCTTGAAGTTCCAGCTGATGCACTGCATAGTCATGGCTTCCGAAGGAAGGGGGTGGGGCTCCAGGGGAAGCTGGGGTTCGGTGAGACCCGCTGCCTGGAGTTGCTGGCTTAGCGAGGGGAAAGAGGACTTATGGGCAGGCACAGTGAGCATTCTTAAAAGAGGCCCGGGGTGAGTCACGTGCATTCCCAGAGTGGGCTGGGGCGGAGGGCTATGTGTTCATTCTAAATGATGCGAGGAGCCCTCGGGAAGTAAAAATCTCATGGCCCCATGGGCCATGTTTCCATGGAGGAGGTACCAGAAAAGCCACAGTGCTTTACCCCTTCTTAAATTCCAGGCAGAGCAAAAAACCCTTCAAAACCTTCGGTTTTCCCAAAGAAGACTTTTCTCCAATCTTGAAAAAGACAAAGTCTTCTTGCACTCCAGGAATGTCTTACTGACTTATAAACTCATGCCTGTCACCCATTCTTGAGGCCAACAAACTATCTATAGTGGATGACAGTGGACCGAGGACAAAGGAGCTTCGGGAATCTCCCAGCCATGGGGCATTTGCCTCTTCTAGGGGCAGCTTGAAGGAAGGGACCTTTACAGCACTCTCCTTGTGTAATGGGGGTGTAATTGAGAAAAGGGAAGAACCCCTGCTACATCTGGGGGCCAGTGAGCCTTTAGCAGGTCTAGTAGGGCAAGAGCAGGTCAGGAGAAAGGAGGTTTCATGTCTATTCCTGATGAGCAGCTTCAGTCATATCTATTGCCAGTTCCCAAGCTGCATAGTAGGGATCAAACTTCAGAGCCAGATCTTGAGCCTCTTAGCGGCCCTTTTCTCCTCTGCCAGGTGGGGTTAGTGATCTCTACCTTGCAGCCCTGTTGGGATAAATCAGATCATCCAGGTAAAGTCCCTGGCCCAGGGCCTGGCCCACTCACAAAATAATAGGTATTATCATTATTGTTATTGTTGTTGAAACTCTTGTTGCTCTGTTTCTTTACAGGTATTTGAGAAAGTGTTAACTATTTTGGGGGGCATTAGTGTGACTAAGGAGAAGACAACATCACTTTGCTCTTGGCAAGAGCTGCCTGCAGAGATTCACGGCGAATCTTCAAATTCTAACACTGCACTGGGGCTGTGGCAGGATACCTAGACCCTCATAACCCAGTGGAAAGTGACAGGTGCTGGTTGTTGTCTCTGTGATCTGAGCAGTGTGTGTGTGTGGGGTGGGGAGTAGCCTGCTTAGTGGCATAGCTGGGGGAAGGCCATGGCACCAACTAAGGAGCAAGATTTCATAAAATTGGACTGATTGGGTGGGCCCAGTGAGTCACTGTGTAAAGACCAATGGTGCCATCAAGCTGGCAGTGACTTGCATCGGTCCTCTTAGCTAGTGGCCTGCTTTCTGCCCTCAGACTCTGAGGAAGGAACCATTGTGACCTACTGCCCATGCTTCATGTTAGGAGCAACTGTGTACCACACGCTTTATCACTTTGCAAAGTTTAGGATCCTACAGATGGGATTTTTTTTTTTTTTTTTTTTTTTTTTTTTTAAGGAATAAGATGTCTGGGGTTTATTACTGAATTGTAAGCCTTTGAATAAACAAGTTCCTATTTACCCACTTGGGCAAAAAGTGGGCTCCCGAGCCTGGCTTTGTCTCTCATTGTCTGTATGACCTTTACTTCAGTGAATCTCAGTTTTCTGATCTGTAAAATGGAGATGAGAATGGTACCTCACTCGCAGGGCCGCTCTGAGGACCTGGTGACAGATTCCCATAAGGCACTGAGCACAAGGCCTCGCACTTAGTAAACGCTCAGCCACTGTGCTTAGCTCCCAGCTGTGTGTTGGGGCACCTGCACGGCCACTTGGAATACTCAGAACTGTTGGGATCTGGGCTGAGGGGAAGGTAAAACGTATTTCTGAATCCTACACATTTCACGCTTAGTATAATATTTTGTTTCTATTGCTTATGCTTTCGAAACCAATGGTGGACATTTCTTTCAGGTTTCCTGAAGGCCAGCAGGGAAGGGCCTCCCAGGGGAGTCAGCACAGCTTTCTGAGGTAGAGAGCAACCTTTCCCATTTGACGGGAGTTTGGCCTCCAAAAACAAGCCCCTCAAACTCCTCCAACACCAGCCTGAGGAGCGGGTCCCTCCTTCCCAGGGCCCCTGTGGGGTGGCACTCACTCGTGCAGCAGTAAGTCCTTGAAGTGAATCATCTCCGCCATTACCCGGGTGTTCTCCTGGGCGGCAGAGCACAGATCGTGTTTGAGGTAGCATTCCCGTTGTAACTGGAATACCATTTCCTTAATGGCGGGGCACTTCCGGCTTATGCAGCCGAATCTGTGCCGCAGAGCGTGGGCCTTACACTTCAAGGCATCTTTGATGAATGATTTGCCCTGAGAACAGAGAGGAGAGAGAAAAGAGAGAGGGGGGCAAAACAGACAAGTCCTGGTCAGAAGCTCAGACATTCACACGATATGGCCTTACACAGGATTTTTGTTTGAAAACTGAAGCCCAAGGTCCTGCCTCAGACTGCCGTCCATGCAGGCGGCAGGCTGATGCTCCATCAGGAGGTACATCTAGAGTGACCTGATAACTCCGGCATTTGGCCAAAAAGGATGTTTCTTTGGGAGACTAACCAATCTTTCTCCTTCCTCCCCAGCTGCTCTACTAGTTTCCCTTGTTCTGGGGCTTCCGTGGCCCTCTGTCCTCCAGGCAGCCCAGGGTTGGCTGTTTGGTGGCAACTTTTCTGGAACACAAGGGGAGTGTGGCCAGACGTAAATCCCGAACTCCCAGCACGAGTGTTTCCCAAGTAGAAGGTGCCTGCTGATCCAAGTCTCACACCACTGCTTTCTCCTCCGACCCCACGAGTGATATCAAGATTGGGTGCTATCTGTGCCTCAGGGCCTCCCACCGCCCCCAACCCATATACTCATGTCTCCTCCTATCCTTCAAGGAGGAGCATTCTTTTCCTTTTTGAAAACGATTCGACTCCTTTAAACTGTTAGGATTATTGCCTCTAAAAGGCCCGCCTGGCACACTGCCTGGCAGCATCTGGAGTCTGAACTGCCCAACTGACGGCCCCTCCCCCACACCCCCTGCCTCTGAGTGGCTAAGGCAGCCAGGCATACATCTGGCCCACAGTTCTCTTTTCTGGCAAGCCCATTAGATTGTTCTTATCCTAGAAAGGAGACAGCTGTTGGGGGTGTGGAGGCAGGCT
This sequence comes from Callorhinus ursinus, assembly GCF_003265705.2. Classification (NCBI taxonomy): domain Eukaryota; kingdom Metazoa; phylum Chordata; class Mammalia; order Carnivora; family Otariidae; genus Callorhinus; species Callorhinus ursinus. The sequence continues at coordinate 31,040,547 of NW_027397065.1, read as the reverse complement.
GGGGCGTGAGTTCCCTTATCAACCTCTCAGGGCAGAGAGGCATTGTGGGATACCTACCTAGGCACCCCCATTCCCCCATTACTATAGAAACAAGCTGTCATTGGAGAGGTCACCCCTCTGTTTTTAGACAGGCCTGGAAGTAACTGAGTGGAGACGGAAAACGGGTTTAGGTTGGAAGTGGGAAGCCAGCCAGCACATTTAATTCAGTTCTTCCTTTAGAAGCAACTGAAATGTCTACAGATAGTGTCTGGTTGCCGAAAAAACCCCTCCCCATGGCCCCTTTTGCTCTGACTTTCCAGTGGGAGCCAGAGAGGAGGGAGGGTAGGGTGTGCCATTTATGAAGTAGTCACATGCTGGGGACCAGCTTGAAAGGGATGCTTCTCACTTGAGAACATACTCCTGTTGGTTGAGAGAAAAAGGAAGATTAATTTATTCGAGGGCTGCCGCAATCTGTTTTGGTATTCTTCCCTGACATCCTGTGGGATCACCCTTAAATACACATCTTTCCTCCGGATTTCCTATTATGTTTCCTAATTCCAGTTAATCCAGAAGGGATGCTTTATTAGGGGAGCCTGAGGAGTTCAAACGCTCTACTCTTTCCTCCCCTGGTTTCTGTTGCCCCTCCCTGCCACCCCACATCCTCTGCAGCACAGGCTGCCAGCCCTGTCGCACCCCTTTCTGGTTCCCAAGCATTGCTTTGTCAGGCTCTCTACAGGATGGCAGTAGATGGTGATGGGTGGCATTCATAAGTCACACCGTAACTGTTGGCCTTCTCCAAACGTTGTCCCCACTGTCCAATGACATGGGAGAGGAAGCTGATGAGATAGAACAACAGGGGGCTTTGTAGTGCATATATGAGCTGGGGAGAACATGAAGAAGGTGAGCCTGATGCCACTTGCCACCTGAAATGTATTTGGATGGTCGGCACTGGAACCAGAGGGTGGCTTGTTGGGTTTGTGCCCTGCCCCAAGCAACAGCTAGGCTTTTTTCACCCTGCTGACTCTGGGAAAGCTAGAGTGGGTCAGGTTGTTAGAGGACTCTGTCGAGCAGGACTCATTCAGGGTTTTTGGGTTGGGAGAGGACTGTCTGCTACTTAGGAGGAATAAGTCAGTTATTCTGGAGGCCCTGAATTATCCGTGTTGCCTGCTCACATACCCACTGGAGATGATGAGTTTCTATGAAGTTTTTGTCTCATTTATTCTTCCCTAATAGGTGAAAACAGGTCTTGGAATGTATAATTGGAGTCCCTGTCCTCCCCCCACAAACCTTCTGTCTGTAACGTGATGGGCCTTGCAGAGGCCACTACGTGGCCAGACATAGTGTGTCCCTTTACAAGATGTTTATTATTTGTTATGCCTTTTGTGTTCTCTGCTAAGAATCCTTACATGATTGTTCAACTTGCACTCCATCCCACTCTGCCTGTGTAGACACAGCTTAAGAGTGGAGAAGGATTTCACCACATGACAGTGCTGGAAAGCAGAACCCCATGAGTGGAGTGGGGAGAGACTGGCATCCTGCTGTGCACCAAGAATGACTCTTGCAAATGCTAAAATACACCATAAAGATCAGCTAAGGAAACCTGTTCACAAGTCCTTCCAATGAACATTTCAATCATGCAACGCCAACCTAGAACATTTTGTGCTCTATGTGGTTTTTACCTGGGCATCAAATTTTCCAGCGTTGTGCAGAAAAGTCATGCAAATCCCATGTAAGCCTCGAATCTCACAAGAGTTGTTCTCGAAACATTCAAACACACCACACCCCACATCGCCTGCGTTGACCAAACAGTGTTGGATTTCCGCTAAAATGAGAATTACATACAAATATATACAAAATTCTCAGCCACGCTGGGGAATGCAGAGGGGCCGGCTGCAATAAAAGTTAGTAATGACTAAGAGAATACTGAAGAAGATAAAGTTAGAAATGACTATTTCAGGATCTAAAAGGCTAGGGCAAGAAAATGTCATCATTTAATCTACTTATGAAAATGTCAGTATTTGTAAATACTGTATCTGTAAAAAAATAGCCAAACCTATGTTACAAAAATCACAATCAGAAGTTAGGTCTGAGCACTCCACTTTTCATCCTTCCCATCTTTTTCAAGTCTTTGTGGAAATACTTAGTTTGAAAGCAGAAACAATTTCAGCTTTCTAAACCCACAGACACAAGTAAGATTTTAAATGATTAGCTTGCTCTCTCCCTTCTGTACTTCATCAATGAAATACCCTTCTCTACTTGGAACTCAAAGCCGCTGCTACTAAATCACAGCCATTTCCTTCCTGACCCCCAAATGCGAGCGTCCAAAAAGCAGTTTCAATTCAGCTTTATGATTCAACACCTAAAAATCAAAACAAAATTCCTATTAAGGCAGCGCCTCCAAACCATCAGCATTAAAAATACCAGGCTAGGAGAGCTGCGGTTGCGAGCAGCTCAGGAATCGAGTCAGATGGGGGCTAGCCTGCAGAAACGCAATCGTTGCAGTTAGAGGGTCCTTTTAAATAGAAATCCGGTGTGAGATATCACTTAATCCCCTAGAAATTCCCGCGACCCGGGAGTTTGCTGCCTGCCTTCGCAGAATGTGGCCCTAATTCATCTCTCCAAAAGGATAGACTGGGGGAGTTAACTGTCAGGCTGCCGCGTGCAGGAGACTCTCTTCCGTCCCTCCCCCCACCCACCCAATTCACTGATTTTAAGCCAACCACAAAATTACATCAGAAAAGTATATTTTGGAAGAAGGGCGGGGTCCGAGGAGACAATCCACATTCAGATTAAATCTACCGAGAGAATGAGGGGAGTGTATTTGTTGAGGTCACCAACTCCCGAGAATCACGTTCAATTCTCAGGGAAAGCACTGGAGAGGGGGGGAGGGTGGGCGCAGGTCCTAAGCTGGGCCCCGCGCGGGCTAGGGGTGCGGGCGCTCGCGCGTGGAGGTGGGAGACTCCCGGATGATTCCACGCGCGGCCCCGGCGCGCCGGGCAGGAGCGCGCAGGGCGGCGATTCACTCGCTCCGGGCGTCCCTAATGGGCACTCGTGCATTCCTGCTCGTGCGGTGAGCGCACGCAACGCCGCCGCTGGGTTTCAGGCCCCAAATAAAGGCGGCGGCGGCGGCGGCTGTGGCGGCTGCGGCGGCGGGGCGGGGGGGGGGGGGGGGCGCCGAGCGAAGGAGCTCCAGGCAGATTGTCTTTCTCTCCCAGGAGCTGGGAAAAGGGCCAGCCCCGTGCCCTGCACGCCTGGCTCTGCTCGGCAGACTGCCGGTGAGCGGAGAGCCCGTGGAGCAGCAGCCGCGCGCGGTTCGGGTCGTGTCACCATTTCTGCGCCTGCTGACCTGCCCTGGAGAGGGAGAAGGCGGCAGCACCTCAGAGGTACGCTTTGCGCCACCTCCCCCGGCCCCTCCCCGGAAAGCAATGCCCCGGAGGGGGAAGTTCACAATGCAATCGGTCTCGCCTACAAAGTTCTTGGATGTCGGGCATCTTTTGAGGAGGGGGAAAGCGGTCCTGTCGCAGCCGGCCGGCTGGGAAGAGAAGTTCTCCGGGCACAGGGCGCAGGCCGGCTCCGGGGACCCTCCTTGCCTCCCGCGGGCCGGCCGGGATGGAGCGGGAAGCTTTGCACCGGACCGGGGACTCTGGGGCCGGCACTGGCCCGGTCAGGCGCTGTCTCTTTTACCCTCGACCCCGGGGAGGACAGCAACAAGTCCTGCTCCAGCCATTTCATCACCCTGCCAGCACGTGCGGAATCCCGGCGCGCGGAGCCTGGCGCGGACCGCTCTCGCCTCGCCTCGAGCTTTCCTTCGCACGTCCCGCGCCACCCCAAGAGTTTGCGCGGCCCCTAGGTGGGCTCTCAGTTCCGGGAAAAGCGCCCGCAGCGCGCTGCGTGGGTGCACCGTGTTGTCTCCCAGCAGCTCCCCGCCGCGGGGGCGCTCGCACTTACCTGTGTTCTGCAGGGACAGGCGGCCTTTCTGTTGGGAGCCCCTGTCTTGGGGACCCTCCGGTGGGTTGGTGGCGTCGGTCCCCCGCGCCGGGTCGAAGGTGGCCAATACCAAAGCCAGGGTCACGAACTGGCCCAGCCGCTCGGCACACATGGTTCTTGGTGTAAACCTCCCGCCCGGAGACCTGGATTCTTTGTGCTCCCCTCCTCCTCTTCCTCCTCCTTGGCCGCTTCCCCTCCTCCTCCCACTCTTCCTCCTTGCTCGCCTTTTCCCTCCTCCTCGCGGCCGCAGCTCGGATAGAGGTTACCCAGCGCCCTCCCGTAGCTCTCTGGAGAGCATGTGACCAGGCCGTTAGCAGCGCCGCGAGTGCCCGGCAATGGCAGGGATGGTGCCTCAAATATCTCTGGAAGCTCTGGTGTCACTTGAATGAAGGAGTCGAGCAGGTGTTGTCCCAGCGGCTGGACCAATCCGAGACCCCGGCCCGTTTGACAACACGGCTGGGAGGCGGGGCCTGCACCCAACTACTACAGGAGGAAGCGGAGCTCGGCTGGGAGCGCCCGACAAAGTTGCCGACCTGGCGGCGGCCACGCGTTTACGTGCGTGTGTGAGTGTGAGCGCGGCCGGAGACGCGTGTGCGGGTGATCAGGGCAATGGATGAACGCACTTAAAAAAAAAATAAAAGCGAATACCAGCTCCGATTGTAGCTAAAGAAAGGCGGGAGGAGACGGTTTGCGCTCGGACAGTGTCGCCCCCCCCCCCCCCCCCCCCCCCCCGGGCCTCTGGCTCGCATCACACTCGCATCGTGCTGGGAAAGTTTCTTCTTTCTGTCGTTTGGAATCCAGTGAGCTCCCCAGCCCCGAGCCTTGACAGATTGGAGTTTCCTGGGCACAGTGACGCTGGGGGCAAACTGAACACATATGGGAATTCCTGGCTTTGTGACGCTTTGCATTAAAAAAAAAAACCTCTCGAACTAAGATAGGAGATGCACTAGATGAGGACTTGGCCTGAGCAACTGCCCCATCTTCCCTCTTTCTTTTTGCCCCGATTTGGTGGGCCGTGCAACACTTAGTGTGCCAGTTCCTCGCCCCTCCCCCCAATCCAGATGGATTCCGGGCTGGGTTGCAGGGATCCAGGTGACCGACTGGACTTGCATCATTTCCAGGCGGGTGGCAGGGAGGCCCAGGCCGCCCTGAGTCAGCCCGCCGCGGAGCATCGCTTGCCCCGGAGGTCGGAGCTTGAAAGGCAACTTTACGCATCTCCAAACACACTCTTCCATTTCCCCAAAGCGCTACTCGCCGCCCCGCTCCGGGTTCCCTTTAGTCTCCAGTCATCGATGGAAATGGGTAAAAAACAAAAACAAAAATAAAACCCTCAAACCAAACCCGGGGAAATTCTCTCCATCTCTTCCGTCTTGTTGGAGCTTCCTCCCCAAGCACGGCCCGGGCTGGATCGCCCCGGCTGCTTTCTCCCCCGGCCCGCGGAAGCAGGGAGAAAGTTGGGCGCTTCTCTGAGCGCCTCTTCCCCCGCTGTGTGTGTACGTGTGCACGCTCACGTCTCCCCTGCGCCGGGGCCGGGGACAGGAACTGCTCTGGGCACCGTCAGTCCGACGGCGCAGCTCCGGGGGCTAGCGCGGCTGGGGGAGGGCGGGGACGCGAGCTCCGCGGCCGAGCTCCCCGCCGCACGCACGCACCCCGCTCGGCCCGCCCTCGCCCCTCCCCCGCCGTCCCCACCCTCCTCCGAGAGAACAGGTGAGCTCGGGTACCAGCTCCCACCCTCCCACCCCCGCCCGGCTGCCCGCCCGCGCCCTCTGCGGTAATGTGCGGGGGAGGTTTCATCACCCGCTGCCCGCGGCGACGCGGCCCTGGGTCTCCGCGGCGGGACGCACTGCTGCGCCTCGTTCGAGCCGCCATGTGACACGGTTGGGGGAGGGGGTGCGGAGACGCTGGGGCCAGGTCGTCCTCGGGCCGCCGCCGTTGGGCTTCCGGAGCTTCCCTCCCAGGGTCCTGGTTGCACTCCGGCGTAGGGGAGGCGGAGGCGGGGGGCCGGGGTGGCCGCCGCTGGCCACAGCTGTCCTGCGCGTCGAGCGGCCCTGAGTCGCGAGTCTGAGAGGAGGGGGTGGGGAGGGCGCCTTCGGAGTGGGCAGTCCACCATCGCTGCCCGACTTTCAGAGCCCCAGTAAATGGTCACTTCGAAGGTTTGAGTCTGCAGCCGTGACAAACCGAGCGCTCATGCCCAGGATTCCAATAGCAATTACTTTTTGCAGCCTCAGATCTTTTGTGGAGGGAGGTGGGGTACAAGTACATTAAAATGGGTGGTTCGCATTTCCCACCCTGCTTTTGTTTGCATAGTTAACTTAGGCTTCCTTTATTACTTTATGAAAAACACTCTCCCGTAGGTCCTTAAAAGACAAAACACTAACAAACAAACAGCAGCATTCTGGCCTCTCAGGAGCTCCATAAGCCCCTGAATTTCCGGAGTCCGCTTTCTTTCCATAAAGCCTCTTTTGTAGGTGAGAACATGAGCAATATTGGCATTAAAAAGGGTGTGTGGTCACTTGGCTCTTTGAGCAACAGAAATAGTAGAGGTCCAGGGGGGCAGGAGCAAGCCCACCTTTGCTGGATGCAGACACTGTGAGTCTACTTGGCAGAAGGCTCCGAGGGCATCTGGAACAGCAGGTAAGCAGGTGTAGGCTCCCAGGCTCCCACTTACCCACTGCCTTTGGTTAGGCAGTACCTGGTGCCTTGAGGTCCTGGGGCTGCCCTCAGGGGACCTGCATTATTCAAATCTTCATCTTGAGGCTATTTGCTCCAGGCTCACAAGGGACATTCCTGTCTCCCACCAGAGCCAACTGCCTCTTTAGAAGGAAGAGAAAAGTAGTAGCTAGATTTTGAGGCATTGTAAGCACAGGTATTCATTCTTCAAGGTTTCATCTCCAGGCCACTTGGCTGGGGCCAAACATCCAGAGCATGCCCACCCCATTCAGTCCCATCATGGCTGAGAAAATTCTGTGGAACTAGTAGGCAGTTAGTTTCCTGGGACAGCTACCCCAGGCCCTGGGCCTGGGGTGGGAGCTGGGAGGGGAGAGCGACTGGTGACTTTGTTCTAACTGTCCTCTTCAGTCTTCTGGCTCTAGAACTCTAGCCTCGTTTGGCAGATTGTGGCTTATGAGAGTGGGGGTGGGGAAGGGAGGGTAATGATTTTATTATTATAAAGCTGACATACATTGAGAACCGACACAGCGCCATACACCCAGTTTGTGGCTTTGATGTCTCTCTAGACCTGAGTCCACCCTAGATGGGAACTGGGACTTGAGAGGAGCAAGGACAGACCAGTTAGTGTTATCCCAATGTTCAGCAGGGAGTCTGGCTGGATGGACCCTCCTTCTCAATTTAAGACCCAACCAGTGGCAGGAACAACGAGGCAGGACTGCCTGGGCTTCTGTGGTTGATGCTCAGGACCCACGTTTTTCTCTTTGATTCACCAATTAAATTCAGCTAAACACTTAGTAGTTTCTTTTGGGGGGGGCAGATATTTGGGTTAAGACTTTGAGAGGTAGGAGAGGATACTGACAAGTAGAGGTAAGGAAAAAGAGAGGGCACCACAGGGGGGAGGACCAGCAGGAGTAAATGAATGGATGAGCTACTGTGGGATTTGTATCAGGAATAGGGGTTTCTCAGTTTCGTGTTAAAGTGGGAGATAACTGGCGAGGGCATCTGGGGCCCTGTTGTCAAGGCCTTTGGGACAAATCTGTGCTCACCATAGAAGATCTTGTTCTCTCCTTGTGATGGTATTTAAGGATGAGACTCCAGCACGCTCTTAGACTAGATTCCCCTTTGGAATTAGGAAAGGTGGGAGGCCCAGGGCTGATGTGAAGGAGGAGGTGGAAGAGAGGTATGGGAAGTAATTAGTTTGAATCCTGATGTGGGTTGCGACGCCCTGTAGGACAGAGGTGTTCTTGCTCAGGTACAAGCAGGTGGGGCGGTGGAGGATGGGAACAGCCCTTAGGTGAGGAGGCAGTGATCTGTAGGTTGGTACAAGCTGTCTAGTTCAGGCTTACTGTGAGTTCCAGAGCCTGAGTGGAAAACGTGGCTTCCACGTGGAGAGCTCCTCCTACTGCACACCCCGCCCCCTTGGGGCTGCCTGTCTGGGCTGATGGCACCACCTTATGGTCAGAGAGGGAACTGTCTGACCACATAGTGGACTCTTCCTGACTCAAGGGCCTGGGGCACTAATATTGGGTCTCCTGCCCTCTTTTCAATTTCTTTGGCAAATCAATTCATGCAATCTCCTCATAACAACTGCTTTAGTTGCCTCCTCAAGGAAATCTCTTTTAAACTTTTTGCTTTTCTTCCCCCATCCTTTGCTGTCCTGCTGTGTGAGCCCCAAATCTACCGTCATCCTGGCTTCCCCCCCATCATGCCTATATGAAGGAAAATGTGGGCAGACAAAATAGCAAACTGCTGCTATCAGCCTCCAAAATTCTTGAAAGCAGAAGTCTGCCCCTAGAAAGTTTCCATCTTTCCCCTTGTCTTCTTTCATTGAGGTGGTTGTTACATTAAATAAACTTCAGGATAAAGGAGAATATGTCTTCAATATTTGGGTTCGTTTGTTAGTACTACAACAAAATTGCTTTCTACTAATTTTTACCGAAGTACAGGGCTTCAACAGTGTTGTGAGTTAAGGCTTTTGTGGGTCTGGTTTGGAAACCTCACCATCATTTATAATGTTATTTATTGAAGGAAAATAAATTCTGAGTGCCCAAAACAACTCCCAAAGATTTAGAACACATCACTTTTGTGAACTGGACATTTCCTCTGTGTCATAGATTAATAGTCACAGTGTATTCATGGATTGACTGGAAACACAAAAGATAAAAAGGAGTTTTTAAAAAACCCCAAGAGAATAGGAACATTGTCTCCCTCACCATAAATTCATTTACTGGAAAGAATATAAAGCAGTACACATCGGGTGTCTGGTTGTGGCCTGAGTTTTGTTGGTGCCTTGCTTTGAAGCCTGAATAGTATTCTGGAAGTCCTCTCTGTTTTCCTTGGGTCATCATTTTTGCTTCCTCATTGTGTGCCAAGATGAACTCCAAGAGAAAATGTCCCAGGCGAGGGGCTGCTTAGTGTCCGTGGGGGCCACTGGTAACCCACGGTGTTGGAGAACTGTGCAGCTCTTGTGGCTGGGGTTCAATGTTGGTCTGAGAACTGAGATTTCAAGTAGGTGAGGAAAGAGTCTTTTTGTGGGGTACTTTTCCAGTGGGCCACATTTTGAAAGTCTTTGTGAAACAACCAAATCTATAAATATGATTTAACTATCAGTGTACAATCAGGGTCCATTGGACCTAGTTTTGGTTTCTGAGTTTTTTTTTTTTTTCCCTTAGCAGTTCTGTTTGTAAAGGTTGATGTTTCGTGACTTTTGTTCTTTTTAAAGAAATCTTCCAAAGATCAAAAAAAAAAACATTTACTTTTTAACAAAAACAGAATAAGACTCATTCTTTCTTGAATTTACCATATGGGACCATTGGAACCATTTATAAACCTAAGGTACTTCATGGGATCTTAGTGATCTTATTTTTCTTATATCTTGAAACATTTTCCATTTTATTTTTATTTTATTTTTTCAACAGATTTTATTTATTTATTTGTCAGAGAGAGACAGAGCACAAGCAGGAGGAGTGGCAGACAGAGGGAGAAGCAGACTTCCTGCTGAGCAAGGAGCCCAAGGTGGGACTCAGTCCCAGGACCCTGGGATCATGACCTGAGCCGAAAGCAGCCACATAACTGACTGAGCCACCCAGGCGCCCCCAACATTTTCCATTTTATTATCCTAGGAATTATTTCATCATTACCCATCAATTACTGCTAATTATTTTATGCTAAAAACGCTAAAATAATAAGAAAACAGAAGAGTGATAGAATCACCACCTAGAAGGATGATACAACCGTGAAATAAGCCATCCCTACTGCATCACCTTTCCGCTTTCTTGTTACATTCCTTAGCGTGTTACATCATCTTTCAAGAAGGTGTAGAAGATGGAAGACACCATTTTTGTTTCTTTCATTGCATCCACTTGAGACTCCAGAATTTTTCATTTCCCAAACAAAATGGTAAAGAGAAGAAAATTGACAAAGGAAAATGTTTTATCATAGTTAGACACATCAGAAAGGACAGCAGTGCTGTTGACTCTAATAGTGCTAGTAAAATTGCTTATACAAGCAAAATCTCAGACTATGAGTCTTACAAGATAATAATCTGGATGAATTTTTCTCAGACTTCTGAATTGATGAATAAACAGTATCTTTCTGACAAAGAGAAACTATGATATTCTTATCCAGTTAGTCATTCATCAGGAATGATTTCATCACCCAATATTTTGCAACAAGAACCTGGACCATCCTGTTTTGCTAAAAGAAGGGGAGCCAATATTCTTTTACCTCTTGTGTTTGGTTACCAGAATGTCCCTGATATGGGTTGCAGGGAACAAATGATGAAGTCAGATGTGTTTACAAGGCAATCCAAAGGAGATAGATGACATAGAAATGAAAAAAATTATTGGACTAGTTCTTGCTGGTATTTATACACATAAAAACCCTTTGCAAGTTTGGAGAAAAGAAGATGCATCTCTTTAAAAAACTTATGAATCATCAGAGGTTCGAAAAGTAACTGGTTTTGTCATGTAAGTGCAAGAAGAACCAGAAATAATGATAAGGGGTGCCTGGGTGGCTCAGTTGGTTAAGCGACTGCCTTCGGCTCAGGTCAGGATCTTGGAGTCCCGGGATCGAGTCCCGCATCGGGCTCCCTGCTCAGCAGGGAGTCTGCTTCTCCCTCTGACCCTCTTCCCTCTCGTGCTCACTATCTCTCATTCTCTCTCTCTCAAATAAATAAATAAAATCTTAAAAAAAAAAAGAAATAACGATAAGCTAGAACTTACTGGAGATTTACTTGAGATCTGGAATCAGTGTTGAGAAGATGGATCTGTCCCAGGTTCCTGCATGACAGGTGATGAACAGTTACTTGCATACAGAGGACATTGCACATTTTGAGTTTATATATCTTCAAAGTCGGGAAAAAGGGAATGAGAATTTGCTATATTAAAACCATTAAATTTTGTAATAAAGTTTTATTAAAAAAATTTTTTTTGAGAGAGAGGGACACACACACACGTGCGCGTGTGCATGGGGCGGGGAGGGGCAGAGGGAGGATCCCAAGCAGGCTCCACGCCCAGCACAGAGTCTGATAGGGGCTTCGATCTCACAACCCTGAGATCATGACCTGAACCCAAATCAAGAGTTGGACACTTAACCAACTGAACCACCCAGGCACCCTAAATTTTGTAATAAAGTTTTAAACACTATCCCTTTATTATTATCTCCATAAATTATCCATAAAAATAAAAAGGCTGTACTGGACCCTGATGGTAAATGATGCTGACAATTTTTTCCTGGTGTACTGGGGGTTAAGGTCACTGAGGCAAAATGTTAACAAAAATTAAGTAAACCCCACTGTAGTAGTAGCCATCCACTCCTGGTTGTTTCCCTATCACACCTTCCCATACACGCTCACCATTAAGGATTGATGATTGTTTTAAAGAGGGTGATTTGAATGAGAGACATTGTCATATAGCCTCTCAGGTGATTCTCCCCTTTAGTGGAACTCAGTGCTTCTCAAAGTTCAGTGGAGACAAGAATTACTGTACAGGACGCATAACATGGATGCTCTATTTTAGTATATGATAGACAGGACTTTTAGGATTAATTCTGACCCTTGAAAGCTTTCACTTTGAAAACTTTAGAACCTGATAGTCTTGTCCGTTGGGGCCGCTGTAGCAGAATACCATTGACTGTGTGACAAGCAGACATTTTTTTCTCATGGTTCTGGAGGCTGGGAGTCTGAGATCTGGGGGCCAGCCTGGTTGGGTTCCTGGTGAGAGCCCGCTTCCTGGTTATATCTGTATATGGCTTTCTTGGAGTTTGCCTCCAGAGAGAGAGACAGAGAGAGAGGGAGCGAGAGAATGAGCAGGCAGGTTTTAAGCTGGGTGGTTTGGTGTGGCTGGCAGGATGGTGTTTGTGGAGGAGAGGACTCACAGTAATACATTGACCAGGGCTAGACCCTGAGGGCCTGAGGTGTCTGCCTTCGGCAAGTAACCGAAAACCCAACGCAAAAGTCTTAAGCAATAGAGGCCAGTGCGTTACCTCCCATTCCAGGAAGTCCTGAGGTGTGGGGCTAGTGTGGGTGCAGCAGATGGATTGGAGGGGGAGACCTCTGAGGAAGGAACACACTGAGAAATCAAGTGGCACGTTGGAGACGGAAAAGGAAAAGGTGATTTTGAGAAGCTTGTGGGGGACAAACTGGCAAGATGACCAGCTTGTGCGTGTGATGAGTAAGTGGGGAAAGTGATGGAAGTTTGGGCCTCTCTTAGCATTCCCTCTTGCACCTGCACTGTGTCCCTCCCCATCTCCTCCACAGACATCTCAGTGCCATCACCACGTTTCTGGGTGCTCCAGCAACTCCTCCCCTCTCCCACCAGGAGTCGTCTTTGATATGAAGAGAGGTCTTTTCTTCCTCCCTTCATGCTTCCGTGTGGAATGCGCCAGATTCTTATTCCTGACTGTGAAATACATGTGATTCCATTCACCTCCCTCCATTGCTACCATCTGGGTCATCTTTGTTTTATATATTGCGGTGGGATTAACCAGCTGGTCTTCTGCTTCTCCTTTTCCTCACCAGCACTCTCTCCAGTCCAAATTCCCTGCACTGTAGCCAGATTGAAGAAAAACCAAACCAAACCAACCGACAAAAATAAACCCCAAACCAAATCATGACCACTCAGTTGCTTAACTCTAGAGGCCTCCTTCGAATCAGTTTCACACTCCTGACCATGGGCTGGAGGGCACTGCAAAATCTGGCCCTGCTGGTTTTGAAGGCCTCACAGGAGCCACTCTTAACCCTTCTTCATTCCCTTCCAGCACCTTCTTCCTATACTGCAAATAGGCCAACCCCTTCCCTGCTTTAGGGCCTCGTACAGGTTGTTCCCACAGATCAAGGGCTTTGCCCAGTTCTTACCTTGTTTATTTATTTAAGTGGTTTGTTGTGTCTTATTCTTCCTCCCACTCAAAATGAATTATAAGTGCCCCAAAGAAGGAGATATTGTCTGCCAGGGTCAGTGTTCAATCCTTAGCACCTACGAGAGCCCCTGACTCACAGCGGATTAAGTGTGTGTCTGGTGTGTGTGTATGTATGGTTATTGGAAGACAAAATGCCTCCTGCTTCCATTAACAGAACTGGGACTTAGGGAGGGGAAGCCCAGGCTGGTGGGGAGGGGTGATTGAAGGGTTAGGGGGTGTCCTTCCAACTCTTGTGGCATTTCATAGTTCAGCCAAGACCCTGATCCCATACTGCTTTGTGCTGGAATTATCTATAGGTTGACAGTGCTTTCATACATGTTGCTCCCTTAAACCTCTCTCTAATCTTGGGAGGGATAGAATTATTATTCCCGTTTTACTAATGAAAACCTCGAGCTCAGAGATTCTTGCCCAAGACACACACAACTGGAAAGGTCCAAGTCCAGATTTGGACATGAGTATTCAAATTCCCAATTCTTTGTTTTTTATTTTTTTATTTTTTTAAAGATTTTTTATTTATTTATTCATGAGAGACAGAGAGAGAGAGAGAGAGAGAGAGAGAGAGAGCGAGAGCGAGAGAGAGAGAGAAGCAGGCTCCCAAGGAGCAGGGAGCCTGATGCGGGACTCGATTCCAGGACCCTGGGATCCTGACCTGAGCTGAAGGCAGACGCTTAACCATCTGAGCCACCCAGGTGCCCTGTTTTTTATTATTGTCCTGGAAGTCATAACCCACTTCTCCGTGCCTACCAGTGAACAATAAGGGTTATGGATCATATTGCAAAACACTTTGATTTTGATGCTGATCAAAGTGATTTTAGCTAGCTTGATGGTCAAAGGAATTCAGTACCTATGTATGTATATATAATACTTATATGTCTTTTCTCCCTAAGATCTTAAAACCTTGAAAAAGGCAGAGGAACTAGGAAGAGAAATAAGTGAAAGAGAGAAAATTAAAAGACCCCAAAGCAAAGAAATAGAAAGGAACCAAAGGTAAGATTATAATCTAAAAGGAAGCCAAAGAATATTTTCCGAAACTTCTTGTTTTTTTGGCAAGGTTGCAAACTAAGGAAATGGGTAACAAGATAAATTAGGCACACAGAACTAAAGCAAGAAGGCTGATAATTGGTGAGAAAAAAGGGAGAAAAGCGCCCTCCAGGGGAAGGCAGAGGAAAGGAGAGACTAGCCGGACGGGGCGACTCTGTGAAGCATGGGTATGCTAGCATCAACTACATGATGTTCACTGTAGGCCTGGCATGTGGGCTGTGTTTAGGAGAGATAGAAAAGAGGAAGGTGTTGGGCCCTTGGTGTCAGTTAGCTGATGGCGGAGATGAAGAGCAATGAGAGTTAATCTCTGGAGTGTGAAGGTAGGGAACGCCTTCTGGGTTGGGGGGGGCGGGGAGGCAGGGGCTTTGGATCAAGATGCCATGAGGTTCACATCTCAGCCTTGATACTGATTAACTGTGTAACCGAGGCCAGGTTACTTAGGCTCTCTGAACTTCAGTCTGTTCAACATAAGCCCAGGGATAATACCATGTACTTCGGAGGGTGGTTGTAGGATTCAATGAGTTAGTGTGTCAGAATGCCTTGCTCAGTGCTTGGCACCTGGCAGGCACTGAATAGCCAGTGTTTTCCCCAGTGATCAAACCAGGAGGTGATGACCATTCTCTGACTCACATTCGAGTCTCCGTAGAAACTGTGACCTTCTGTTGCCTTGGGCATCCTCAGATCCTCAGAAGGCAGGAAACAGAGTTGGAGAGCTGCCCCCTCCACCTATCTTGGTTCAGGTGGCTCCATCTAGATGGTGAGATTGGGGTGGGTTTCATCTGGGGGCAGCTGTGTGGGTAGTGGTTGGGTACGTTTTTATTTGCAGGTTACCGTGTGCAGTAACTTCTCACATTTGCTTTTTAAAAATGCCTTAATGGACTGCTATAGTAGAGGGAGAAAAATCTTTCATTCGTATGTGTATGTCATTCAAATGGTATTTTTAAAGATTTATTTTTGTGTGTTCACGATGTTCTTGAATAATGTTTCCATAAGTACGGTCAAAGATAAAACTTGCACGGTGCGCAAAATCTGGTCATGCATATTTTAGAGTGTGACCGTCTTTTGGCCAGCCTTGGGCTCCATTTGCCGAGCTCTTCACTGGCCACGTTTCCTTAGGAGGGGTTGCTTGAGCTGGCTCGCCGACCGGGAAACTTCTGAACACAGGCTAAGCTGATGGTGTGCCCTCTGCCGGTGTCGCCCCTTTCCCGCCACCAGCCCAGCTCTCCAGCTGAACCAGTGGAGGGCAGACTTTTGTGTCTCAGTCATTTATTCAGTAGATATCTGATGAGCATTTTGATGTGCCAAGTGCTGTGCTGGGCTTTGTGGGGTATAGTGGTGAATAAGATGGGCAGAGTCGCTGGTCTCATGCAGCAAAGGAAGTAATGAGAAGATACAGTGTCGAAGGGCCTATGTCAGTGAGGGTGATCTGGGATGACCTCCCTGAATAGGGATTATTTCTTGAATGACACAAAAAACTTGAATGATACAAAAAGACCGCCCTATGAAGATCAGGAGAGGCTGCTTCCAGGCAGAAGCAGGTAAGTACAAAGGCCTTGAGGTTGGCATTCAGTTTGGCTAGTTCACCGAACTGAAAAGAGGCTGGCGTGGCTGGAGCCTAGTGAAGTGATGTCTGGAGAGTGGCAGGAGATGAGTACTTTAGGGCCGATGGCCAGGGTAAGGAGTATGGATGTCTTATTTAGCTCGGGCTGCTATAACGAAATACCGTATGCCGGGCAGCTTAAATGCCAGACATGGATTTTCTCCCAGTTCTGGAGACTGGAAGTCTGAGTTCAGGGAGCCAGCGTGGTTGGGTTGAGAGCACGTTTCCTGGCTTGCTGATGGCTGTCTTCTTGCTGTGTCCTCATGTGGTGGAGAGAGAACAAACAAGCTCTCTGGTGTCTCTTCTTCTAAGGGCACCAATCCCATCATGAGGGCCCCATCCCCACGATCTCCCCTAACCCCAGGTACCTCCCAGAGGCCCCACCTGCAGGTGCCATCACAGGGCACCAAAAGGCACCCAAAGGTGTCAACTCTCAAGATTTAGAGGAAAACACAGCAGCTGTGAATGCCTGCCTCAGTTCCCACTCAGTAAAGCTCCGGTCTCCAGATTTCTGAGTCAGCTTCAGATTGGGAAGGAAGACGAGTCTCTCACAGACCTAGCAGCATTAGGAGTTTGAGAACGAGGAGCACCACCTCAGGAGAGTGGAGAATTGATGGAAGCTGTCTAGGGAATGGCCCTCAGTCAGGCCTGAGCAGACAGAGCCTAGGTTCCCTGCGCCACCCGAGAAGAGCCTTCCATGCGGGCTCAGGGCAGCCTGGGAAGTGACTCCCTAGTGTCCCTCCTTTTCTCACGCTTTTAGAAGCCCCATCCTCTGGTGGGTCTCTCTGCCGCCAGGACGGCACCAGGGGCCTGAAGTGACTTCCTGGGAGCCAGGTGGTGAGGTTGCCGTGGAAGGAATGTGTCAGGGCTCTTTTGCTGTGAAGTCGATCTCTGTACCTGCGGAGCCCCGCCTCTGGAGTCACCCCAGCCAGTCCTGGGGTCCCTTTTATTGTCCCTGCTGCCCCACCGCTCTCCATCTGCTTCTCTCCTGTACATACTGTTTCGCTTCATTCTGTAGCAGTTTCTGCAAATGAAGACCTGTTCTTTCCAACAAGTGAACGATGAGCTTCCTGGAGTCTGGTTGCTTCTGTGTGATGCTCACGGTCCTAGATGCAGCAACGGCTCTTGGTAAACATTTGTCCGTTGAATCAGTTGGTGGTTCTGACCTGTCCTCAATTAACCAAGGGCTGGTTTGAGCCAGTGGGTCTGAGGGTGGGTCTGTATTTAGGCAGTTTATGTCAGGATCACCGGCCATCAGTCATTAGCTTATCCACTTTGTGTTTTCTCGCCATACGTGCATTCCACCGTGCAGTTCCTTGCTTTCTCCTTTTCTTTAAATTGGCTCATGTTTTTCCCTGACAAAATTAATGTCAGCAGAAAACTTGATAGCATGACTGTGTGTGAAAACCACCATCGCTTCTCATAAATAAAAGGTGATTGTAAAAGGACAGCCAAATCTCTGAAATAGAAAGCACATGTTTCTTGCCCCGTGAATCATCTCAAGGGGTCTAGTAATCCGCACATCACACTTTGGGGAACTGTGATTTATATGACAGGTGAGGATGCATTTAGGAAAATGACAGCCATCCCTGGACATACTTCTGGATCCTGGGCACCTCCCCGTGCCATGCACTGTGGGCATGACAGCCAGGGGCTGCCACTTGCCACGGGTTGCACAGGGAGGCAGTGGATGACCAGTGAGCAGTACTCTGGTGCCACCGTTCTCCTGTCTTGGGAGGCCCCCTGCTCCTTGACCTTCCACCCCGCTTCAGGCTCCTCCTGGGACTAGGAGACGGTCTCCTTCCTCCATTAACTGCTAGTCCTGAGAACAGCTGTGGAGGAGGGGGGGGGGGGGGGGGGGTGGGGGGGGACCGGAAGGGGAGGGGGAGGAGGTAGGGGTGGGTGCAACGGGAAGGGGGAACTGGCTGTGGAGCAAAGGAGAGAGTACCAGGAGGGGCCAGAAAGGGGCGGGGGAGGAGCTGAGAGGTGTGCCTTGCAGCAGGAAAGTGGTTTTGGCAGAGAACCAGGAGACCGTGAACTGTGTATTTGTCTATTGAGCCTGGAGGCGCTGGCTGGGTGGACAAGCACAAAAGCAACACTTTGATTCTTACACTGCAACGTGTAACCCTCTGTAGGATGAAAGATTTTAAGAGGAAAAGGCAAGGTACAAGTGTAAAAGTAGTATGATAATTCTTCAGGTAATGACTTTCATTCTCTCTGTGTTAGATGTTTGGACTTGGCTTAATTGCCAGTTTTGATCAAATGACACAGCAGATCATCCATAAGCCTCCAGATTCTAAGTCTGTTGTGTCCTGACTCAGCGGAGATGCGAAGACTCAGAGGTGACAGGGACCTTGGTGGGAAGCATCTCCCCAGAGCCCCTTGACTGAGCTGCTCCCAACATGTCTGACATCCCCGGAATCTGAAAGTAAGTCTGGTGGGGGGCCTTCCTAGCAGGTGACCTCTAGCTTCACAGGGCACCTCTAGCATTGTATAGGCTGCTAACGCATAAAATGGCAGCCCCTGCCCTCTGAACTCTGGGTTTCGGGCTCCTGTGCAGCATCCTGGTTTGGGACAAGTCTTTGCAAGGCTGTTAGGAACCAGTGTGCCTGGTGGGGGACCTGGAGGAGACATTGCACCTTTCTTCCAGCTCTATATCACGCTGCTCATAGGGTTGACCCAGGCTGGTTTGCTTCCAGATGGGCAAACCAGCCACCACATATATGCTTGTGGCCTGCGTTTGAGTCCCAACTTTACCTCCTTGCTTTATGGTTTCAGACAAGTCATTTCACCCTCCACACCTAAGTTGACTAGTTTGAATCCCAGCTTTGCCCCATGCTAGCTGTGTGACTTTTGGCAAGTTGTTAACCTCTCTGTTCCTCTAGTTCTCTGTCTGTAAAATGGTGATAATAATCATACCTCTCTGTCTTCGGGTTGTGGTGATTAAGAGACTTGACGTATGTGCGTCTGTAGAGCCCTGAGAGAAGCCGCGCTTCTCTGTGTCCCCAGGCATCCCCAGGCTCCAGCCAGCTTGTGCTGTTGCCTGTATCCTGGCCAACCTTTAACAAACCCCAGAGGCAAGGGCACAGGACCTCCCAGCAGAGAGTCCAAAGTTCTGCACCTGCTGATGCCCAGACAGAACTGCTGCCTTGTGGCCCCTGCATTTGGCTCACTGTCGTCAGTGCTGTGTCATGCCTCGTCTCCTAGGCCAGCCTGCCTCTATATCCTGCCCTTCCTTGCTCCTGATCCCAGTGCCTCTTGTCAGGTTAGCTTAATGGATTAGCTTGGCTAGGTCATAGCACCTAGTCGTTGAATCAAATACCATGCTGCGATGGTATTTTGTAGTTGTGGTTAACATCTGTGTTTAGTGGCCGTTAAGTAAGGAATATTACCCTTGATGTTGTGGGGGGGCCCCATGAAGTCACCTGAAGGCTGTAGGAGCCAAACTGAGGTCTTGTAGGGAAAGAATTCTGCTTCGAGACTGTGGCATCAACTCCTGTGTGTTTCCCAGCCTGCTGGCCCATCCTAGAGTTCAGCTGTGCCAGTTCCCCATGCCCACACGAGCCAGTTCCTCCCAAGAAATCAATGTGTGTGTGTGTGTGTATTTATACATACACGTACATGCGTATGCATGCATGAGCAGTTCCCAGTTCTCCGCGGTTTCGCCTTCCACGGCTTCCATTACCTGCGGTCAACTGTGGTCTGGAAGCAGACGACCCTCCTCCTGATGGAGGGTCCTTCACAATATTTTGAGAGACAGAGACCACATTCACATAACTTTATCACAGTAAATTGTTACAATTGTTCTGTTTTATTAAGTAGTTATTGTTGTTCACCTCTTAACATCTCCAATTTATAAATCAAACATTATCATAGGCATGTACATACAGGGAAAAGAGTATCTATAAGGGTTTGATACCACCAGCAGTTTCAGCATCTGCAGGGGGTCTTGGAATTTAACCCCTGTGGGTGAGGGGGACTACTGTATGTTCATATATGTGTATGTGTTACTGGCTCTGTTTCTCTGGAGATCCCTCACTGATAGACCTCCTTTGGCATGGCCCACGCCTCACTTTCTGGAATCTTCTGAGTATCCAGCCTCCAGGAGCTGTGCCCTCCTGCCTGTCTCTAGTGCAGTGATTATTGGGATGCCTCCTTGACTTGGCTCCCACGGTGGCTGATGGGGTTATGTAGCTTTAAGCTCTTGCACCCATTTCCTATTCGTACATCTCTGGAGCTTCCTCAGCTCCCAGGGGGACCTGGGCACATAGTAGGTAGTTACCACATTTTTGCTGGCTGAATGCATGTGGTGGGACTCAGTGGTAAGCTGGGGATTATAAACGCTTTCCTGGACTTGTGGGGGGAGAATCAAGACTGTCTAGCCCAAGGTCATACTTCAAAGAGTTGGCTTCTTCTTTTTGTGTCTGAGGCCTAAGGCTCTAAAATATACCTTAACTACATTTCTTTCCCCTTGTTCTCCCTCTCCCTGCCCAGCATGGTTTCCAGAACATAAAATACAAGTTCAGACATGGCAGAGGAGACTAGAACATGAAATTCCTGAGCTTTCAGATGGTTATTTGGTTGGTAGACACAGCTCGATTGTTTTTGTGCTTGGTAGAGCTGTATCTTGCTCATGGTGGAATATTCTGGGATTTGTCTCCTAAGTGGCCATCCCTTGGGTATCTTCAAGTAGTTCCAAGTGGAAAACCACACAAGTGCCCGTATACATGCAGACAGCTGAGCAGACTTCAGAGTAGTGGCATCCTCGGGACCTGGAGGCCAGCCTCCACCGTGTAGGCTGGCCCTTTCCGTGTCCCTAGTGATGCTTCCCCACATGACCTGGCAACCTTGGTTGGTGAACATTCACTCAAGAAGTTCCTGCTTTGAGCTAGGGAGCTTTTCAGTTTTAACAAAAGCCAAGGCCTTCCTGGAATTTTCTTTTAAAGCCCCAGTACATAACCCTGCTTTACCTCTACTGGGACTTTTTGGAATTGACAGCGCTTTCTCTTTTAACCAAACACACCACTCTTCTTGGTGGGCGAGGCAGAGTTAATGAGCACAAGCCGGGCATTGCAAACGAGTTTTGAAATGGCAAAAATTCCTTTTATTTTGTCGTTTTATGGAAAGGTCAAATAGTTGAAAAAAAAATGTTCTCGATGAGGAGTTATACTTAGGGTTTACAAAAAAGCACACTTTGTTGATAAAATATGAACTGTTTGAAAGATTTATAAGAGTCTAAAATCCTGCATAGCCCTTCAGAATTTGAAGCAGCAGGAAACCACTGTGATATTTTTAAAACAAGTATTTATAAAAGTAATTGGGTACTCTTGATGTGGAATAAGGAGGGGAAAAAAAACTGCTAAGGAAGCTATATTGGACTTGACATAAAAGCGAGGTATGTAATTTGGGAGCAGAATGAAGGGTGAGGAACGTGTACACACAGTACCTGCGGGCCCGTCTCGTTCGGAAGAGCTGGAGGCGGCAACGGAGCGCGGCGCCCTCCCTCAGCATGGGGAGAGGGGGCGGCTCTTCGGGGCCTGCGGGCAGTGCCCAGGTAATGCAGCTTGTTGCTGAAACCCCAGTGTAAAACTCCGAGGCCCTCTGAAGCTGATTACATGCAAACAGGACAGAAAACACATGTTTCTGAGAACATTTTGGTTAAAATTAAAAATGTGGCAGAAACAGTGCCAATAATTTACTTGAGAATATCTGAACCAGATGCTGCTAGCCCGTAATTCCGAGTAATTTGCCAAAATTATGTATGTACTTTAATCCCTGAGATGAAGCTAAAATATGCATGGTTTTTGTTATTTGTGATGCAAAAAATAAAAAATGTCTGAGGTGACTTCAGCACATACTGGAGAGAGAATGAGAAATGGACAGGATGTCTATGAGCTACGGCTTGAACCTGTGTGGAGTTAAGCAGAGGGCCATCAGGAATGGATCCGCAAAAAGCATAATACCGGGTGCCTGGATGGCTCAGTCGTTAAGCGTCTGCCTTCGGCTCAGGCCATGATCGAGCCCCGCATCGAGCCCCGCATCAGGCTCCCTGCTCTGCAGGAAGCCTGCTTCTCCCTCTCCCACTCCCCCCTGCTTGTGTTCCCTCTCTCGCTGTGTCTCTCTGTCAAATAAATAAATAAATAAAATCTTAAAAAAAAAGCATAATACCCTAGGAGGTTAGGTATTTTTGAGTAGGTAATTTATGAAATGACAACCTTGCATCAAGACCATGTTTCTACTGGTGACAGTTCCTGAATAGCTCCCACCCATGGGCATATCATCTTGTTTATGTGATGCCAAACATCTGGATGCAAATGGAAAAAAAAATTGGTTAGCTGTCTGGATTCCTGTTCTCTGTGAAGACAAATGATCGAATAGTGGGGCTAGTTGGTCATTATTTTGTTCCTGTTTAGATAGTTAAACATCTAACTGGACAGAGGCAGTTTAGTATAGTGGGTAAGCATGCAGGCTTTGAAGTCAGGCTCCCTCGGTTTAAATCCTGTCTTTGGGGTACCAGCTATGGGGTAGTTCCTTAAGTTCTCTGTGCTTAGTTTTCTCATCTGTAAAATGGGCATGATAACAGTATTTACCTTATAGGGTCTTTGTGAGGGTTAAATGAGTTAATACGAGTATGATACCTGAACACAGCAATTGTCCTCAATAAACGTTACTCATTTTTGTTCTTCCTAGTATTTGAGAAGGTCCTTGAATTTATGCCTTTTGTCCTTTTGACAAATAAGTAATCTTACTTGGAGGGGGAGAGGTGTTTTTTTTTTTATTGTGGTAAAATATACAAAACAAATTTTACCATTTTCACTATTTTTTAAGTGTATAGTTCAGGGCCATCAAGTATATTCACATTGTCGTGCAACCATCACATCACATCTACAGAAGATAATTTTTTTAAATTATAAAAATAATCTCTAGAATCCATGGCTGACTGTCCACACCTCAGTTTGGCCCTTATCCCCTCTCTCCTGAACTATTTATTATAATGGCCTGGTGCTGGGCTCCCTGCTCTTCTCTAGTCCATATATGGCTCTAGAGCAGTCCCTCTGAAATGCAGATCTGATCTGTTAGCCTTTGAGGATCTTTCCACAACCCCCCACCCCATGTATCATTCCTACAAGATAAAGGTTGGCCTCACTAGCAGGCCTTTTCAGCATTTAAAACTTCATTTCTGATGGGCCCCGAACTTGGTATACAGGCTCCAAGAAGTGTTTGGGGACCTGTGAATATGTATTGCACTTAGGGATGAGGATCTAGGAATCATGCCCATTTTACAGATGAGAAGTATCAACTTCAGCCTGGGATGGTACCCCACTTATGACTGGGTGCTTTTTGGAGTCTACCTTATTGCGCACAATTTGAGGGGCACCAGGATCCAGCCAACATTCTCTGCTTCCAAACTCCTGCTTGGGGTTGGCCCTTGCATGCCCAGTGGTGCTACCAGTAAGTTGGGCCCAAGGAGATGTGGGTTCTAGTCCTGCCTCTGCCCCTCACTTCTGGTGGGACCCAACTCTCCATCTCTCATTGCTTACATGAGGAGGTTGGGCCTTGTTGGTCTATGTGGAGTGGGTGAGGCCTGGGAGGGTGAGGGGTGCTTCCTCAGAAGGGTGGAGAGACAGAGTCAGAGAGAGAAGGACAGACCTTATTTACCACTTTGCTTGGAGAGTTGGTACCTGCTCACATTCAGAAAATGTGCAGCCCAGGGGGTCCAGCGCAGGTGCCAATTAGTCATTTGTGGAGTAAAGGGATGATCTTGTACCTCAGTGACACTTTTGACAGTCACTCACTGGTGAACAGCACTCTTTTCTTCGGCTCTGGTAAATGACTCCCCAACCCCATCTCCCTCTGCATTAGCTTTTATGCCCTGCATTAGCTATCCACTGGCCTGTTCTTATTCTGCAGTTTACCTTGGTGAATTGATGCCTTCCTTCTGGATGCTTGAAAAAGAACCTGAATGCTCAGTAGGCTACATTCCTGCTCTTTGCTTTCCACTTCTTACAGGTGCTCCCATTATTTCGGAAATGACCCCAGAGTTCTCTGGCTTTACAGATGGGACAGGGATCTCCCTGGAGGGCCGTGACTTCAGATTCCCCCAAATCTGTGGACAGGCTGCTCTTCAGGGTGCCTCTCCTTCTGACCTCTGTCTCCCTCTCTCTCCCTCTCATTTCACTCCCACATTAAGCTGCCCCTGGGGAAGGCTTTGCTTGTTGTCTTGAGTCAGAAAAGGCTGCAAAACTGCATTTTTTTTAGTCCTTGAAAGATGCTGTCAGGTTGTTGATGATGTTAGGATTAGACAAGGAAGATCTCTGCTTGCTAAGAAGTTTCTACCAGGTTTCACTTTTCTGCTGTTTGCCTGGTTTCCAGAAAGGCCCCCAAAGTGAGACCCCGTCCCATGGAGTCAAGAATGGTACCATCTGTAGGGCAGACTTGAGTGTGTGACTACTGTCACAGCTAGAGGAGCCCAGCTCAAGAGCGCATGGGTTACATGGTACACCCCAACAGAAGGAGAGGTTGGGTGTGCCGCCTCCCTTTGGTGCACAGGCAGTTGGGCCACACAGGCCTGCCTGGGCCTCTGCTTCCCGGCAATGGTCATTTAGACCCTAGGCATCTGCAGGGAGGCCCGGAATGAGCAAGCTTTTTCTTTCTTTCAAAGCTGAGGAACGTGTGAAAGGTGAGTGTCAGACCAGAAAGGAGCGCCATTAACTGTGCCTCTGGCGCTGGCCACAACCCTGCTTGCTGTCAGCGTGTCAACAGGCCTGAGCCGCTCTGCGCGGGGCCCAGTGGATGCACGGGGAGACAACAGGAGACATGTGTTGCCTCCAGGCAGGGCGGAGGGCTGGCTCCCAGGAGGCCATTTATTTCGGATGAGGAATTTTGCTGGCGATTAGGCCAGGTTGCCGCTGGGAAAACACAAGCGTGTTGGTGACGATGGTGATGGTGTGGGCAGTCAGGCTGCCTATGGGTGTGGCCGCTTGTCCGGCTAGGCGGCGCACGCGCGCGCTACCATGTGTGGACACATGCCTCACGCACATATGAGCATCACGGGCACACGTGCTTCCCACATAAGCACATGCATGCACGCACGAGCACGTGCTCACACACGCGTGGATACACACTCACCATGCAGCTCCTTTATTAAGCAGGCGAACATAAGCATCAAACACCCTATTTATAGAAACAATAAAGCTGGCAGAAATTAATAAATGCCAATGCAAAATTTTGTCTTTTTCTCTCTACTCCATCTCTATTACTAACACTTTATCTTTTCCCTTCTTCAGTTCTCGTTCTGCTTTGAGAAGACAGGCCACTTCCTCCTCTTAACCTTGGCTTTGAAAGCTGCCCTTGAGTGTGATTCTCAACAACCTGACCAGAAGGAAAGTACTCACTCACTCTGACTTTTCGGGGCACAGTGTTGTTTTATGGCATCTAGAATGGCTGTCTGGACTCATAGGCCAATTCAGACACTTATAGGCTGTGTCACCTGTGGAAAGTCACCTAACTTTTTGGGCCTCAGTGTGCTTGTCTGTAAAAGGGGGATAACAATAGCCCTGTCTTTTGGGGGGCATTGTGAGAATTAGTAAATGCTGAGCCCAGTGCCCGGCACATAGTAAGTATATGGTGAACACTAATGATTATTAGCTTGCCCCTGGCCCTGATTATTTTCTGGAGATACTCCTGGCTGTCTTGGGCTTTCAGCCTCTTGCACTCAACTATGCAAGTGTTTGTGTCTTTCTTTTCCACGGGAGCTAGAGAAGAAGGAGCCAGCAAGGTTAGACATAGACCCCATGATTTCTTTCTCCAATCCATAGGCTTCTGTCTACCTGATTGCCTCTGTTTGTACCCTTTGGAGCTATAGTTGGGATTATTCCTAATTTGCTTCCCATGGTTCCCTAGCAACACTCACTAATATAGGATTAGGTACAAAAATACTTTTGGTTAGAATTTCAAGGATCTTGATTTATTATAGACTGTTGCTTTTAAAAAATGATTACTTTGATTTCCCCTTCCTTATTTCAAAATTAATTGTAAAATATTTAGGATACCTAGCTGATCAGAAAGAACAAAAGTCACCCTTCTGTCAGCATCTTCATGTATATTTTTTCAGTCTTAAAAGTATATATACGCAGGCATCTGTTAAAACGGGAATTGTTGTACATATCCTTTTTGTGAATAACTCCCCCCACATTTCACAATGTCCATCTGCCCATAATGTTTTGAAATGACTTTTTTTTAAAGATTTTATTTATTTATTTGACAGAGAGAGACATAGCGAGAGAGGGAACACAAGCAGGGGCAGTGGGAAGAGGGAGAAGCAGGCTTCCCCCTGAGCAGAGAGCCCGATGCGGGGCTCGATCCCAGGACCCTGGGACCATGACCTGAGCCGAAGGCAGACGCTTAATGACTGAGCCACCCAGGCGCCCCTGAAATGACTTTTTAAAAGAACATGATATTTTCAATCAGAGGAAGCGTGGCTTCTCCAGGAAGAATGTGGTACCCGTGTCCACTCTTGGTGGAGAGGATGTGGCTGTGTGGTGGCAGAGGGCTGGATCGGTGGGTGTGTGGCCGCAGGGACACCCCAGCAGTGCACACCTGCGGGAGAGGCAGGGAGGTCATGAGTGGGAACAGCGTCTCTCTATCCCGATTTTTCTCCTGCAGCCGGAAATGACTTTCAGCCCAGGTGTGAGGGAATGGATGGACGGCTGCTGTCACTGTCATTTATGGACACCGGGGCAGTTGCAGGGGAATGTGAACCCCTTGGGTCCTGGACAAGGAACAGAGGGGTCAGGGGCTGACCTTCCAGGGAGGCAGGCAGAGGTTAGGCACACAGACACTGGGACCAGACTGTCTCCGTTCAAGTCCCACTACTGCTGCTTGTTAGCTGTGTGACTTTGGGCAAATGGCCTCCTGTTTCCCTGTGCCTCGGATTTCCCATCCGTAAAATGGGGATCATCACTGCAGCTATCTCACAATGCAGTTGTGTGGATTAAGTTAATATGCGCATACAAAACATCTGTAAAGCCAGCAATAGTGAGTTGAGTCTTGCCTCAGATAGCACTCCTCTGAGCTCTTCTTCTTCCTTCTTCCCCTCTTAAGGACTTCGTTACATCGGGCCCACCTGGATAATCCAGGCTATTCTCTTTATTTTAAGGTCAGCTGATCAGCAACTTCAATTCCATCTGCATCCTTAATTGCCCTTTGCTGCATCGGGTGACATATCCACAGGTTCTGGGGATTAGGCTGTGGACATCTTCAGGGACCATTTTTCTACCACATCTGTTGTCTTGAACAAGCCTTTGTGTCTTCTGTGGTGATTCATGTGGGGTGATGTGCTCAGAGTACATCTCCCTCCCCAGATGTGAACTCCTGGAAGACTGGAATTGTATCTTCTTCTTATCTGAATTCTCTACAACCTGATCTGCTGACCTGGGGTACTGGTACACCTGTAGGTGTGGGAGAACTTTCCGAGGGGATGTGGGTAAAGGTAGTTTTAAAGGGACCCATTTACGAATGTACCTGCTATGGAGGCCAGTTTTCCTTTTCTCCTACTCTTTCCAGATTCTTTTCCCTCACTTTCACAAAGAAAGACTCAGCCCTCCCGCAGCCTGAAATATATAGTGCCAAATAGTGACATTCAAAATACTGGTGTCTGAGAAGCTTTTATCCTAATTAAGACATGTATTTTCAATAAATTGTATGTGTGTATTTAACACGTATGCAGCAACCTTTGTAATATATCTATTCTGCCTTGATCAAACATGTACAAATAATGATTGCAATGATAGCTCAATCCAGAGGAAGAATTTTTAACACTCAGAGCCCCATTGTTGTAGAAAAGAAAGAGTAAACGAGAATTTCAGCTTATATATGTTTTTTCTTCCATAGAATTATGATAAGGTGAATAATAAATGACTTGCAACCATAAAAATTATATTACAATAAAATTCTGTGAGAAAAAGTAAATATGCTTTCAAGGAGGAAAAAGGAAAAACTGTAAACTTTTCCGACTCGTAAAGAAGAGTTTGTTTATGTATTTTTTGAAAATAACTGATGGTGGGTATCAGATTGCTATGGCATTTAAATTCTATTGGAAACATTTAAGAGAGTGATGTAACAGTTTTATATTTACAAAATGTCAATATTTACAATGCAGTAGGAATTGCAGCCTTTGCATTATTTAAATTTATGGTAAAAAATTTTCAGTGTTAACCAAAAATGTGCGGGGGCCTACATAGTATATGAAAATTCCTTTAGGAGGAATATGAGCTTGAATATTTGAGGACCATCTGCTTTTGGCACCTTCCCCATAGTAGGTGCTTCAGATATTTGTATTTGAGGAGGGTGAATTTCAGTGAAGTTTGTAAAACATTAGAAAGGATAAGAGTAAAGTGTTAATACAAGCTTCCAATGAGAAAGTTTTAACGAATAAGATTCTTGGGTGGATGGCTTAGGTGTGCACCTCTTAGCAGCTCAGGAGCATCTTGCGGTCTCTGTGTGTTTCATTGTCCTCCAAACCAGTTCTTCAGTTCTCTCATACCAGTTGGGGGTCCCACAATTCATTTCAATTCTGACACCCAACTACACAGAGGGGCACAGACCCTGCAGGTTGACCTTAGTCCTCCAACACTGCCCCCACTCCAGGTGCAAAGGGGGTCCCCAGGCTACCTGCACTTCTGCCTGACCAACTACACATTTGTGGGGTTTCACGACCTTCATGCCCCTCCACTTTGATAATTTGCTAGAATGACTCATGGAACTCAGGAAAGTGCTGGACTTAGGATTGTAGTTTTATTTTAAAGGATATACGTCAGAAACGGCCAGATGGAAGAGATGCATAGGGCAAAGCTGGGAGGCAGGGAGACAGAGCTTCCATTCCCTTTTTGGGGTACTACCTTCCCAGCACGACCATGTGTCCACCAACCTGAAAGCTCCCTTAACCCTATGTTTCAGAAATTTTGTCAGTTTTATTACATAGGCACGGCTGATTAAATCATTGGCCATTGTTCGTTGAGCTCAGTCCCTGGTCGCACTCCCCAGGGGTGGAGCTGCGCAGGGTGGGGTGGGTTCCTTGGGCATCCATCTCCTATCCTGCAACCATTGAGGGGGCCTGCCAAAGGTTACCTCAGTGTAAATTCAGGTATGGTCAGAGGGGCTCGTTAGGAATCACAAAAGACCCCCTCACTCACAGGATTCCACATTTTTTAGGAGCTCCATGCCAGCAACCTAGGACAAAGACTATATATATATATATATATATATATATATATATGTATTATAACTCCATGGGATTCTAAGAAATCATGAACTTTCTTTCTTAGTTTGGGCAGTTGGGGATTGGCCTAATGTAGCAGGGGCAACCATGACCTTTTGGCGTTTGCCAAGTCTCGGAGGAATAGCACGTGGGAAGGGGATTTAGGCTCTCATTAGAGATTTTAGTTGTTCATTTAACCGACTGACCAACCAACTGACCAGCTCACCAACTTTACAGAGTGCTAAGTCCTCAGCTAGGAGCCCAGGGGCCTGGAGGCGGAGGTCAGAGGGGAGGCAGGAAGTACACAGTTGAATTAAGTGCAGTTTTTGTCCCAGAGAAGCCTGCAGTCCATGGTGAAATGCATGGCTTCTTGCCTTCCCAAGCTTTTCCTGGGGACCATCTCTTTCTGCTTTCCTTTAGTCCATTTAGGATCGTGTTTCGCTGCTAGAACAGGCCTCTGGTGGAAGGGAATTCTGCTGCACACTAGCAGCCACTGGGAGGTCGGGAGATTGGGAGCGGGGTCTCCAGGAGCAGCTGCTGCTCCTCTTGTCCTCCGCACACCCCCCTTGATGACTCCCGTACCCTCCCTCACCTATACTCCGGGCTGCCTTAGTCTCTTGATTCTTCCTTAGAAAGAATGAGTCCATTTTTAGGAGTGATGAGTGGATGGAAAAATGTCACCAATCACTCATGACAGATGTCGCCAAAGCTTAATTAAGACCAGGCAGTTTCAGCTCAGCAACTGTGGAGATGATGTTGGAAGAATGCTGGACCACAGAGCAGAGATTCGGGGTCTCAGGCAGAATTCTGTTATCTTTGTCTCACCTTTGTGCAAAGAAGTGTGCTCTGCAATGTGGGGAATGCAAAAATGTGTGAGATGGAGTTTCTGCCCTCATGGAAGTTATGATTACAAATTTAAAAAATTTTTTTTAAATTTTAAAAAGAAGATAAAACATAATATTGTATTTACACTCCTGCTGCCATTGCCTCTCTACAGGAGAGTGGGGCGCAGAGAGAGAGAGAGAGAGAGAGAGGGAGAGAGGGAGAGAGAGAGAGAGGAGATTCTGGATTCTGTCTCTGGCTGCTCAGGCTCTGCCTTCTCTTTCTGCTGAGGGAGGCTGTGGGTCTGCCAGCTGGGCTCTGGAAGAAGGTGTAGGGGGTGAAGCCCTCAAGAACCTTAGGCTGGGGTTTTGGGAGAGATCCTGATGGGGAATCAGCCAAGGCTGGGCTGAGGAGGGAGGCTGCTGAGGAAGGCGTGGGGTCGGAGAGACGTGAGCTAAGGAGGGCAGCAGTGGGGAAAGAGGTTTGATTGAGTGTTGGTATGGCCTGTGAATTAGATCCCCTTTGAGCTTCTAGAAGTTTGGAATTATTTTTCTGGAAAGATTGGAATGACTTTGAATTATTTTTGTTCTCTGGAGCACACTTTGTAAAATGTGCTATCAGTCACTGGAGCAATACAATAAAAACAGTAACTCCCAGTTTAGACTGGGGCCAGCAATGCTATTGGAAAATATCCTCAAGATGAAATGTAAGTCTAATCATGCTGCTTTTGGGTTTCCATTTGCACCCGAAGTGAAATCCCATCTTGGACTTCTGGTCTCTGCCAGAACTGTGAGACAATCAATTTCTGTAGTTTTAAGCCACCCAGGTCGAGGTACTTCGTCACGGCAGCCATGGGAGACGCATACACACAGCACCTTCTTCCTTTCCTTCGTATTGTTCGTGGTGACTTAATTTCACATCACGGGCTTGGCGCTCTGTTTATTCTCTACTTCCAGCTCGCCCTCAACACTGCACGACACTGTCAGATCCAGGTCCTTTCCATTCCCCACTGTAATCTGCAGTGTCCAGCACAGTATGTGACACATGGCAGATGCTGGAGAGACATTTATTGAATGGATGAAAAGAAGTAGCCCACCTCGTTTAGAATTGTTGATGAAAGCGCCACCTTCTTGGAGCACCTCAGGCCCACCGAGGGTGGGAAGTATGCTTCTCGAGTGCTTGACGTCACCTGCAGATGTCAGGTGACCAAAGGACTGCTGCTAGGGGCTGCAAGGGGTAGAACCATTCCCTCTGAACTTGAGCCTGCTTGTACTTTTCCTTGCTAGTCCTTTCTTTATGGAAAGGGAGACAGCTTCCCGTGGTCCTTGTCCAAATGACCTCAGACGGCAGTGTGAGACGGGGATAGCCCAGCTCTGAGCCTGGAGGTGAAGTGCAGGAGGCCTGGGCGCATCACGTTTCAGCAGGGGTCATTGCCAAAGAAAACACATTCTTTGAAGAGAAGGGTAATTGTTGAAGGCTTTGTCTAATGTGAAGGCAGAGGGGATGGACCATTTGAACTGGTTTAGTATTCATGATAATATATGGTTCAGGACTCAGTAAAAGGGTATAATTCTATTGAGGGATTCCACTGAGCTCATAAACCACGGGAGTGTGGCTCGTCAGCAGAATGCAGAGATTGGGTTACCACGGAGCTTGTTAACAGGGACCGCTCAGGGCTGTTGATCACTCCGGAGAAAGGATTATCATGGGGCTCTTTTGGACTGTATGCCTAGAAAAATCAGTGCCCAAATAATTTAGTTAAATTGTGTGTGTGTCTGTGGTCCCAAAGGATACCAAGGATCACAGTGGAACAAATGGTTTCATTACGTGGTATTTGTTAATGAAATTTATGTACAAAAATTTTTGTCTCTAAAGATGCCATGAATGAGAAAGTGGTTGTTTCCTGAACTGTGGGTGAAATAGCCTTTACCTTTACTCGGGAATCATGACAGTAAATAGGAAAGTGGCGTGGTATTAGGGTAATAGGGAATAGTGGGGCCCACGGTCAATAAGTTGAATGTCTGGCTTCAGCCTGGGGTTTGCTAAGCAAGACATGTCTGAAGGCCTTGATTACGTGTTTATCTTTTCTGTAGACCAGGAGTTCACAAACTACAGCCCTTGGGTCAAATCTGGCCTGCCACTTGTTTTTGTAAATAAAGTTTAATTAGAGCGCAACCACGCCCATTTGCTTATGTACCATCTATGTTTGCTCTTGAGCTACAGTGGCAGAGCTGAGCCGTTGCACAGGAGGACAAATGACCTTCAAAGCCCCAAATATTTATCACCTGTCCTTTTACAGAAAAAGTTTGCCCAATTCTTGCACTAGCCTGTGAGCTGCTAGGGGGCATCTTGGCACATATTCTAAATTCAGTAATTACTTGTTTATTTTGAGGAGGAGATTTTACATTTTCCAAGGCAGGTACAGTGGGTTGTTTACCCAACAGCCATTCCCTCTTCTTTGCTAACAGGGGCAGCCATGGACTTTGGGGGTGGCAGATGGACTTCTCCCCAGCCCCCAGAGGGTGAACTTTGCTTAGTTCAAACTAACTGTGGTTATTCCCTCCTCCTGCTAGTTCTGTGGTTTAGACACAGGCTT
Source organism: Callorhinus ursinus (assembly GCF_003265705.2). Taxonomy (NCBI): domain Eukaryota; kingdom Metazoa; phylum Chordata; class Mammalia; order Carnivora; family Otariidae; genus Callorhinus; species Callorhinus ursinus. Next base: position 31,008,177 of record NW_027397065.1, on the reverse strand, counting down.
GTGATGGGATTGTGGCCAATGAGATGTGATGTGGGGAAGGGCTGATTTCCCCCACGATGGAAGTCTGCTGGAGGTTTCTGAGAAGGTAGGTTTAGGGGATGGTTTCACACTCTTCAAAAGGGGCCCAAGGAGTGCTGTCTTCCCTTCTTTTGCCTCTGGACCTTGTTGAAGGAGGATGGTGCTTGCAGCAGCTGTCACATCTTGGGACAAGCCAAGGCCAAAAGCCAAAGGTGAGGATTGCAGCGTGAAAATAGAGCGTGGGTTCTCAGTGACATAATGACAACCAAATTAACCAATCCAGGATCTGTCCTACTGTGTGTGTGTGTGTGTGTGTGTGTGTGTGTGTGTGTGT